>NC_092036.1:84763468-85082335 GCF_003086295.3 Arachis hypogaea | reverse complement strand
ACCTAAAGCACGTGCTAACTTAAGCATCGGAGTCTTTTGCAGGTACCACCACCCTCTGGTGATCAAGGATCAACAACATCTCCAACTCTACTATATCAGACACAGCAATGCCGACCAGTACAGAAGATCTCGTCTGAGATCAACCTTCAGTTTCAGGTAACCCTCGGAACACTATGTAGATGGGTCTTCCAATAATGTTGAAAGTGAAGCGAGCATAATACTGGTAAAAAATGAACTCAAACAGAAATTTCCTTGACATTTGAGTTTCTCGCTTCCAACAACCAGGTAGAGTACGAAGCCTTGATTGTAGGACTGAAACTGGCCAAAGAAGTTGGGGCAACTAAAGTAATAGTCTACAGTGACTCTCAGATAGTAACCTCACAAATCAATGGAGAGTACCAAGCGAAGGATTCTAATATAAAGATATACCTAGAAAAAAACGGTTGAGCATCTTCAACAATTCAGTGATACTGAGGTCCGACACATAACTTGGGAACTTAATAGCAGAGCAGACGCTCTTTCTAAATTGGCAAGTACCAAACCAAGGGAAATAACAGAAGCCTAATACAAGAAACTCTCAAGGAGCCCTCCGTTATCAAGGTAGATAATAAATCGGACGTTCTGCCTATTTCTGGTTTAAACGTCGTATAAATGACTCCCTTTATCAAATATTTAAAATTCAACATCCTTCCCGAGGAACAGAAGGAAGCCAAGAGAATTTGGAGGGAAGCACAAAACTACACTTTGGTACAGAATGTCCTTTATAGAAGGGGAGTATCCACACCTTTGTTGAAATGTGTTCCGACTTGTAGAACTGAAGAAGTCTTGGGGGAAGTACATAATGGCATCTATGGAAACCGTCTCAGAGCCCGATCTCTAGCTAGAAAGGTGATCTGAGCTGGATTCTTCTGGCCAACCTTACAAAAGGATGTGACCAACTTTGTCAAGAAGTGTCTGCCTTTCCAGATGCATGCCAATTTCCATATTGCTCCCTTTGAAGAGCTCATTAGCGTAACCGTTCCATGGCCTTTTGTGAAATGGGGGGTTGGACCTACTTGGACATTTTCCCCAAGCCCCTAGATAGGTTAAGTACCTAATTATGGGAGTGGATTACTTTACTAAGTAGATAGAAGCAAAACCACTAGCTACTATCACAGCTTTGAGAAGTAAAAAATTCCTGTACAAGACTATCGTTACTCGATTTGGAGTTCCTCACTCCATTACCACAGATAATGGCACACAATTCACCGACTCTATATGTAGGAATTTAGTAGCAAGTATGAAGAACAAGCACCAGTTAACATCGGTAGAACATCTCCAAGCTAATGGACAAGCTGAAGCAGCCAATAAAGTCATATTAACTGGGTTAAAGAAAAGGCTACAAGATGCAAAGGGACCTTGGGCAGAAGAGCTCCCATAAGTACTATGGGCTTACCGAACAATACCTCATTCCACGACTGGAGAAACACTCTTCCGACTTGTTTACGGAGTAGAAACCATGATCCCAGTAGAGATCAATGAACAAAGTCCAAGGGTAAGATTTTATGATGAAGTCAGGAATGTTCAAGCCCAAAAAGAAGAACTTGAACTTCTCCCAGAAGTCCGAGAACAAGTCCAGATAAGAGAAGCAGCACTGAAGCAAAGGACGTCGGCCAGATATAATAAAAAGGTCGTATGAAGAAACTTCCCTACAAATGACTTGGACCTGATAAGAAATGATATCGGGGTAAACAAGTCGGGCGAAGGAAAACTCGCTGAAAACTAGAGGGGACCTTACAAGATCTCTAAAGTCTTAGGGAAAGGTTATTACAAAGTGTCTGACTTAAACAGAGCCAAACTCCCAAGATTGTGGCACGCATGTAACTTGAAAAGATATTATAGCTAAAAGCACACCTCGCTCCCTGATGTACTCTTTTTTCCGACTTCAAGGTTTTTTTCCCGAGAAGGGGTTTCCTAAAGGGGGTTTTAACAAGGCATCAAAGCGGGGACTAGGGGCAAGAAAGTTATCCCCTGGTAGAAAAGAATTTTTGTAAATTACACTTCATCAATAATAATGTCTTTTTCTATTTACTCCATTACAATTTTCTATGATACGCATTGACTTATGCTAGAAAAAGCGCAAAAATCTGTTGCCCGACCTACGTGGTCGGCTGATGAGCGGATATTTTATACGCTTTTTAGGGGTAATTTCATGTAGATTTTAGCATGTTTTAATTAGTTTTTAGTAGAATATTATTAGTTTTTAGGCAAAAATCATATTTCTGGACTTTACTATGAGTTTGTGTGTTTTTCTATGATTTCAGGTAATTTCTGGCTGAAATTGAGGGAGCTGAGCAAAAATCTGAGTTAGGCTGAAAAAGGACTGCTGATGTTGTTGGATCCTAACCTCCCTGCACTCGGAATGGATTTTTTGGAGCCACAGGAGTCCAATTGGCGTGCTCTCAACGGCGTTGGAAAGTAGACATCCAGGGCTTTTCAGCAATATATAATAGTCCATACTTTGCGTGAAGATAAATGACGTAACTTGGCGTTGAACGCCAAGTACATGCTGCTGTCTGGAGTTAAACGCCAGAAACACGTCATGATCCGGAGTTGAACGCCCAAAACATGTTATAACTTGGAGTTCAACTCCAAGAAAAGCCTCAGCACGTGGATAGCTTTAGTCTCAGCCCCAGCACACACCAAGTGGGCCCCAGAAGTGGATTTCTGCACCAATGGCTACTCAAAATCCCTCTGAGGATAATTAGAGCCCAGAGAGGAATAATGCTGGCGTTGAACGCCCAGACCATGCTCATTCCTAGTGTTCAACGCCAGAAACAAGCATGAATCCGGCGTTGAACGCCCAAGGGAAGCATAGTTCTGGCATTCAGATGCCAGTAACAGATAAGGAGATGGCGTCTAACGCCACTCCAGTTTCCACCCCTGGCATTCAAACGCCAGTGGGAGATCAGTCACATACAAGTGCTGATAACAACCCTTCTAAAAAGGCTTCCCAACCCACTTCTACAGGTAATAAACCTGCAGCAACTAAGGTTGAGGAATACAAAGCCAAAATGCCTTATCCTCAAAAACTCCGCCAAGCGAAACAGGATAAGCAATTTGCTCGCTTTGTAGACTATCTCAGGACTCTTGAAATAAAGATTCCGTTTGCAGAAGCACTTGAGCAAATACCTTCTTATGCTAAGTTCATGAAAGAGATCTTAAGTCATAAGAAGGATTGGAGGGAGACTGAAAAAGTTTACCTCACTGAAGAATGCAGTGCAGTCATTCTGAAAAGCTTACCTGAGAAGCTTAAAGATCCCGGGAGCTTTATGATACGATGCACATTAGAGGGTACTTGTACCAAGCAAGCTTTATGTGATCTTGGGGCAAGTATCAACCTAATACCTTCATCTACTATCAGAAAGCTTGGTTTGACTGAAGAAATCAAACCAACCAGGATATGTCTTCAACTTGCTGATGGTTCCATTAAATACCCATCAGGCGTGATTGAAGACATGATTGGCAAGGTAGGGCCATTTGCCTTTCCTACTGACTTTGTGGTGCTGGAAATGGAGGAGCACAAGAGTGCAACTCTCATTCTAGGAAGACCTTTCCTAGTAGCTGGCCGAACCCTCATTGACGTCCAAAAAGGGGAAGTAACCTTGAGAGTCAATGAGGAGGAGTTCAAGTTGAATGTTGTCAAAGCCATGCAACATCCAGACACCCCAAATGACTGCATGAGTGTTGATATTATTGACTCTCTGGTAAGAGAGGTCAATATGGCTGAGAGTCTTGAATCAGAGCTAGAGGACATCTTTAAAGATGTTCAGCCTGATTTGGAGGAATCAGAGAAAATAATAGAACCTCTGAAAATCCCTCAGGAAGAGGAGAAACCTCCAAAACCTGAGCTCAAACCATTACCACCATCCCTGAAATATGCATTTCTGGGAGAAGGTGATACCTTCCCTGTAATCATAAGCTCTACCTTAGAGCCACAGGAAGAGGAAGCACTAATTCAAGTGCTAAGGACACACAAGACAGCTCTTGGGTGGTCCATCAGTGATCTCAAGGGCATTAGCCCAGCCAGATGCATGCACAAGATCCTATTGGAGGGTGACGCCAAACCAGTGGTCCAACCACAAAGGCGGCTGAATCCAGCCATGAAGGAAGTGGTGCAGAAGGAAGTCACTAAATTACTAGAGGCTGGGATTATTTATCCTATATCTGACAACCCATGGGTAAGCCCTGTCCAAGTCGTCCCTAAGAAGGGAGGCATGACAGTAGTTCATAATGAAAAAAATGAACTGGTTCCTACAAGAACAGTTACAGGGTGGCGTATGTGTATTGATTATAGAAGGCTCAATACAGCCACCAGAAAGGATCATTTTCCTTTACCATTCATAGACCAGATGCTAGAAAGACTAGCAGGTCATGAATACTACTGCTTCCTGGATGGATATTCAGGTTATAATCAAATTGTAGTAGATCCAAAAGATCAAGAGAAAACGGCATTCACATGTCCATCTTGAGTATTTGCATACAGAAGGATGCCATTTGGTCTGTGCAATGCACCTGCAACCTTTCAGAGGTACATGCTCTCAATTTTCTCTGATATAGTGGAAAAATTTCTGGAAGTCTTCATGGATGACTTTTCAGTATTTGGAGACTCATTCAGCTCCTGCCTTGACCATCTAGCACTTGTTCTAAAGAGATGCCAAGAGACTAACCTGGTTTTAAACTGGGAAAAATGTCACTTTATGGTGACTGAAGGAATTGTCCTTGGGCACAAAATCTCGAACAAGGGAATAGAGGTGGATCAAGCTAAGGTAGAGGTAATTGAAAAATTACCACCACCTACCAATGTTAAGGCAATCAGAAGCTTTCTGGGGCATGCAGGATTCTATAGGAGGTTTATAAAGGATTTTTCAAAAATTGCCAAACCTCTGAGCAACCTACTAGCTGCTGACACACCATTTGTCTTTGATAAAGAGTGTTTGCAGGCATTTGAGACTCTGAAAGCTAAATTGGTCATAGCACCAATCATTTCTGCACCAGACTGGACATTACCATTTGAATTGATGTGTGATGCCAGTGACCATGCCATTGGTGCAGTATTGGGACAGAGGCATGACAAGCTTCTGCACGTCATTCACTATGCCAGCCGTGTTCTAAATGACGCACAGAAGAATTACACAACCACAGAAAAAGAGCTACTTGCAGTGGTTTACGCCATTGACAAATTCAGATCCTATTTAGTAGGATCAAAAGTGATTGTGTACACTGATCATGCTGCTCTTAAATATCTACTCACAAAGCAGGATTCAAAACCCAGACTCATCAGATGGGTGTTGCTTCTGCAAGAGTTTGATATAGAAATAAGAGACAGAAAAGGGACAGAGAATCAAGTAGCAGATCACTTGTCCCGAATAGAGCCAGTAGAAGGGGCGTCCCTCCCTCTTACTGCGATCTCTGAAACCTTTCCGGATGAGCAACTCTTTGCCATTCAGGAAGTGCCATGGTTTGCAGATATTGCAAACTACAAGGCAGTGAGATTTATACCCAAAGAGTACAGTAGGCTGCAATCAAAGAAATTGATTACAGATGCAAAGTACTATCTTTGGGATGAACTATATCTCTTCAAGAGATGTGCAGACGGAGTAATCCGTAGATGTGTGCCTAAGGAAGAAGCGCAGAAGATTCTATGGCACTGCCATGGATCACAATATGGAGGACATTTTGGAAGTGAGCGAACAGCCACAAGAGTCCTCCAATGTGGTTTCTACTGGCCTACTCTCTATAAAGATTCCCGAGCATTTGTACTTAATTGTGACAGTTGCCAAAGATCTGGCAACCTACCTCACAGTTATGCCATGCCTCAACAAGGGATCTTGGAGATTGAGTTGTTTGATGTATGGGGTATTGACTTCATGGGACCTTTCCCACCATCATACTCAAACACTTATATTCTGGTGGCAGTGGATTATGTATCCAAATGGGTGGAAGCTATTGCAACACCTACTAATGACACTAAAACAGTGTTAAAATTCCTCCAGAAACACATCTTCAGCAGATTTGGTACCCCTAGAGTATTAATCAGTGATGGGGGCACTCATTTCTGCAATAAACAGCTTTACTCTGCTTTGGTTTGTTATGGAGTTAGCCACAGGGTAGCTACTCCATACCATCCACAGACTAATGGGCAAGCTGAAGTCTCAAATAGAGAACTCAAAAGAATCCTGGAACGGACTGTAATTAACCGTAGAAGGGATTGGGCAAGAAGCTTGGATGATGCTCTGTGGGCATACAGAACAGCATTCAAGACCCCTATAGGGACCTCTCCATACCAGCTTGTGTATGGAAAGGCATGTCACTTGCCAGTGGAATTGGAACACAAGGCCTACTGGGCAACCAGATTCCTGAACCTTGATGCCAAGTTAGCTGGAGAAAAACGATTGCTTCAGTTAAATGAGCTAGAGGAATTTAGACTCAATGCTTTCGAGAATGCAAAAATATACAAAGAGAAAGCGAAAAGATGGCATGATAAGAAATTGTCATCCAGAGTCTTTGAACCGGGGCAGAAAGTTCTGCTATTTAATTCTAGGCTCAAATTATTTCTTGGGAAATTAAAATCCCGGTGGAGAGGTCCATATGTAATTACAAGTGTATCACCATATGGATACGTAGAGCTTCAGGATAGTGACTCTAACAAAAAGTTCATTGTTAATGGACAGAGAATTAAACATTATCTTGAAAGTAATTTTGAGCAAGAATGCTCAAAACTGAGACTTGATTAGAGCTCAGTAATAGTCCAGCTAAAGACAATAAAGAAGCGCTTGCTGGGAGGCAACCCAGCCATTCACAAAATTTAATTTTATTTGTTTTTGCTAAATTAATTTTTACAGGTATATGTCAAAGTATCTTCAAAAGGTAAAATAGCAATTGATTGGATTCACAGAGTTACAAGGGAATTTGGAAGCTCACTGGCGTGAAAAAGCCGGTAAGAAACATTTTGGGCGTTGAACGCCCAAAAGAAGCACCCACTGGGCGTTCAACGCCAGTAAGGGTAGCCATCTGGGCGTTAAACGCCAGAAAGGAGCATCTTCTGGGCGTTGAACGCCAGAAAGAAGCACCTTCTGGGCGTTTAACGCCAGATTGACAGCATCCTGGGCGTTCAGAAAAACGCCCAGTGACAAAGGACTTCCTGGCGTTCAACGCCAGAAAGAAGCAACAGTTGGGCGTTGAACGCCCAGGAGAAGCAGCAATTGGGCGTTAAACGCCCAAAACAAGTAGCATTTGGGCGTGTAACGCCAGAATGGTGGGGAGGAGGTAAAATTCGTTTTTCTTCACAAATTTTCTAATTTTTATGTTTCAATTCATAATTTCTTGCATAAACATGTTTTAAAATATCATCCTTCAATTCCAAAAATTTTAATCCTAATTTCTAAAAACACTAATTTCTAAAATCCCTTTTTCAAAAATGTCAAATGTATCTTAATTCATAAACACAAATCTTTTTCCAATCCAAATCTTTTTCAAATCTTTTTCAACTCATCATATCTTTTGGATTTCAAAATTGCCTCTCCCTCTATTCCTCTCCTTTCCTTTCTTTTGCTTGAGGACAAGCAAACCTCTAAGTTTGGTGTGAGTTGCCATGATCACTGAGCTAAAACTCATCAAGATCATGGCACCTAAGGGAACAGGAAGAGCAAGGATGTGAACTGAAGGAACTAAAGCGTCAGAAGCTATTCCTTGAAGGACCAAGCACCCCACAGACTAGAGGAACATCCACTTCCCAAAATACAGGTTGTTAAGTTCTAATTTTAAGCTTTAACTTTGTGATAGTATTTTTATAGAAATTTACCTTAGAAGTTATATAGGAGTAGTAGTAATTAGTATCTCTATTTTGATTTTATCTCCAATTAAGCTATAATTTATTTTTCTCATCATTATCAAACATGAATAAATTAGTAGATTCTTAGAATAAAGAGGCAATATTTTTTTTCGAGTTCTTAATAAGGAAAATTCTAATTATTTATATGTAGTGGCAATACTTTTTGACTTCTGAATGAATGCCTGAACAGTGCATATTTTTGATATTGAATTTTATGAATGTTAAAATTGTTGGCTCCTGAAAGAATGATGAACAAGAGAAATGTTATTGATGATCTGAAAAATCATGAAATTGATTCTTGAAGCAAGAAAAAGCAGTGAAAAACAAGCTTGCGAAAAAAAATAGTGAAAAAAAAATTACAAGCAATCATTGGATCAAGAAAGGGAATAAAAGCCAACAACCCCTTAAAACCAAAAGGCAAGGGTGAAAAGGATCCAAGGCTTTGAGCATCAGTGGATAGGAGGGCCCAAGGAAATAGTTCTAGGCCTAAGCGGCTAAATCAAGCTGTCCCTAACCATGTGCTTGTGGCATGCAGGTCCAAGTGAAAAACTTGAGACTGAGTGGTTAAAGTCGTGATCCAAAGCAAAAGGAGTGTGCTTAAGAGCTCTGGACACCTCTAACTGGGGACTTTAGCAAAGCTGAGTCACAATCTGAAAAGGTTCACCCAGTCATGTGTCTGTGGCATTTATGTATCTGGTGGTAATACTGGAAAACAAAGTGCTTAGGGCCACGGCCAAGACTCATAAAGTAACTGTGTTCAAGAATCAACATACTACACTAGGAGAATCAATAATACTATCTGAATTCTGAGTTCCTATGGATGCCAATCATTCTGAATTTCAAAGGATAAAGGGAGATGCCAAAACTATTCAGAAACAAAAAGCTACTAGCCCCGCTCATCTAAATTAGAATCTGAGCTTCACTTAAAACTCAGAGATTTTATTACTCCTTAAATTCTTTTTATCCTATTTTATTCATCTAGTTTCTTGGGGACAAGCAACAGTTTAAGTTTGGTGTTGTGATGAGCGGATATTTTATACGCTTTTTGGGGGTAATTTCATGTAGATTTTAGCATATTTTAATTAGTTTTTAGTAGAATATTATTAGTTTTTAGGCAAAAATCATATTTCTGGACTTTACTATGAGTTTGTGTGTTTTTCTGTGATTTCAGGTAATTTCTGGCTGAAATTGAGGGAGCTGAGCAAAAATCTGAGTTAGGCTGAAAAAGGACTGCTGATGCTGTTGGATCCTGACCTCCCTGCACTCGGAATGGATTTTTTGTAGCTACAGGAGTCTAATTGGCGCGCTCTCAACGGCGTTGGAAAGTAGACATCCAGGGCTTTCCATAAATATATAATAGTCCATACTTTGCGCAAAGATAAACAACGTAACTTGGCGTTGAATGCCAAGTACATGCTGCTGTCTGGAGTTAAACGCAAGAAACACGTCATGATCCGGAGTTGAACGCCCAAAACACGTTATAACTTGGAGTTCAACTCCAAGAAAAGCCTCAGCACGTGGATAGCTTTAGTCTCAGCCCCAGCACACACCAAGTGGGCCCCAGAAGTGGATTTCTGCACCAATTATCTTTGTTTACTCATATTCTGTAAACCTAGGTTACTAATTTACTATTTAAACAACTTTTAGAGACTTATCTTGTACCTCATGACATTTTCAGATCTGAATTTTATACACTTTGACGGCATGAGTCTCTAAACTCCATTGTTGGGGGTGAGGAGCTCTGCAGCATCTCGATGAATTAATGCAATTGTTTCTATTTCTCCATTCAAACGTGTGTGTTCCTATCTAAGATGTTCATTCGCGCTTAATTATGAAGAAGGTGATGATCCATGACACTCATCACCTTCCTCAATCCATGAACGTGTGCCTGACAACCACCTCCGTTCTACATCAGATTGAATGAGCTTCTCTTAGATTCTTTAATCAGAATCTTCGTGGTATAAGCTAGATTGATGGCGGCATTCATGAGAATCCGGAAAGTCTAAACCTTGTCCGTGGTATTCCGAGTAGGATTCTGGGATTGAATGACTGTGACGAGCTTCAACCTGATTCTATTCCAACCTGATTGAGAACCGACAGATGATTAGTCGTGTTGTGACAGAGCATAGGAACGTTTTCACTGAGAGGATGGGAAGTAGCCATTGACAACGGTGACACCCTACATACAGCTTGCCATGGAGGGAACTTGCACTTTTCCATGGATGGAATATTACATTACAGGAATAAATCAAGATAAAGCATCTCCAAAACTCCAACATATTCTCCATTACTGCACAACACGTAACTATTTCACACTCTTTTATTTTTTTAATAATTCCAACTGATAATTTTAATTAATATCCTGACTAAGAATAATAAAATAAACATAGCTTGCTTCAAACCAATAATCTCCGTGGGATCGACCCTTACTCACATAAGGTATTACTTGGACGACCCAGTGCACTTGCTGGTTAGTGGTACGAAGCTGTGTTAAATAGTCCATTAATATTGGCATACACAAATTCGTGCACCATCGGCAAAATAAAGCGACGACGTACAAGTCGGTGTAAAGAGGTTACAAATGACGATCATATAAACTTGGAATAAAATGATTTACAAGTCGGAAAGTGTTTGAGCAGAATAAAATGCATCGCAAGAATAACCTAAGTTACAAAAACGATTCAATAACTAAACAAATTGGGCGTTCGCACTAAATAATGGAAAACAAAAACCTTTCTTTAAAAACCTAAGGTAAAGGTTAATTATTAAAGGCTTTCATAAAAAGCCTCACATACAGCTCAACAGTATATGAGTTATCCGATATGCAAGCAGGAATACTAAAAGTCTTAAGACAAAAGGAAAACTCACATATACGAAAACCTTTTTAAAGGAAATTATAACTACCCATAGCAAAAAGTTGTTGAAATCCTATCAAAAAGGACTAATATCCACAAACAACAGCCAAAAACAAAAGTTGTTAGGGTCCTTCATAAAGGACCAGAGTCAACAAAAGTGCATAACATTACAAAAAATATAAAGAAGTGTTCATAAAAATGTCCCACAAACCAAGGCTCAACCAAAGTGCTAAATAGGGCCAATAAGAGGATTTTGATCATTAACAGAAGAGTCAGGTTCAATGGACGAAGTCGAAAGGACCTCCTCGGTTGGAGCGACCTCTGGCTGAGAGGAAAAAGTCAGAAGGTTCTCCTCGGAGGCGACAACTTCTTGGGGAGGAGACTCAACAAAATGTTGTCCAGAAGTTTTGAGCTCGGACTCGGTAGGATGGCGAGGATGAGAGATGATCTTCCCGTCGATCACAATCTTGTCGGGATGAAGAAGGGACAAGTCTAAGTCAGGAGCAATAACCTGAACTTGTTTCTTTAAAATTTCAAACACCTCTTCAGTACCCTTAGCGACTGACTCCTCCAAGTCAACATAATCCTCCTTGAGCTGCTCCAACTTCTCCTTCAACTACAAGTTTTCCCCAAAAATTCTGAAATAATTCTCCTCAGCCTTCTTCAGCAACCCTTCGGCCAAAGCACGGGAAGCCGCAGATTGTCTTTACCGATCATGAGCTTTAAAGAGCTTTGCTACTAGGCTTACCTTCTCCTCCTCTAACCCCTTCTTGGGCTCCCGAAGCATGGCCACCTCGGCCTGAAGGGCCTCTAGAGAATGCTGAGTAGCATTCAGAGGAGTCATCTCTAACTCTTTTAGCAAGGTAGAGCATACTATAGCAGTTTGGATCCTCCCTTGGATAAGGACTTGGAGGTGATTTTTGATAGAAGCATCATCCATAGCAATAAAGCTATGAGGAAGGATATGCTTGATGAGCGGATAATTTTTACGCTTTTTGGCATTTTTTTAGGTAGTTTCTAGTAGGATCTAGCTACTTTTAGGGATGTTTTTATTAGTTTTTATGCAAAATTCACATTTCTGGACTTTACTATGAGTTTGTGTATTTTTCTGTGATTTCAGGTATTTTCTGGTTGAAATTGAGGGACCTGAGCAAAAATCTGATAGGAGGCTGAAAAAGGACTACAGATGTTGCTGGATTCCGACCTCCCTGCACTCGAAATGGATTTTCTAGAGCTACAAAACTCCCAATAATGCGCTCTCAATTGCGTTGAAAGTAGACATCCAGGACTTTCCAGCAATATATAATAGCCCATACTTTATTCGAGTTAGACGATGCAAACTGGCGTTCAACGCCAGTTTCATGCTGCATCCTGGAGTAAAACAACAAAAACACGTCACAAACCAGAGTTAAATGCCAAAAATACGTTACAACTTGGCGTTTAACCCCAAGAGAAGCCTCTGCACATGTAAAGCTTAAGCTCAGCCCAAGCACACACCAAAGTGGGCCCCGGAAGTGGATTTCTGCACTAAGACTTATTTATGTAAACCCTAGTAACTAGTCTAGTATAAATAGGACTTTTTACTATTGTATTTTCAACTTTTAAATCAATCTTTGGACGAGCTTTTGGAACATCTTTGATTATTGTTAGTCCTTAGACATTGGGGGCTGGCCTCACGGCCATGCCTACCTTATTTTCGCTTATGTATCTTCAACGGTGGAGTTTCTACACACCATAGATTAAGGTGTGGAGCTCTGCTGTTTCTCGAGTATTAATGCAATTACTACTGTTTTCTATTCAATTCATGGTTATTCTCATTCTATGATATTCATTCGCACTTTAACCTGATGAATGTGATGATCCGTGACACTCATCACTATTCTCACTTATGAACGCGTGCCTGATAAACACTTCTGTTCTACCTGCAAAAGCTAGAGTGTGTATCTCTTGGATTCCTGACCCACGACGCATGGTTGCCTCGCTTGACAACCGAGCCTCCCATTCCGTGAGATCAGAGTCTTCGTGGTATAAGCTAGAATCCATTGGCAGCATTCTTGAGATCCAGAAAGTCTAAACCTTGTCTGTGGTATTCCGAGTAGGATCTGGGAAGGGATGACTGTAACAAGCTTCAAACTCGCAAGTGTTGGCCCTAGTGACAGACGCAAAAGGATAGTAAATCCTATTCTGACAAGATCAAGAACCCACAGATGATTAGCCGTGCTGTGACAGCGCATTTGGACCATTTTCACTGAGAGGATGGGAAGTAGCCATTGACAACGGTGACGCCCTACATACATCTTGTCATAGAAAGGAGTAAGAATGATTGGATGAAAGTAGTAGGAAAGCAGAGATTCAGAAGGAACAGAGTATCTTCATGCGCTTATCTGGAATTCCCACCAATGAATTACATAAGTATCTCTATCTCTATTTTATGCTTTATTTATCTTTATATTCGAAAACTATTATAACCATTAGAATCCGCCTGACTGAGATTTACAAGATGACCATAGCTTGCTTCATACCGACAATCTCCGTGGGATCGACCCTTACTCACGTAAGGTTTATTACTTGGACGACCCAGTGCACTTGCTGGTTAGTTGTGCGAAATTGTGAAAAAGAGTTGAGATTACAATTGTGCATACCAAGTTATTGGCGCCATTGAGATCATAAACTTCGTGCACCAATGCTTCTCACAAAACTTCACCCTATCAAATCCAACATCATAAATATTGAGGGTGCTGGATTCTGAGGTCTTCCTCTTCTTAGAACTAGGTTCCGATAAGGGAGGAACTGGAGGAGTAAGAACCAGAGAAGGAGAAGAAGGAGTAGGAGTAAGAGGGTTTACCGCCTTGAAATTAGAAGAGGTACCCAAGTCAGACTTGGATGGTGAAGGAGTACCCGACTTACCCCTATCTTAAAGCTGAGCAGCCTAAGCTCTGGCGTTCCTCTTGGCCTCCAGAACCTTTTGGTAAGCCTTGGAACCGCTTTTCATTTTTTCTTCAAAAAGAATAATAGACGTCAACAAACAAGTAGGAAAAACCAATAGTTGTCTATAAAATAGTGGCAAAAACTACCTAATTCTGTACGAACATAACTCGGAGTCCCGAAAAGAAACTTTTTTGTGTCAAGGTTTGGAGCTTGTCCCCAAGCCTCTCGGAAGAACTCAACTACAATCTCTTCTACCTCATTCAAGTCTATCAAATTATATTTCTCAACAGGGACCACCTCTATCCAGTACAATGGGAAACGGGGCTCATTACTTTCATTCAGAAAGAAGGTATGGTGACCCTCAATAGCACGGACTTTGAAATAGAAGTTTTTAAAATCATGAAACGACTCGTCAAAAATGAAAAAAACTTTAGACCCTAGATAGCTTGGAAGGAAACCTACTGCTGTTTATTTTTATTCGAAGTAGTGTTGAAGGGTTTGGTGAGATGAAATAAAAAGAAAAATATCTTTAAAGAAGTCGAAAAATCAAGCTCGCGACTCACAAGTTGGTAGATCTTCAAAAAACCCCAAGAATTTGGGTGCAGTTGGGAAGGAGCAACTTTATAGTAGGACAAAACTTTAGTTTCAAAATCGGAAAAAGGAAACGTCACCCCAAGTCTGGTGAAAAGACAATCATACATAAAAATAAAATGTAACTCTGAATTAGCAACTCAGCCAAAGCAAACTCAATCTTCAGGGTCAGGGGCAACTAACTCATACTTCACCTCATCATCTTTAAAACTACAGAGCCTATGGTTTTTGCGAAACTCATCTACAAAAATACTATCTACCATAGGATCCACACAAAGAACCGAAGAGTCTACCCATCTCAATAGATCCTTAAGAACCCTTGAAGACATTTTTGAAACAGTTGAGTGAGACATTTAAAAAGATATACCTACATTATGGAAAAAAGAAGGTTTCACTAGCAATTGTACGTAAAAGAAACCCTTTTCAAATGGCAAACACGAGGAAGTATTCTTGAAAAAATGATAATATGTTGGAAGTAGTCACAACAAAAGTCATTTAGGAGCATTTTCACACACAAAGAAGACCATGGCAGTATCATAACAACAAAAATAAACTAACCAGCAAAGAAGTTAAAAAGAAATAGCTTCACCAACAAACAGAAACCTACCACCAAAGAGTCTACGTGCAAGCAAAGGTCCTTCAAGGCGACAAAGAAATACTACACTACACAAGAAAGGCTAACCATTGAGAAAACCAAAAACAGCGAAAACACTATGTAAACAGAAAGAAAAACTAACCTTTTTTCCGAAGAAGGTGAAGAAGGTCAACAGCGTGGTAGGAGCAACAAACAAGTTTCCTCAAATTCTCCACATTCTTCAAAGCTCTTCAGAGAAAGATCAATATCCTAGAACAAAGGAGGTTTCAAGAGGAAAGGGTTGGAAAGAATGAAAGCGCGTAAGTATCACAGAAGATTCGGAGAGACGAAAAGAAAGAAAAAGAAAAGAGGAGGAGTATTTAAAAGACCCAAGGGACAAAAATGTAAAAAACCCTCCTCATTAAATAACGTGCATGGTTACAAACGTAACCGCATCTTACGTGTCCAAAGGGAGAACCAACAGGTGCAACGGTTGACGTTCTGAAATCACGTCGGTTTTTTTTACTTAAACGTAGAAACCGACCTGAAAGGTTCCGACTTCACACATACTTGAATCCGGCTTAAGCAAAAGATCATACTCAAGTAGGGGCACTATTCATACCTGGCCCAAAACATAAGCCAAGCCCAAAAGTAGAGAAAGCCCAAAACGCAGCTGTCCATAACCTACTTCTTCTCAGGTCAGACTGAAGCGTTGCATGGTAATTCCTTCACTCCAAATGAGTTATAACTAACCCCTTATATCTCTCACCCACTTCTAGAAGAGAGATCTCAACAACACTAAGATAAAGGACGGTTATCCACCACCAGAAGTAGAACTACTCCAATGGTGGTTATTGGCTCATCCCCTATAAATACACTGATACTCTTCAAGTATACTTAAGTTTCAATACACATAAACCTGCTAAGATCCTTACTAACTTAGCCATTAGAGTGTTTTACAGGTACCTCCTTTCTCCTCATGAACAACTCGGACGGTAGTTGCTTGACACAGGACAAGTTGGGGATCACTTCACTAGGAGCTTGGACCTTACATTCAAGTCCTAGCCCACTCAACATTTCAGGTAACTCTCAGAACAAGTTCCATATCATAAGAATTAAATTTTAATTTAGAAGATTGTTGGACATATGACTCAGATAATAGAAAAAAAATTTAAATTGGATTCAACGTCAGTATAAATAAAAAAAATTAAGTTCGATGAATCTGAAAACTGCTACTATGAATAAATATATTGAACTTGAAGACTATTTATATGAAAGATCTATGTAATGAACAGACTGCTCTACGAAGTAAATACGATAAAAAAAAATATAAAGGTAGTTATTATGAGTTTGTATATTAACAACGACATATCATTTTTTAGGGATATATAGGCAAGCATAAACCACTATAGGGATAACGTGGTTTATGCATTTTAAGCATTTTATCAGAAACTGTTAGAGGGGTGTAGTAGTTTTTTCTCACATGCAACCAACGTAAACCGTTACACCTCTACTGCGATTTACGTCCAAATCATAATCCACCTTACCCCTATTGCGGTTTGAAATAGGAAAGATGCATTTGCGGCTTTAATATATAGATGTTGTATTCTGGTAATATTAAAAGGCAAACAATTTATTTTGGTAACTTACCCCTATATAAACGTTTATTTTCTTGAGAATTAATTTCTTGAGATAGCTAAGTAATATGGAGTAACGCTAGATAGCCAAGATATTATAGATAATAAATAAATATATATGATCAATAATATTTATACATTGTAAATCACTCTCCTAATTTAATCAATACAATTAATTTCTTTCTATAACTATTTTCTCTCATTAATTACACAAAAGTCAATTCCAAATATAATGTAAATAAAATCTCAAAAAATTCTCTTTTATTATTATATTTATAATTCTACAATTTTTTTCTCAAATAAAAATTTTAAATTCTAATACTTTTAATCCTAAAAACAATATCAAATTACCTCAATATATTTTATAAAAAAAATAAAAGTATCTTAAATTTGATTAATCTCTATTTATTAAAAATAAAAAACATCCAAAACTATTAGATTTTATTGACCTGCAAAATAAAAGAATAAATAATAAATTAGTACCAATTCATTGATTATAAAAATTATGTGTTTAAAATTATAGATGTTATACCTATATGTACGGACACTGATACAGACACGAAACACGACACGACATGAGACACATCGACACGCGAATTTTAAAATATTATAGGACACGAGGACATGCACACATATAAAATATAAAGTATTTTTTAGATAAATCGTAATGATATTTTGATATTTTATTGATACTAATATATAAATTAATTTTTTAATAATTTTTAATCTCTTATTTTAATGATATAAAGTATTTAAAATATTTTTTGTAATAAATAATAATATATACTATTTCTAGATTTATTTTAAGAATGCATGTTAAGAATAAGATTGGACATGCTGACACGTGATAGTATTTTGGTGTGTCCAAGCGTATCCGAAAAAAAAAATTTTATCTTTTTATTAAGACATGGTTGGACACAGCAGACACGTGCGTCGAACGAGTATTGATGAATGTCATGTCTAAAATGTATCTAATATACGGACACGCTAACTTAGTGGAGTGTCCATGCTTCATAGTGTTATACATATAAAATTATGGATGTTAAATTAAAAAATTTTAACAACTATTATACAACTCATATTTTACATATACACTATTAAAAAATAAAATATAAAATATAAAATATAAATAAAAATTAAAATTTTAAATTTTAAAAATAATTGTTAACTCATCATATTAAAATCAATAAATAAACATACATATAAATATTAAATAAAAAATATTAAAATAATTAAAATTATGATCCATTAATAGTGCACATATGAGATAATTTGAAGAATACAATAAGACACATAATTTAAAATTTGATAATATTAATTATAAAAAATTATTAATTATGGACATCATATATATGAAATTATGAATGTTATGAGTACGAAATTATGGATGTTATTAATATGAAATTATGAATGTTATGTGTTATTTATACAATAACTAAAAAATGATATGTGTTTGAATGAAATAACTAATAAACATTAATTTAATTTTTGGATGTTAGTTATATGTAATTACGAATGATATGTGTATTTATGAATAACATAATCAAAATTTATAAATAATATCTCATATCTCATCATATCTGTTGTGGTTTTTTATATTCTTAGAAATTGGTTAACTGTAAACACTACAACATTTTTAAACTATTGCAACATGTAATACATATAACACTCAAAAAATGTTGTTTATAATGATCAAAAGCAACATTCAAAATTTATTACAAAAGAATAAGGCTATTGTAACTCTTCATTAACTAACGTGTCATAAGCATTGTCTTTGATCAATTAGAAAACATGTAAAAAGCGTTACTTTAGTAAATTAATCAAGCAACGCTTATGGTTTCATATATTACCCTTTACGAAGGATGCTTTTAAGTTTTTAAATAGACTTCTCATTATAATCGTTGCCTAACATAATTCAATATTTTCTATTAAAATTTTACTCTTTCCTCTAAATATTTTAAACAGCAAAGCATATATTCATCACCTTATTCACTCCTGTTACTAAATCGTGATAGTCTTCGTCTTCCTGCGCGTAATCAAAATCACGGTAAGCGTCTTCTTCTTCGTTATCGTTGTTGTTGTTTTCTCTTTTTGTTGCTGCTGTTGTTACTGTGGTTCGAGGAGCGAAATTCGATCTCATACGCTTTGCTCATGTTGTGGCTCGCTTCGATTTACCTCGTTTGTTACCGAA
Organism: Arachis hypogaea; assembly: GCF_003086295.3. Taxonomy (NCBI): domain Eukaryota; kingdom Viridiplantae; phylum Streptophyta; class Magnoliopsida; order Fabales; family Fabaceae; genus Arachis; species Arachis hypogaea. The sequence goes on along the minus strand of NC_092036.1, from coordinate 85,063,686 downwards.
TTCAGCGATTTCTTCACCGCCGTTAGAGATCGAGCCTTCGAGTTTGTCCTGGAAGGTTCTTTCGAGCGGATGCGCCAGCTCCATGGAGGCTTGCTCGGGCGGCGCGTGTGAGTTTCATGGTTGATTGCGGAGGCGCGTTGGTCTCCGATCTCTCCCAGACGAATGCTTAGACGGCGTTCAGATGAATAACCCTAAATCCCTAACCCCAACCCTAACACAATTTCCCCAATTTCACAACACTAATGCGTGCATTCTGCATTTCTCTCTGCTCCTCCGAGTTCTGCTCTACTCCGCCGTGTTCTTCTGCTTCACCGTGTTCCTCTGCTCGTGCCGTGTTATTCTGCTAGCTCTGCTCCGTCGTGTTCTTCTACTCGCGCCTAGTTCTGCTCTGCTCCGCCGTGTTCTTCTGTTCGAGTCGAGTTCTACTCTGCTCCGCCATGTACTTCTGCTCACGCCGAGGTTTGCTCTGCACCGCTATGTTCTTTTGCTCGCACCTTGTTCTTCGTTCTCTCGCGCTGAGTTCTGCTTTACTCGTCCGTATTCTAAATTGGGAGAAGTAGCTAATTATGCAAAAATAGTGAGAAATGTGACCTTGTTTTGAATCCTATGATTCAGCCTATTCCTTTTCCTTTTTTATTTTGAATCCTAATTTTAATAATGTTGATGTTGCTATTATAGGATTTTTAGTAATAATGTTGCTGTTTTGAGCTTCTCTAGGTTTTGCTTGCCGTTCATCTCTGATCTCTTCCAATTTGCCAGCGTTCTTCAGCTAGGGTTCATCACCGCTGATCATTAAGGTACTCATGATTTTTCCTCTGTTTTTCTTTTCTATTTTTGTGTTTTGAATCCTATTTGGTTATATGAAACTTGTTGTTGTGTGCATTAGTGTTGAGGCAACTATACTGTTACTGTATGCAATAGTTTTGAATCCTAATACTTATACTTGTAATACTAAGTGTGTGTCAACTTTCTAAAACTGCTTGAGATCCATTTCTATGGAAGGGTCTTAAAACTTGAGAATTATGGCCTAATCAGCTGATAGCTGTTGTTTCTAGATCCTTTGGTATACCCTGCTAGCTTTCTATGTTGGGGATGTAGCTTAGATAAATGTCGTGTTTACCTTTGTTTTCGGTTTTTATTTAAATGAAAAAAAATCTCGTTGTTTTCTCTTGTGGTTGGATGTGCTATTGTTAGAGGGAATGTGGAAATGCCTTTAGGTATGTCCAAGATAACTAGTCTTGAAAGAAATGGGTTAACCTGTTGGAATTTTAGGGTAAACTTGATTCAAACCAGATGCTGGTTACTTTGTTATGCTAGCAATCGATCATAGCCTTGGGAAGATTGTTTTATAACTATTGAATGCCGTATATTGGTAAATCGCCTTTGTCTCTATCACAAGTGGGTCAGAAATATATTCATCATTTATCATATCTTTATAAATATTTAAAAATACAACCCATTTTTATTTGCAGTTCCAAGTTAAATGAAGGAAGACCTCTTAGCTGCTCAGTCTCATGGAACTAATTTGCTGCAACATGGAGAACAATAACTTCATCAATAGTAAGTTCAATAAACTTCACATCTTACCATGCCAAAAGATATCTCTTTATTTTCTTATGGTTGAAATCTCTAAATTAGATTCTGAAGTTTGTAAGTTGTCATGCAAAGGAATTATACAGCCTTGTTTTGACCTGTGAACTAGATTGCGCTCACAAAGTATTTTCAATTGTGAGTGCAGATTAATCCACAAACACAAAGGTCATATACAGTCATGAGTCATCTTCTGATTAGAATTCAAATGAAATGCACCTAATCTCTGAATTGACATTCATGAATGGCTAGTGGGAATTTCACAATTTATTCTATATGCATATTTTATTTTATCAGGTAGAAAGATTTGTGTTAACAATTTTTCTTTTAGACACAGATACTGTCTAAAAAAATCAAGAGTTCAAATTTGGTATGAAAACTTTGAAGAATATCCCTGTGTTTATCCTGTCAATCCAGTATCAACTTTACTTGCCTCACAGGTTAGTAGTGAACATCAAAGGCCATAAAGTAAGTTTGATTCTTTTTCCGATCTTGATAATGATACTGATTCTATTAAGGAAATATGTACTATATGGATAGTTGAAAAATTTTCCATGTTAGTGAGTCACTTTCTGTTATAGCTTTTTAAAATATTTCCTAGGTATTGTCCAATTTTTTTCATTCTAGAAGCACAAGATGAATCAAACAAATAAATATATACATATATGCTACTTGCTGTTCTTGATGCATCAATAATTCAATATATTAAGAATTAGTCCACAGAGAAGTCAATAAATTTTTATATACGGTCATATACTTATTTTAGCGTGGTAAAAAAGTGAATATACTTATTTTTCATTATTTAAATTTTTAATTATATTTTACAACTCATTTGAAATTTCTTAGATTAACTTCAGTCAAGGAACCTCTCTACTCATTCTTTGCTGAGCTCCTAGTTTTAAGAGGTATATATGGCGTGCTTTCATCTTTTCTCTCCTTTATGTAACAAAATATTGATTGTTTAATTAAAAAATTAAAATATAAAAACATTTTAATTTTAAAATATATCTTTTCAAAAGTAATTATTAATATTTTTTTTAGAATAATAAAAGAATTATGATTAGTTTGTATTTAGTTGGCTTTTTTTTTTAATTTTGGTCTCATTCTTATATTTTAATAAGAATGAAGAGACCCCATTTTAAAATTATTACGGTTCAATGTGGATTATAAATTATATTCAAACTAAGGAGAATTCTATATGTATTCGAATTTCTTAAATTTATCTTTCAAATATTATAAATAAAGAGCTTAATCGACACTTAAAGTATGTTGTATATCTTTATTCTTTTATTATACTAATTGATATATGTTTATGTTATTCTTTTGTACTTTTTTATATATTTTATATTAAGCAACCGTGCATATATAGCAAGTTTCAGATTCCATTTTAATAAATGAAAATCGTTTTTTAGCTGATGTTTAAGACGATAATCGTTTTTAGTTTAATAGTAATATCACTATGAACAATTTGGTGGAATAAATGTTTGTATCCTCTATTGTTGTTAGTTAATTATAGTGCTCTCTATTATCTTTTACCTCTTCTATGCCAAAACCTGCATTTACTGGATTGTGATTTGATTCAAGGTTTTAAATTGTGGACTGCATCATACTGGTGCCGCATTGCACAATAACCATAAATGCAATTTGAAGCATTGGTGTGGTCAGTTTCAGCTTGTTCCTTTGTCTGCTTTGATCCTTCCTGATGTTACTATGTTGTATTAACAGAAGCCACCTGCAGATACCTCTCTTACCATTCTTCCACTAATGTCTCTTATATTGATGGAAATCACCTTGCCATTGAAGTTTAGCGATCAATCCGAAATCGCAAGATATTAATTAGTTTTAGCTTGTATTTGATCAATCTAGGACATCTTTTTGATAAATATTAATTACTATTTTGTTATGACAATTATTGTTAGACAAGAATTTTATTATTTTGTTGAGAATTATTGATGAACATGTATTTGAAATACTAATTGAATTTTTTAATATCTATTTTAATTAGAATTTTATTATTAGTTATTTTGTCTCTTTTATAATTTTTTTCTATTGTGCATAAATTTATTTATTAATTAAAATAATTACACATGTATGAACAAAAAATTTTATTATAAATTTTATTTTTTTGTATTTTTATTATAAAAGTAATTTTTATTTTTATAAAAAAGGCAACCATTTTATTAGTTGCATATTTTGAATATTAGACAACACTTGTATGGTTGCATATACAAAAGAAAAAGCAACACTTGTATAGGTTGTATATCCAAAAGAAAAGACAACGCTTGTATAGGTTGCATATTCAAAAGAAAAGGCAATGCTTTAAAAAGTTGCATATTCAAAACTAATAGGCAACACTTTAAAGTATTACAAATTCAAACTTATAAGCAACACATAAAAGGTTGAATTTTATTGCAAATAGGCAACACTTTTTAGTAGTGACCAAAATACGAGAGAAGAGACAACACTACAAAAGTGTTGTCTCAAACACACCTTTAAAGTGTTGTTGTTTTTCAACTAAAGGCAACACTTACCAAGTGTTGCTCTCAAAAGCGTTGTTTTTGAAACAACAAAGTGTTGCCTTGATCTAAGGCAACGGCTGCATATGCAACGCCGACCAAAAACGTTGTCTTAGGCCCAAAAATGTTGCCATAGATCAAAAGTAACTTTTTGTCAGCCTTTAGACAACACTTTTTAAATGTTGTCTCAACCTGAAAATGTTGTAGTGAACAATTTTATTGAGTAAATCGATCTATTCAAATTCTTTAACTACTTCTGGTATAGACATCGTGTTAAAGATCGAATTCAAATGTCATACTATTTGAAATGATAACTATGATTGGTTGTGAATGTTTTTAGTCTATCCCAACCGAAATTAAATTCAGAAAGTTTCAATTGCATTAAACTCATAATTTTTATTCTTAAATATCGAAGTTCGTGATTGTACTTCAAATATATTATAGTCGTGCTTTTTTTCTCTTGATCGTAAAAGTCTGATATGTTACATAATTGTCTCTAATCATAATGAAGTGATACAATAAATTAATGATTATGGCAATTATTACAATTAATGTCAATTAAAGACTATTATTATTATAATTCCTTATTATTATTATTAGTCTTTATGACAATTACAATTATGAATATCAATTTATAAAAGAGAATATTAATATATGATTTGATTAATGTCTAATAATTAAGAATATCTATTATTATAATTAATATAATTAATATGTGAGAACCATTAAGATTTAAGAGTATGATAAATAAAATGATAAAAGAATAAAATCAAAAAATCAAAATATAACTAATTTATTTAAATAAAGTATATTTAAAATTTTTTTAGCTAATTATAACTAAAATATTTTGATTTTTAAATTTTTTTCGTAATATGATACTAAAATTTTGATAATAATAAAATCCAGCATGCAAAAAATTGGAACCACCGAAAACAAGAAACTTAAAATAGTCACGTTGTTGACATCTAATTAGGTTCCTTAAATATTTAGGAGTTCAATTTTTGATGGAATATACATAGGATATTCTAAAATTTAGCTATATTCTCTTCCAAAAGTAAAAAGTCTTAAGGAAAGGAATTTTCTAACTATTACTTGATATATAAAATTATAAATATGATTATTTTGTTAGTCTATGTAGATTTATTAAATTTTTAAGAGTAAATATTTAAATTAATTTTAAAAAAATTTTACATTAGATATTGTATAGTTTTTAACAAATTTTTAATAATATTTATGTTACAAAAAAAAATTAAATGAATCTTTAATAATTGTTATCTTTCTAAAATAAAATATAATAATTCTAGAATATTTCATTCTATAATATTTAACAATTCACTTTTCATAAATACAAAAACAAATATTTGGATAATGTTTTTGCTCTTGTGTGGGTAGTTGGTCCTAAGGTATAATTTACCCTGCTTAATGTCTAAATTCGCTTTTTCTGGGACTGGATGAAGTACACGTCTTCTAAGAACAGCAGTGGTAGACACTTATAAAGGCACTCAAACGCTCAACTTAAAAAGAGTATAATACAGTAGAGATGATATTTAGAGTGAATAACGTACCTCTTTACGTAGTTAAAGTTTTGTATTTAAAGAGTTGTGTTATAGGTTAGTGGACTTAATATTGAGGAGTTGTTGAAGATGTTAGCCTATTTATATGGTAACTGCTATTTAGTAATGTTTGACTTTATAAAATAAGTCCGTTAGGAGAGCAATGTAACACTCTAATTTTTAGCACGTCATGATCGTACTAAAAATAAAGCGTTACTACTCTACTTTCTTTTTATTAGCTATTTAATATTGAGCCTTTAGTTGGATATCGTATTTCAGTTTTATAAAAAATTCCAGAAAATTATTTTTAGTAATTAAAATCACATATCAAAGTCTTTCAAATAATAATCACATATGACATAATTATTAAAAATAAATGCTATACAAATGAATTCAATATAAAACTTGAATACAATACCTATCCCTCTAGATAAAATAAAAGCTAAAGCAACAAGAGCGAGGGAACTCTATAAAAACAACATGTATCACAAGTAAATCTATTAATTGTCCGCAGCTTCGTACTGGATCTTCGAACCTATTACTGAAAGGGTGGAAGATTTTGGGGTGAGAACAAACCACACGTTCTCAGTAGGAAATGGGAATGCCGTAAAAATAATGAATTTAATGCAAATAATTAACTTACTTAGTAAAACTATTTTGTTAAACCTTTGGAAATACTTTTACTTTTCCTTTATATAATTAATTACCTTCTTTAATTTTCCGAACTTAAAACAAATCACAATCCCAACCTCATTTCTCAGTCACCTCAATACACTAACTAATAGCATAAGAAACAGAACAACACACAAATAAATTGCAATAAGACAAACAACACAATTACAGAAAAACTAGATAAGCAAACACAATCAAATACAAATGTGTAAACAATACGATGCATGTCTATTCCTAACGTAGGCCATGAGCTTATGTGTCGATTGCGTACCCGCTCCCAACATTACCCGAGTACGAGTCCCAGATATGGCTTTTCATATGCATACAGTGTGCTTATATAAGTCTTACGGCTATGCCGCATACAGTGTGACTTTCCATGTGCTTACATCTGGAAAACAGTTCTCAGTGTGTGGGCGTCCTTACTATACATTTGGCACTAAGGCCCAAACAAAGTCGCATCTGCCCTTCTGTGGCAGACAATTTCTTAAAACTTTTACTTTATCCTTGTCATCTGTTCTCCTGTGGTAAAGACCCTTTTTAGTTAATATATATATTTTTAATCTTTGTTCTCTATTTTCCTATGGCAGATATTTCTTTTCTTAATAAACTGAGGTCAAATCATTACTTAAAACAAAATCTCTCCTTAAAAGATTGGATTTAAAACATTATACTTTTCTTAATAAATCGAATTTAAAATAGAATAAATCTTTTGTTAACTAAATAAATCTCGAATAATTTAATTTTCCAAAACCAAATCTTTTAACATTACATTTCAAACAAAACCTTTTCAATTTCATAAAAATTTCGGCAGCACCTCCCTTAAAACTTGGGTTTTGCCACCCTTTCGGGTTCCCTCTTTCTCAACAAATCACCAGTCCTTTTCATCAACAGTTATCATAACAATAGATTCTCAATAAACAACTCATCATAGTGTCATCAAATGAACAATTCAATAGCAACCAATTTGACATAATCAACTAAAACCGAAATTTTCAGCAATTCTAAAATAAATAGAAAACCATAACAATCATCATCCTCAAACATAGCCACAAATCAATTTCAACATAATTTCATCACATTCAATCATATTCACAATCACTAACAATTTTCATTTCGTCAATTTTCATCAATTAATTAAACAAGACATTTATAAATTATTTGCAATTATTAACTAAACTTCAATGACATTCGTAAATTAAAATAATTAATTTTAAAATAAATTCTCTACCTATATATGAAATCAAAATCAACAAAAATTTTAGAAAAGCTTTCTAACCGAGTTGTTGAAGAGGAAAATGTCAATAATCACTTTTACCTTCTAGAACTTCAATTAGCCGAATTCAAGTGTTAGAGGAGCTACGTCACCGTCAACTTCTACTAATTAAAAGTGACGCCAACGTGTAGAGGAAGAGAATATGAACACTTTTATCGAATTAGATTTTTTATTAAAATTACGAATTTCAAAAAATTAAAGTTGAAAACTCATAATTTTTATGGAAACTCACATTCTCTCACTCGGCCTTTCTTTTTGGTTAATGAAAATTTGTGTTGTAAAACCTTATTAGGTGTCATGATTAATTAATAAAAGAAAGCATAGGTGTCATATATATAAAAGTCACATTAACACTTTTTTTCTTTGTAGTTTCGATGATGATTATAATGAATAATTAATATACTTATATATTTAATAAGTGAGTATTATATATATATTTGTACATAAGTCACGTCTTTTATTTCTTTTTTTTCATTCCTTTAGTGGCTTTGGCTAAATAAATTAAATGAAACAATAATAATAATAATAATAATAATAATAATAATAATAATAATAATAATAATAAATTTAAATTTGTGTTTATTAAAATAGTTTTTAATAAATAATTTAAATTACTGAAATAAATTATAATTAAATTAAATTTCAACAATCATAAATTTTTATTCAATTATTTTTGGTAAAAATAATTTTTTTAAAAATAAAATTTTAATAAATATAATGACACATAAATAATTAATTATTTAATTTTAATAAATCCGAAATTTTACATCTTACTTCACTTATAAGAACTTTGGTCCTCAAAAATTAGGATATTACACAAAACATTATATAGTTTCAATACGTTAATTTTTTAAAATATCTATTAGAAAAAGCAAAAAACTTCAACTCATATCGATACATATACAATTTCAAATACTTGAGTTTTCACATGGCATAAAGATGATAGGGATGAAGAGTGATTACAAAGTAGGAGTTACAAAATAGGCTTGATATCTCAGAGAAAGCGAATATCTCAGGAAATTCGACCAAACATATGCAGTTAAGATTGAATGAAAAACGCATATGAACAAGGAACATGATTTGGAAAATAATTAGTTCACTTTTCTAAGAAAAGGAACTTCAGACAAAACTTCAAGATAAACCTTGGAGAAATAGGATACGTAATCGAGCAATCCTGAGACGCAACTTCCAACATTTTCAAAATCCAGGATTTGTGTTAACTATTACTTCTATTTTGTCCTTGATAATCCATTAATATTCTCGTATACACAAATCATCAGAATTAAGTTGGCCAGACCTAATACCATGAAAAATGTAACAGTCGACTAACAACATTAATCAAGAGACGGTCATGCATCTTAAATTCAAATTCTTGTCATTAGGACAAGTCCTATCGCATGACAGACACTCAAAGTATGCAGTAAAGCATAATCAGTCCGTTCCCAAGGCTCTAACCGGAACGAATTACTCTGATACCATAATGTAACTCTAATTTTTAGCATGTCATGATCGTACTAAAAATAAAGGGTTACTACTCTACTTTCTTTTTATTAACTATTTAATATTGAGCCTTTAGTTTGATATCGCGTTTCAGTTTTATAGAAAATTCCAAAAAATTGTTTTTAGTAATTAAATCAGATATCAAAGGCCTTCAAATAATAATCACATAATTATTAAGAACAATAAATGCTATACAAATGAATTCAATATAAAACTTGAATACAATACTTATTCCTCTAAATAAAATAAAATTTAAAGCAACAAGGGCGAGGCAACTCTATAAAAACAACAGGTATCACAAGAAAATCTACTAATCGTTCGCAACTTCATACTGAATTTTTGAACCTGTCACTGAAAGGGTGAAAGTTTTTGGGGTGAGAACAAACCACACATTCTCAGTAGGGAATGAAAATACCGTAAAAGTAATGAATTTAATGCAAATAATTAACTTACTTAGTAAAACTATTTTGTTAAATGATGAGCGGATAATTTATATGCTTTTTGGCATTGTTTTTAGGTAATTTTTAGTAAGTTCAAGCTACTTTTAGGGATGTTTTCATTAGTTTTTATGATAAATTCACATTTTTGGACTTTACTATGAGTTTGTGTATTTTTCTGTGATTTCAGGTAATTTCTAGCTGAAATTGAGGGACTTGAGCAAAACTCTGAAAAAGGCTAACTAAAGGACTGCTGATGCTATTGGAATCTGACCTCCCTGCACTCGAAATGAATTTTCTGGAGCTACAGAACTCCAAATGGCACGCTCTCAACGGTCTTGGAAAGTAGACATTCAGAGCTTTCCAGCAATATATAATAGTCCATACTTTATTCGGAAATTGACAATATAAAGTGGCGCTCAACGCCAAGTACATGCTGCTGTCTGGAGTTAAACGCCAGAAACACGTTACAACCCGGAGTTGAACGCCAGAAACACGCTATAACTCGGAGTTCAACTCCAAAGGAAGACTCAGCTCGTGGATAGATCAAGTTCAGCCCAAACACATACCAAGTGGGCCCCAGAAGTGGATTTATGCATCAATTACTTACTCATGTAAACCCTAGTAGCTAGTTTAGTTTAAATAAGACTTTTTACTAGTGTATTAAGAGTCTTATCTGGTCTTTGACCATATCTTGGAACATCTCTGGACGCCTAGTCCTTAGACCATGGGGGCTGGCCATTCGGCCATGCCTGAACCTTTCACTTATGTATTTTCAACGGTGGAGTTTCTACACACCATAGATTAAGGGTGTGGAGCTCTGCTGTACCTCAAGTTTCAATACAATTACTATTATTTTCTATTCAATTCTCTTTTATTCTTATTCCAAGATATACGTTGCACAACAACTTGATGAATGTGATGATCCGTGACACTCATCATCATTCTCACCTATGAACGCGCGTGACTGACAACCACTTCCGTTCTACCTTAGGCCGGGCGCATATCTCTTAGATTCCCCAACAGAATCTTCATGGTATAAGCTAGATAGATGGCGGCATTGATGGGAATCCGGAAAGTCTAACCTTGTCTGTGGTATTCCAAGTAGGATTCCGGAAATTCGAAAAGTCTAACCTTATCTGTGGTATTCCGAGTAGGATTCCGGTATTGAATGACTGTGACGAGCTTCAAACTCCTGAAGGCTGGGCGTTAGTGACAGACGCAAAAGAATCAAGGGATTCTATTCCAACTTGATTGAGAACCGACAGATGATTAGCCGTGCTGTGACAGAGCATAGGACCATTTTCACTGAGAGGATGTGATGTAGCCATTGACAACGGTGATGCCCTACATACAGCTTGCCATGGAAAGGAGTAAGAAGGATTGGATGAATGTAATAAGAAAGTAGAGATTCAAGAGGAGCACAGCATCTCCATATGCCTATCTGAAATTCTCACCATGGAATTATATGAGTAACTATTTACTATTTTATTTTTTGTTTATTATTAATTTTTGAACTTATCCATAATCAATTATTATCCGCCTGACTGAGATTTACAAAGTGACCATTGCTTGCTTCATACCAACAATCTCTGTGGGATCGACCCTTACTCACGTAAGGTATTACTTGGATGACCCAGTACACTTGCTGGTTAAGTTGAACGGAGTTGTGTCCACGCATAGTTGTAAACCATGGTATTGGCATCATGTTTTTGGCACCATTGCCAGGGAAAGAAAAAGCAATGAATTTTACAAAATGCAATAACATATGAATCACAATTTCGTCCACCATTAAACCTTTGGAAATACTTTTTACTTTTACTTTATATAATTAATTACTTTCTTTAAATTTCTGAACTTAAAACAAATCTCAATCCCAACTTCAATTCTCAATCACCTCAATACACCAACTAATAGCATAAGAAATAGAACAACACACAAATAAATTGCAATAAGACAAACAGCACAATCACAGAAAAACTAGATAAGCAAACACAATCAAATGCAACACAGCCACAAATCAATCTCGACACAATTTCATCACATTTAATCATATTCACAATCACCAATAATTTCCATTTCGTCAATTTTCATCAATTAATTAAACAAAACATTCATAAATCATTTGCAATTACTCACTAAATTTCAATGGCATTTATAAATTAAAACAATCAATTTTAAAATAAATTCCCTACCTATATACGAAATCAAAATCAACGAAAATTTTAGAGAAGTTTTTTGACCGAGCTGCTGAAAAGGAAAACGTCAGTAATCACCTTTACCTCCTAGAATTCTAATTGGCTAAACTCAAAAGATAGGAGAACTACGTTACTGTCAATTTCTACCAATTAAAAATAATGTCAACGTGTAAAAGAAAAGAATACAAACACTTTTATCGAATTAAATTTTTTATTAAAATTACATATATCAAAAAATTGGAGTTGGAAACTCATGGTTTCTATGAAAGCTCACATTCTCTCTCGACCTTTTTTTTTTTCCTTGTCCGTGACAAGAATGAATGGATGAAAGGAGATAATAAGTGGATATTATGGTTAATGAAAATTTGTGTTGTAGAACCTTATTAGGTGTCATGATTAATTAATAAAAGAAAGCATACAGGTGTCATGAATATACATGTCTATATATATGCACTAAGCCACATTAACACTTTCTTTTCTTTGTAGATTCGGTGGTGATAATGATGAATAATTAATAGACTTATATATTTAATAAGTGAGTATTATATATAATGTATCCATTTGTACATAAGTCACGTCTTTTATTTCTTTCTTTTCATTCCTTTAGTTGCTTTGGCTAAATAAATTAAATGAAACAATGATGATGATGATTTTAAATTTTTGTCTATCAAAATAGTTTTTAATAAATAATTTACACTACTAGAATAAATTTTAATTAAATTAAACTTTAACAATCATAAATTTTTATTTAATTATTTTTGATAAAAATATTTTTTAAAAATAAAATCTCAATAATTATAATGACACATAAAAAACTAATTATTTAATTTTAATAAATTCAAAGTCTTACAAGCAAAACACATACTCCTGTATTTCTGATGTAGAATGTGTTTATTTAGTTTTAAACAGATTTTAATTTATAGTTTTATCTGAGTTATTGTCAACTAATCTGCCAACTAATCACAACTCCAAATTTGACCTATGAAAGTTTTAAATTTAACAGGTTGAGTTTTCGACCTATAAATTGATATTGTGATTATAGCAGCCCCAATCTCAACTTGTTGGATTGAAAAGAAAGAAAAAAGAAAAACATTGGTAGTGAAAAAAGTTATATTGAAAGACTGTGAACGATCGAACATATGAAATAGATAAACAAATAAATAATAAATAAAGATGGGTAAAAAAATTAGAAAGAGAGTTATGCTCATCTATAAATTAGCTATGCAATGAGTGGCAGTCCCAAACTAATCAGTTATTACGTCGACACTTATCCAAAAACCAATTGAATGGTAAGAGTTGTTCGATTAATATAATTATGTGGGAATGCTTTTCTCTTTGAAAATAATTTTTCATGGCATGGATATAGTATTTGATTAACATAAACTGAAAAGTTTGAAAATATGTATTCGTTGATGGAATGATTGTATGATCCGATGATATAGATCAATTGTCTTGAAAATTTTTCTAACCTACAACAACTTATTAAAAAATTTTTTGCTCAAAATAATTAATTATTGAATATTGATGAATAATAAAGATGTTGTAACATAAATAAAATGTGCTGAAAGTAAACATGCATAAATTATTGTAAAATAGAAAAATAAAATGGATGAATTAATCACTCATTTATTAAGGAAGGATAATTGCTAGTTGAGATAATTGCTAATTGAGTTTGTTTTGGGTTGGTAAAAGGTTATTTTTTTGGATTGATTAATTGATTAATTTTGATATATGAAATGATACGATACATAAATAATGTGAAGCAATCCGAGTATAAAGAGTAGTAAATAATTCATAAGAAACTATGATATATTAAAATTTGACATAAAAAATTTATATAAGCAAATTATATTATGCATATACATAATTTTATTGAAGTAGAAATGACTTAATAATTTAATTTGTTGAGGTCATTTGCCTTTTATTATATTCTATTGCCGAATTAATAGGTCGGTCATCATCTGGACCTCTATTTATAGGTAATGTTCATTAGTTATAACTCGGTTTGAGTTGGTGGAGGAGGAGGTGAAGTTTGCTCACCAACTATGATCGAGGTCCTACAAAAAAGAGAAAATAGGGTAACGTTAAAATCAGACCTTTATTTTTGTAGATTTAGATTAGATAAGTTCCAATTTATAGCACTATGAATAATAATAACGATTTTATCTACGAAAAATGGGGTTGAATATAATAACAAAATAATATAATAGTAGTAGTATTATTGTTCTTTTACACAAAGAACAAATTAAAGACAAAACAAGCAGTGGAATAAAAAAGTTAAAAATCATATTAAAATTTTGTTGATTCAATTGTTTGGTTACATTATAAAGCAATACAAGTACCTTAATTTTGCATGCAGTTAGAGTTATAAGAGAAAAATTAAAAATTTCATATATACAAAAGTCTTTTAAAATAGAAAAAGATTTCATGTATGAAATGGAGCTATAATTTTTAAAAACATAAAGTAGCAGTTTGGGTTTGACATCATCTAATTAGTTGAGATCTTGTTAAAATTCTATAAATTTTTAATAGATATCAAAATAAATAAATAAATAAATAAATAAAGGTGCATTCAACTATGTATTTGAAAGTTTTAGAGTAATTATCCTATAATAATATATAGCAATCAAGTTTTTTTAATTTTAGACATTTAAATTATATGATTAAGTGATTAACCATTTTCATAAGTTAAAGGTAAAAAATTGAAGGCACATAAAGTAGGTCTTATTCCAATCATTAATATATTAAGAAAATATTTTGTTAAATAGTTCGAAGAAATGAACTAAGAAATTTATAGAAACGTGAAAGAGTAAATCCTTTCGTATATAACATGTTATGCATAATTCATCAAACTAATAGCATCGGCTACTTTTACAAGTCAATTTTGAATCCTTTATTTGTGTTGACATTATAAATGCATATTTTAAATTTATTGGCTAAAGTTAAAACTAAACTCTGTCATTCCAAAAAGTAGATAATTAAAGAAAATGAAAAAACATGAATAAAACAACATGAGCATTGAGTAATTATAATGCAGTTGAAGAACAAAGAAGTAATTACTAACAATAACAATATAAACAACAAATAGAGAAGTTTTTAGTAATACATGAAAATAATTGAGAAACAACAAGAAAAAATTTATCTTATTAGTGTGTCAATAGGAATAAGAAGTAGTTATGTATTATTCTATTTTGTTCAGTGGGACACAAATTAGTTTACTCGACTCAACGGTAGGCGACAAATGTTCTTGTGTGGGTAGCTGGCCTTTTTTCAGCTCTTCTAAGAACGATGGCGGTGGGCACAGGAACTTCTCTAATGCTCAAGTTAGAAAAAGTATAAGATGGTAGAGATCATATTCAGAGTAAATAACTGCCTGATGTAACAAAATACGTACTCTATGTACTCTTAGTATAGCACGTGTTTATTTAGTTTTAAGCAGATTCTGATTTATAGTTTTACTTAAACTGGGTTATTACCAAGGGATCAGTATTGTATTTCTCATTATGAAACCATTAATAAGAATCTAATTTTGAAAAAAAATTATAATATGTAAACTTAATTATGAATTATTCTCAACATCCAAACAATTTTAACATCCAAGTTTATCCAAGTGATTTAGAGTCATGCGCTTCTTTTTTCCGTATTCTTCTCCCCTCACACTTCTTCTTCTTCTTCACCCTTGATGCTATGTCGCCGTCTTCTTCTCCTCCTCCTTTTTTTTATTATTTTTCACTTTCGTTACCGTCATCATTAATACCACTACCTCCTCCTCCTCTTCCTCCTCCTCCTCCTCTTTCTTCTTCTTTTTTCATTGGAATTTCTCCTCCTCCTTCTTTTTCATCCTTCTCCTCCATCTTCATCATCATCATAATGATGATCATCATTATTGTCTTATTTTTATACATATCGTCGTTATCGTTATCGTTGTTCTTGTTATTATAGAATTTTTGTCATGTTGATGATGTTGTCTGAGTTTTTGTTCACGATTCAATCTTGTTTGTGTTCTTATTTTTGAACTGAGTTTATGTGGTGCAATCATTATGTAATTTTGGTTCATTTTTGAATTAATTATGTCGCAATTGTTATGTAATTTCGGTTCATTTCTGAGATAATTGTGTCGCAATCATATATAATTTCGGTTTATTTCTAAATGAATTAAGGTGCACTTGAACTCGTTTCTGCACAATTCAAAACTCTTCTTCTTCTTCTTCATTCTTTTTTCATCTTCTTATAGTTCTTCTTGTTTCACTCTCTTAAAAGGAATAAAACCAAGAAAAAGAGAAGAAATATCAAATAAAAAAGAAGACGAAACATATTAATGACATTGTTTGATCTAAAATTAATTTTGAATGCATTTTTGTTCATGATTCAATCATGTTTGTGTGCTGCTTTCGAGTTGAGTTTATTTGTCGCAATCACTATGTAATTTCGATTCATTTCTGAGTTAATTGTGTCACAATTGTTATGTAATTTTGGTTCATTTTTGAGTTAATTGTGTCGCAATCATCATATAATTTTAGTTCATTTATGAGTGAATTAAGGGGCATTTGGACTTGTTGTCCTGCACAATTCAAAACTATTTCTTCTCTTTTTCTTCATCTTCTATTGTTTCTTCTTCTTCTTCTTCTTCTCTTTCATCTTTTTCTTCTTCATTTTCACCTTCTTATTTCATTTTCTCAAATTTCTTTTTGATTTACTCTCTTGAGAGGAATAAAATCAAGAAAAAGAGAAGAAAATATCAAACAAAAAAGAAAAAAATATATTAGTGACGTTGTCTGATCCAAAATTGATTTTAGATGTGTTTTTGTTTATGATTCAGTCTTGTTTGTATGCTTGTTTTCAAACTGAGTTTATGTGTCGCAATCATTATGGTAAATTTCGGTTCATTTCTGAGTTAATTATGTCGCAATTGTTATGTAATTTCGGTTCATTTTTGAGTTAATTGTGTTGCATTCATTATATAATTTCGGTTCATTTGGACTCATTGTCTTGTACAATTCAAAACTCTTTCTCCTCACCTGCTATTACAATAAAAGCAATAACAGCAGCAATAAAAGAATGACGATGAAGAGAAAACACATGAAGAAGAAAAAGGAAAAAAAGAAGGAAAAAGAGAAGGAGCGCGAAAAAGAAGACGATGACAACGTCGATAACGTAGCGCGTGAATGTAAATGACTTAGTTGAAAGAATGATGTGCGTGTGTAATAGCATATTTTTTAATAAAAAAGATTTTTGTTGATGTTGGATCTACTTCATTGGATTCAGATAACAATATTATTTAAATATGTAACAAATTTGCTTAATTATAAAATTGTAAATTATAAAGACTTAATTATAAAAGTATAAATATCAAATTATCAACATAATAATTAAGCTTGTGGGTAACATATCGAATAATAATAATAGTATTAGATTTTCATTTGTGGGCTAACAATTTTTAATTATAATATATAGCCAATATTTCATAAAAGTAGTACTGTAGTAGTGCAAAATATAGTAGATCTAAGCGCATACAAATTATACCAAGTCATCAATTATATATGTACGCAAGGGTCCAAGAACGTGATTGGTTATTTTAACTGGAGGGTAAAAATGATTACCCTTGTGAAATTTGTTACACTAATAATCATTGATTGATTGATGTTGGTGATTCTACTCCCCGCAGTGGTATGAAATAACATGAAAATAAGGATGGGGTTGAAGCTTGACTTGAAAGTGGAACGAAAAAAGAAAAGAAAAAAGGTTAGGATATGAGAGGGGTCACAATCAAGGAAGACCCAGCTTGTCTCCTCATGACTATAACTCAGCACGTTAAGAGAGAGAAAGCGGGAGAGAGGGGGCGAGCCTATATACACAAACAACACAGTAGTCTCTCGCTTCTGCGACTTCACACTCAGACACACATGAGACATCAGCCACCTCTCTTCCCTCCATTATTCCCTTTCTTTATTTCACTCCTCACCACACGTCTCATTCTTCTCCTCCTATATATTTATAATAATTCACCTCTTCTTAACCCCCCCCCCCCCCTCTTCTCTTCCCCCTTCCTCCCCTTTCCACAACCCTCATTTTTTTCCCTGATTCCTAGGTTTCTCCATATTCTTTTCTCCTTTTTTATTTTTTTTCATTTCCTTTGATTTTAATTTAAGATTCCATTCTTTTCAACAACAGGGAAAAAAAAAACTAAATTTGTTCTCTTCTCTCTGGTAGCCGTGGATGCAGGAAAAAGTTAGAATACACAATTAATAAATATACCTAAGAGTAAGAGAACAACGACGGCGTCGTTTCGTTCCTAAGATAATCTTGAAAGAAAAATGTAGTGTGCATTTTGGCGAGGGTTGAAGAAATTGATGATTGTGAGTGTGAGAGGGATCATAGGTAGCGGCGATGGCGATGAAGAACTTGTACTGGTTGAAGGAAATGTCGAACAACGTGAAGTCAGGAGGGAGAGGGAGAGGAGGGAGGAGGCTGTCGCTGGGAGAATACAGAAGAGCGGTGTCATGGTCGAAGTACATAGTGTCGTCCGGTGCCGCCATTAAAGGAGAGGGAGAAGAGGAATGGAGTGCTGATCTGTCACAGCTGTTCATAGGTTCGAAATTCGCTTCTGGAAGGCACAGCAGGATCTACAGAGGGATATACAAGCACATCGATGTTGCCATCAAGCTTGTGAGCCAGCCTGAGGAGGATGAGGAATTGGCTGCTCAGCTTGAGAACCACTTCACTTCTGAGGTTGCGCTTCTCTTTCGCTTGCACCATCCTAATATCATTACTGTAAGCTCTCTCTCTCTCTCTCAAATACAATGGATTCTACAAAAATTCTTAAATATTATTTGATAATTATTTATTCTATTAGATTTTTATTTTTTTAATTATTTTATGATGATAAATTAATATAAAAATGGTTGTTTTTTTTTTTGAAAAAATAATATATGTACATAAAAAATAATTTACAAATCAATAATTATATATTTGTTTATAAATAGATATGTAGTAAAATATATTTAAAAGAGGAGTGTTAGGAGATAGCAGATTTTGTGAATTGTAGCTATCAATTAGCCATTAATAATGTATTTAATGGTGTGAAATTTCATCTAATAATAAATAATCATTCATTTTTGTTTTACTGGCTAAGTGCTAGCCAATTTTAATAAATCTACTAGCCCCTAGACTTCTCCTATTTAAAATACTCCAAAAGCATAGCAATAGGAGTGTATTCTTCGGTTTCTAACAGCAATAGCAACTTTAGATTAATCTAGCGGTGTGTGGTTCAAGTATTAACATATTTTATTTTTATGGAAATTTAATATACTCAAAATAAAAGTAAGAATTAAAATGATGGTATTTTAAATTTTTAAAATTAAATTTGTTTAAAAATAACTTTTTAAATTTTGAACCAAACATAGATATATAATATTTTTATCTTAAAATTTTTAAGAATTATTTATAATTCTTCTAACTACACACATTAGAGTTTTAAATATGATACGTAAAAAAGTGGATTATTTTTAAATTTTATTTTGTATTAAAAATGATTGATAAAATAAAATTAATCTTAATAAGGAGATGATTTTATTTTGATGAAAAATTAATTAAATTTTATTGTTTTGTATAAAATTTAAATTAAGCTAAAATTATTAAAGTGACAAATTTAATATTTAATTTATTATTCATGATATATAATCTTATAAATAATGATATGACATGTTGTGGGATTCAAAACAAAATTAAACTGAAACCAAACCTAAGTACGAAGATGTTATAAAATACATTTTTTTTCGTAAATACGAAAATATTGTTGACTATTGGTTTTCATTTATATCGTATATTTAATTATAAAAAATATTATTTGTATACTACAATTAATCATCAATAAATTTTTGTATAAATAATTAAATATATATATAATTTAATTTATATTTAATATATATTTATATTTTAAGATATATTTTATATTAATAGTTAATTTTAGTAACGAATTAGCATAGTCGATTTAATTATGGTAGTAGTGTAGTACTTTGGATAAAGCAAGTTATAAGCAGGAAAAAGGAGTTGCATTAGAGTAGAGTATACTTGAATTTACTGATGGATAGAAAAAGGGCTGCGAGAATCACGGGCTTAAGCTATTTACCATCAATTCCTAACGTGTACCTGTCATTAGCAATTAGTCAATTACATGTGTGGAACTTAGCAAAAGTGTCGAGATCCGACCATGGTTAGTTGGTTTACTACTCTATCTTCCTATTCATAGGCATAAATTATGATGTAGCATTTCCCTTGTCTTTAATTGTACTTTGGCCTTTGGTTTAGAGCGGTGTAATATATACATTTGAATAATGATACATAAACTTGGGGGTCTTGGTGTTAAAGGATAGGGATGTTCAAAACTGTCCAGATCGAACCAAATTGATTAATCAAACCGAAAAAATTAAAAAGCAAACAAACTGATAACTAAAAAAACTGAAAAGAAAGATAGTAGTAAAGCGAATGACTTTTCTCTAAATAATCGAACTAAATTGGACCGCGAACACACTTATTAGAGGATATATGGATACCACTTTTTTCAAAATGGAAGATGTGTAAATTAGGACCCACACATATGTTAATATGCATTCTTATGCCATATTTCTCCTCACATAGTAGTAGGCTGATAGCCATATCAAAAACTGGGTTTGAATATCATATTCACATACCAACTATGTTATCTTTTGTCAATACACATCTTAATTAATTGAAGATTGAAGAACTGATTAAAGAGAATTTTATATTTCATCTTAATGAAATGGAGTATGAATTGGTATGGGATCTCACACCCATTTGCACACACA
This sequence comes from Arachis hypogaea, assembly GCF_003086295.3. Classification (NCBI taxonomy): domain Eukaryota; kingdom Viridiplantae; phylum Streptophyta; class Magnoliopsida; order Fabales; family Fabaceae; genus Arachis; species Arachis hypogaea. Next base: position 85,043,122 of record NC_092036.1, on the reverse strand, counting down.
TGAAATTTTCCTATATTATTTTTGTTGTCCCAAGCAAGTTCATTGTTGTTAGTGGGAGAATTCATAAAATTTGACAATGCGGTATTTTGGCCTTATAATATGACTGCTATTGGTATGCAAATAGGAAGGTAATGAGGCTAGGGACTCAATTGTGTATAAGGATGAGACTACAAATTTTGCAAGTAGTTGCAACTGCTCAATTGACTTATTATGTATTGTTCCTACAGTTTGTAGGAGCTTGCAAGAAGCCCCCTGTATTTTGCATAATCACAGAATACTTAGCTGGTGGCTCATTGAGAAGCTTCCTTCAAAGGCAAGGACCACATTCACTCCCTCTAGAACTTGTTCTAAAGCTAGCCTTAGACATTGCCAAGGGTATGCAATACCTTCACTCTCAGGGCATACTCCACAGGGACCTCAAATCAGAGAATCTTCTCTTGGGTGAAGACATGTGTGTCAAAGTAGCAGACTTTGGGATCTCGTGCTTAGAATCCCAGATTGGTAGTGCTAAAGGGTTCACTGGAACTTACCGTTGGATGGCGCCAGAAATGATCAAGGAGAAGCACCATACCAAGAAAGTAGATGTTTACAGTTTCGCCATTGTTCTTTGGGAGCTTCTAACAGGACTAACACCCTTTGAGAATATGACACCAGAACAGGCAGCATTTGCAGTGACTCACAAGGTAATTAATTAATGCTTTGAAATTTAATTATATGCTAACCATGTGGAGCATGTTATTAATGGTCATAGCAAACTAGCATTTGCATGGATATGTCAGATGATTACTTCACATACCTGCCTTAAATAAATACATGAGCTTGTTATATGAAATTTCGGGCATGCTTAGATTAGTAAACATGCCAAATATGCATAGTGACTTTGCCAGACCAATGTGAAAACATTGCCATTAAGTTGGATCAAGCATTTAGAAGTATAATAGCATGAACTGAGAGGTTAGGCTTACGAAATTGTAAGAATAACATTAGTCAAATAAAATTTAAACCTAAAACATCATGGAATAATGTTGTTATAATGAGTAGACCATTCTTAGTGAGTGATTAGTTATATAATTACCTACCCTAATCTATGGTGGCTAATGTACTCCGTGCCCTTCTCAAATGTGAGGGCGTTAGGCAAATCTCATTCATTATCCTCTATCATAATCATAATCAGTATATACATGATCTTTAACAGAGCATGTGATATCCTTGGTTACCAGTGCAAGACACCTCATCAAAAATATAATCTTTCTATATACATATATGGTTCGCATGACATCCACGTGATCCTTATGCTTTTGACAACATTCAAGATTCTCTATATCTGCTGCCCATATTCGTCAAAGTCAATCATTTCTGCCACCACTCCCTTCTCTGTTCTCTCCCACATGCCCACTGCCCAGAATATATATCACAAGTTATAGATGCAATGAAAGAGAGAGAAGAGAAGTGCTACAATAATATCCTACAATATAGTTTCGAGTATAATATAATATAATCAAGAGAAGTGCTAGATAGTAAACAAAGTATAATTAGAAGATGATCAGAAATTGTGGTTCATAATTATGAGTGTTGAAAAGAACAAACAACAGTTAGACTAATAACTTCTTGGTTTAAATATAATGTCATCTCATTTATTACATATGTTAATGTTGCAAGCTCTATCTCTATCTCCTTTCTATTTGAAATTCACTATTGTGTTGTTGAATCGTGTGATTTTGTGCAGAATGCAAGGCCTCCATTACCATGTGATTGTCCATGGGCATTTAGTAATCTAATAAACAAATGCTGGTCAAGCAATCCGAAAAAACGACCACACTTTGATGAGATAGTCACTATTTTGGAGAGCTACATAGAATCACTGGAAAAAGATCCTGAATTTTTCACCAATTACAAACCACGTCGTCCACGTAATCTGGTTCTCAAATGCTTACCAAAGTGTAACTGTCGCCATGTATCCTCTTCTTCCAAATCTTAGGATCCTTCTTTCCAATATTGCATGTGTCACGTAATCAAATCTTCTTATACACAATCCCAAGAACCAAAACTGTTTCCAATAATTAATGGATGCAATTATTCTCTTCTCTTTCCGATCTGTCTATGCACCTTTTTTTTTTAAAGAACGTTAGTGGTGTCAAATTTGATGAGTATATAGAGAGTACGGTAATTTACACAGTTGTCGTTAGCACTACTTAATGGAGAAAGGAAAAAGAAAAAGAAAAAGAAAAAAAAGCTTGTGCGAGAAAATAATTAAGATTTAAGAGAAATGTTAGTGTTTGAGAAATGTTAGAATTTATTATTTTTTATTATTATTTAGCCATGAATTTAATTCTTTTAATATAATTATTTTAATTTAGTAATTAATAATATATTTTACCTTATACTTTTAAATATTAATGACTAATTAATGATAAAAAATAATAACTTCTAATGACCTTCTAACATTCTTCAATAATTATTGGTGATAGCTATGCTAAGAAAGCAACAAGAAAAGTTCTAAGTAATTGCTTGCCCTAAACATAGATAATGCTCTATCTCTAAACATGGATTCTTCTTTTCAATTTAAATTGCGTGTAAACATACGCTTCCCTAAGTCTTGATAGCGCAAATAGTTCTTCTCTCTCAATCAAAACTATAACGTTTAAAATTCAAACAAGGATCATGTTTGGTTGGTCGTAGTATCGGATGGGTCAGATTGCTCCCTTGTGAGTTGGCGGGCATAAGCTGGGATCTGGATCGGGCACGCGGGTAGGCGAGGTCACAAGTTCTTCGAGTAGTGGAAAGGTGGGGGTGTCACCTACAAAGACACTCCAACGCCCAAATCAGAAGTGAGCAAGTAGTTTTGGGTGGAAAAGGTGTGATGACGTATCTTGGGGGAGGGGTAGGACCCTCCTCAAATATACCCTGTCAGTAGGGCGGGCCCCATAGGAGAGGTCTCCTTCCAGGAAGCTTCCTCTCCCAGCTGTCATGTGGTTGGCAGCAGGGGAGCAGGTGTCCGGGTCGCTGCCCGGATGCGGAACGGCCTCTCGGGTCGGGTTGTCCCGTGCGCAGGACCGAATCAGCATGCCAGCTGGACTGGGCCGTAACAGATCAAAATCTCTCAAAATCATCGTGAAAAGTGAAGGAAGTTGCGAAGCTGAATTCGAAAAGAGTTATGAGAAAATAAAATAAGAAGACGATGAAGAAGAAGAAGCAGAAGTTGAGGAGAAAAAAGAGAAAGAGTTTTGAATTATGCAGAACTTATCAGCACATATACACCGAAAATTCTTAAATAATATACTTAAATATCTTCGTGTTACACCAAAATTTGCTACAAATACAGAAAAATGTTTCTTCTAATTTTGTATTTTTCTTTTTCTTCTTCTTCTTTTCCTTATTTCTTTCTTTCTTTTAGCTGAATGAATGTAAGTTCATCCTCTTCCAAATAATTTTGCAGCATTATGTGTTTCTTCTTTTTCTTTATTAGATTTTTTTTGTTTTTATTCTTGTTAAATATCTTCGTGTTACACCAAAATTTGCTACAAATACAGAAAAACGTTTCTTCTAATTTTGCATTTTTCTTTTTCTTCTTCTTCTTTTCCTTATTTCTTTCTTTCTTTTAGCTGAATAAATGTAAGTTCATCCTCTTCCAAATAATTTTGCAGCATTATGTGTTTCTTCTTTTTCTTTATTAGATTTTTTTGTTTTTATTCTTGTTAAGAGAGTAAAACAAGAAGAAACTTGAGAAGGTAAAACAAAAAGGAAAAGATGAATAAGAAAAAAAGAAGAAGAAAATAGTGATGATGATGAAAAAAAGAAGCAGTAGAAGATGAAGAGGAGGAAGAGGAAGAGTTTTGAATTATACAAAACTTATCAGTACAAAAACATCGAAAGTTCTTAAACAATACACTCAAATATCTTCGTATTACACCGAAATTTGTTGCAAATACAGAAAAATATTTTCTCTAATGTTGTATTTTTTCTTGTTTTTCTTATTTCTTTCTTTCTTTTAATTGAATGAATGTAAGTTCATCATCTTCCAAATAATTTTATAGTATTATGTATTTCTTCTTCTTCTTTATTTGATTTTTTTGTTTTTATTCTTATTAAGAGAGTAAAACAAGAAGAAATTTGAGATGATAAAACAAGAAAAAAATGAATCAGAAAAAAGAAGAAGATGGTGATATGATAAAAAAAAGAAGAAGAAGCAGCAGTAGAAGATGAGGAGGAGGAAGAATAAGAGTTTTGAATTATACAGACTTATCAACACACATATACTGAAAATTCTTAAACAATAAACTTAAATATCTTTGTGTTACACCAAAATTTACTGCAAATATAAAAAAATATTTTCTTTAATGCAGAACTGTTATATTACATTCAATCCAAACCATCAACGATGAACAACAATTTTCAAAAATAAAAACAACATTATTCACCTACAAAATCATAAACTACTAATGAAAATATTAACTAGAATTGAACCACATCTCAGCCACTTGATTGGATTCAAAACAATAATCAACTTTGTTTTGGTTCAATTGATAATTTGAACTTAAATTATTCATTATCTTCAATAATGAGATAGCTATTCAAAATTGATTTTAGAGTTTGATTTCAAAAATGTAGAGAACAAACGAAGAGAATGCAGAGATGGAAGAGAATGTAAATCGAAAACATTGAAAAAATTCGAAAACGGAAACAAAATCTTTTTGAAAAAGACAATTATATATTTGCGTGTTGATTGAAAAGTTGAGGTGAATTAAGTTAAAGAGACTTATATAGATTTATATAAAATAATGACTTATACATAAAGAATATTTAACAGGAGAATAGAATAAAATGATTAGTTATTGTATATTATAAAAGTGATAGTCCTAAGCAATATGTAAAATAAGAAATTGCACAATGTATTGTACAAATGAAATTTTTAGTGGGATTTTGTGCACTATTTAGAACATGTAATTATGTGCATTTTTGTTTTTTTTTCCTGAATTTACTGATTGTGGAGTGTGAGTAAATCATTTAAAAAATAGTAATTATTTATATGAAAATATTTTCATACAAAAATAATTAAAAATTATCATATAATTTAATATATTTATGAAATTATTTATCCCATATATATAAAAACAACCACCATATGCATTTTTTTTATCTAAAGAAAAAATGGTCTCCTTTTTTGTTTGACTGATCATGCATATATGCTAATTACTAAGTTTTGTGCATTTGTATAGACGTAGAAGTTGTTTGTAGACTGATGAGCGGATAATTTATACGCTTTTTGGCATTGTTTTTAGGTAGTTTTTAGTAAGTTCAAGCTATTTTTAAGGATGTTTTCATTAGTTTTTATGTTAAATTTACATTTCTAGACTTTACTATGAGTTTGTGTGTTTTTCTGTGATTTCAGGTAATTTCTGGCTGAAATTGAGGGATTTGAGCAAAACTCTGAAAAAGGCTGACAAAAGGACTGTTGATGCTGTTAGAATCTGACCTCCCTGCACTCGGAATGGATTTTCTGGAGCTACGGAACTCCAATTGGCACCCCCTCAATGGCGTTGGAAAGTAGACATCCAGAGCTTTCCAGCAATATATAATAGTCCATACTTCATTCGGAAATTGACGACGCAACTTGGCGTTGAACGCCAAGTACATGCTGCTGTCTGGAGTTAAACGCCAGAAAAACGTCATGATCCGGAGTTGAACGCCCAAAACACGTTATAACTTGGAGTTCAACTCCAAGAAAAGTCTCAGCTCGTGGATAGATCAGGCTCAGCCCAAGCATACACCAAGTGGGCCCCGGAAGTGGATTTATGCATCAATTACTTACCCATGTAAACCCTAGTAGCTAGTCTAGTATAAATAGGATAAGTTACTATTGTATTAGACATCTTTTGACAGTTTAATCTTTTGACTATTCGGTCATTTGATCATGGAGAGGGCTGGCCATTCGGCCATGCCTGAACCTTTTACTTATGTGTTTTCAACAGTGGAGTTTCTGCACACCATAGATTAAGGGTGTGGAGCTCTGCTGTACCTCAAGTTTCAATACAATTATTATTACTTTCTATTCAATTCTCTTCTATCCTTATTCCAAGATATATGTTACACTTAACTTTGATGAATGTGATGATCTGTGACACTCATCATCATTCTCACCCATGAACGCGCGTGACTGACAACCACTTCCGTTCTACCTTAGGCCGGGCGCATATCTCTTAGATTCCCCAACAGAATCTTCGTGGTATAAGCTAGATAGATGGCGGCATTCATGAGGATCCGGAAAGTCTAAACCTTGTCTATGGTATTCCGAGTAGGTTTCTGGGATTGAATGACTGTGGCGAGCTTCAAACTCCTGAAGGTTGGGCGTGATGACAAGCGCAAAAGAATCAAGGGATTCTATTCCAACCTGATTGAGAACTGACAGATGATTAGCCGTGCTGTGACAGAGCATAGGAACGTTTTCACTGAGAGGATGGGATGTAGCCATTGACAACGGTGATGCCCTACATACAGCTTGCCATGGAAAGGAGTAGGAAGGATTGGATGAATGTAATAAGAAAGTAGAGATTTAAGAGGAGCACAGCATCTCCATACGCTTATCTGAAATTCCCACTATTGATTTACATAAGTATTTCTATCCCTTTTATTTTCTATTTATTTATTAATTTTCAAAAACCATAAACCAATTTAATCTGCCTAACTGAGATTTACAAGGTAACCATAGCTTGCTTCATACCAACAATCTCTGTGGGATCGACCCTTACTCACGTAAGGTATTACTTGGATGACCCAGTACACTTGCTGGTTAAGTTGAACGTAGTTGTGATCACATATGCCAAAGAGCCATTAAATAAATCTCATGCAAATACAAAGAAGGCAATCACAATTTCGTCCACCAAGTTTTTGGCGCCGTTGCCGGGGATTGTTCGAGTATGGACAACTGACGGTTCATCTTGTTGCTCAAATTAGGTAATTTTCTTTTCAAAAATCTTTTTCAAAATTTTTCTTTTCTTTTTCGTTTTTCTAACCATGTTTTTCGAAAAAAATTAAAATAAAAATACAAAAAAATTAGAAAATCATAAAAATAAAAAATATTTTGTGTTTCTTGGTGTCAATTGCATGCTTTAAAAATTTCTCTTGCATTTTTCGAAAATCTCATGCATTCATAGTGTTCTTCATGATCTTCAAGTTGTTCTTGACAAGTCTTCTTGTTTGATCTTGATGATTTCTTGTTTTGTGTCTTTTGTTGTTTTTCATGTGCATTTTTGCATTCATATTTTCCAAGCATTAATAATTTCTAAGTTTGGTGTCTTGCATGTTTTCTTTGCATCAAAATTTTTTCAAAATTATGTTCTTGATGTTCATCATGATCTTCAAAGAGTTCTTGGTGTTCATCTTGACATTCATAGTGTTCTTGCATGCATTAAGTGTTTTGATCCAAAATTTTCATGTTTTGGGTCATATTTATGTTTTTCTCTCTCATCTTTAAAAATTTCAAAAATAAAAAAAATATCTTTTCCTTATTTCCCTCCAAATTTTCGAAATTTTGGGTTGACTTGGTCAAAAATTTTTAAAATTAGTTATTTCTTACAAGTCAAGTCAAAATTTCAATTTTAAAAATCTTATCTTTTCAAAATCTTTTTCAAAAATTATATCTTTTTCATTTTTTCCTATTTTTTGAAAATTTCAAAAATCTTTTTCAAAATATTTTCAAAATCTTTTTCTTATCTTTATATCATATTTTCAAAAATTCACTAATAATTAATATGATTGATTCAAAAATTTGAAGTTTGTTACTTTCTTGTTAAGAAAGGTTCAATCTTTAAGTTCTAGAATCTTATCTTGTAGTTTCTTGTTAGTGAAGTAAGTAATTTCAAATTTTTGAATTAAATCTTTTTATCTTTTATCATATCTTTTTCAAAAATTTTATCTTTTTCAAAATTTGATTTCAAAATATCTTATCTAACCTCTTATTTTCTTATCTTTTCAAATTTGATTTTAATATCTTTTTCAACTAACTCTTTGACTTTTTGTTTGTCTCTTATCTTTTTCAAAACCACCTAACTACTTTTCCCTCTCTAATTTTCGAAAATATCTCATCTCTTTTTCAAAAATTCTTTTTGTTTTAAATTTTAATTTTAATCTTATCTTATCTCTAATTTTCGAAAATTACTAACACCTTTTTAAAATTATTTTCGAAATTCTCCATCTCTTTTCTTATTCTATTTAATTAATTATTTACTAACACTTCTCTTCACCTCTCTTCATCTAAAAATCCGAACCCAACATATCCCTTGTGTTTGGATTCTTCACTTTTTTTCTTCTACCCCCTTCTCTTTCTACTAACATAAAGGAATCTCTATACTGTGACATAGAAGATTCCTCTTTCTTTTCTTGTCTTCTTCTCTTTCATATGAGCAGGAGCAAGGATAAAGGTACTCTTGTTGAAATTGATCCAGAACCTGAAAGGACTCTGAAGAGAAAATTAAGAGAAGCTAAATTACAACAATCCAGAAGTAACCTTTCAGAAAATTTCGAACAAGAGAAGGAGATGGCAGCCGAAAATAATAATAATGCAAGGAGAATTCTTGGTGACTTCACAAAGTCAACGTCCAAGTTTGATGGAAGAAGCATCTCCATTCCTGCCATTGGAGCCAACAACTTTGAGCTGAAACCTCAGCTAGTTGCCTTAATGCAACAAAATTGCAAGTTTTATGGACTTCCATCTGAAGATCCTTACCAGTTTTTAACTGAGTTCTTGCAAATCTGTGAGACTGTAAAGACGAATGGAGTTGATCCTGAAGTCTACAGACTCATGCTTTTCCCTTTTGTTGTAAGAGACAGAGCAAGAATATGGTTGGATTCACAACCTAAGGATAGCCTGGACTCCTGGGATAAGCTGGTCACAGCCTTCTTGGATAAATTCTTTCCTCCTCAAAAGCTGAGCAAGCTAAGAGTGGATGTTCAAACCTTCAAACAAAAAGATGGTGAATCCCTCTATGAAGCTTGGGAAAGATACAAGCAGCTGACCAAAAGATGTCCATCTGACATGTTTTCAGAATGGACCATATTAGATATATTCTATTATGGTCTATCTGAATTTTCGAAAATGTCATTGGACCATTCTGCAGGTGGATCTATTCACCTAAAGAAAACGCTGAAGAGGCTCAAGAACTCATTGACATGGTTGCAAACAACCAATTCATGTACACTTCAGAGAGGAATTCTGTGAATAATGGGATACCTCAGAAGAAAGGAGTTCTTGAAATTGATGCTCTGAATGCCATATTGGCTCAGAACAAAGTGTTGACTCAATAGGTCAACATGATCTCTCAAAGTCTAAATGGATGGCAAAATGCATCCAACAGTACTAAAGAGGCAGCTTTTGAAGAAGCTTATGATCTTGAGAACCCTGCCATGGCAGAGGTTAATTACATGGGTGAACCTTATGGAAACACCTATAATCCATCATGGAGAAATCATCCAAATTTCTCATGGAAGGATCAACAAAAGCCTCAACAAGGCTTTAACAATGGTGGACGCAATAGGCTGAACAATAGCAAGCCATATCCATCATCTTCTCAGCAACAGACAGAGAATTCTAAACAAAACACTTCTAATTTAGCCAATATAGTCTCTGATCTGTCAAAAGCCACTTTCAGTTTCATGAATGAAACAAGATCCTCCATCAGAAATCTGGAGGCACAAGTGGGCCAGCTGAGTAAGAAAGTCATTGAAACTCCTCCCAGTATTCTCCCAAGTAATACAGAAGAGAATCCAAAAGGAGAGTGCAAGGCCATTGATTTGATCAATGTGGCGAATGCACAAGGGAGGAGGAGGACGAAAATCCTAGTGAGGAAGACCTCCTGGGACGTCCTTCAAACAAGAAGGAGTTCCCTATTAAGGATCCAAAGGAATCTGAGGCTCATACAGAGACCATAGAGATTCCATTAAATCTCCTTCTGCCATTCATGAGCTCTGAAGACTATTCTTCCTCTGAAGAGGATGAAGATGTAACTGGGGAGCAAGTTGCTCAATATTTAAGAGCTATCATGAAGCTGAATGCCAAGTTGTTTGGTAATGAGACTTGGGAAAGTGAACCTCCCTTGCTCATTAATGAACTAGATACCTGGATTCAGAAAACTCTACCTCAAAAGAAACAAGATCCTGGCAAGTTCTTAATACCTTGTACCATAGGCACCATGACCTTTGAAAAGGCTCTATGTGATCTGGGGTCAGGGATAAATCTTATGCCACTCTCTGTAATGGAGAAGCTGGGGATCATTGAGGTACAACCTGCCTTGTTCTCATTACAATTGGCAGACAAGTCATTGAGACAAGCTTATGGAATAGTAGAGGACGTGTTAGTAAAGGTTGAAGGCCTTTACATCCCTGCTGATTTCATAATCTTAGACACTAGGAAGAAAGAGGATGAATGCATCATCCTTGGAAGACCTTTCCTAGCCACAGTAGAAGCTATGATAGATGTTAACAGAGGTGAATTAGTCCTTCAATTGAATGGGGACTACCTTGTGTTTAAAGCACATGGCCATCCCTCTGTGACAAAAGAGAGTAAGCATGAAGAGCTTCTCTCAGTTCAGAGTCAAGAAGAGCCTCCACAGTCAAACTCTAAGTTTGGTGTTGTGAGGCCACAACCAAACTCTAAGTTTGGTGTTAAAATCCTATATCCAAACTCTAAGTTTGGTGTTGGGACTATACAACATTGACCTGATCACCTTGTGGCTCCATGAGAGCCACTGTCAAGCTATTGACATTATAGAAGCGCTTGTTGGGAGGCAACCCAATTTTATCTAATTTTTATTTTATTGTTATTTTATGTTTTATTAGGTACATGATCATGAGGAGTCACGAAAAAATCATAAAAATTAAAAACAGAATCAAAAACAGCAGAAGAAAAAATATTCACACCCTGGAGGACGCACAAGCTGGCGTTCAATGCCAGAACAGAGCATCATTCTGGCGCTGAACGCCAGGAATGTGCCCAGAGAAGAAAAGCTGGCGCTGAACGCCAGTAACAAGCATGAAACTGGCGTTCAACGCCAGAAACATGCTTTACATGGACGTTGAACGCCCAGAACGTGCACCAATGGGCGTTTAAACGCCAGAATGGGGTGCAAAGGCATTTTACATGCCTATTTGGTGCAGGGATGGAATTCCTTGACACCTCAGAATCTGTGGACCCCACAGGATCCCCACCTACTATATTCCCACCTTACCTCCTAATCCTATTTTTGTGATTACTCTTCCCCATGTCACACTTCCCAACACTCTTCACCAATCACCTCAATTCCTCTTCCCAATCACCCTCTTCACCACTCACATCCATCCACTCTTCCCCATAAACCCCACCTACCTTCAAAAATTCAAAACCATTTTCCCACCCATTCCCACCCTAAATGGCCGAACATACACTACCCCCTCTCCCTATATATACCCTTCCATTCTACTTCATTTTCACACAACACAACCCCTTCTTCTTCACCTAGGCCGAACCTACATCTCTTCCCCTCTACCCTATTCTCTTCTTCTTCTTCTTCTTCTTCTTCTTTTTCTTCTTCTTCTTCTTCTTCTTCTTCTTCTTCTTCTTCTTCTTCTTCTTCTTCTTCTTCTTCTTCTTCTTCTTCTTCTTCTTTCTTTTATTGCTCGAGGACGAGCAATATTTTAAGTTTGGTGTGGCCAAAGCACAATCTTTTTTGTTTTCACCCACCATCAATGGCACCTAAGGCCGGAAAAGGAAAAAGGGAAGACAAAAGCTTCCACCTCCGAGTCATGGGAGATGGAAAGATTCATCTCCAAAAGCCATCAAGACCACTTCTATGATGTTGTGGCAAAGAAGAAGGTGATCCCTGAGGTCCCTTTCAAGCTTAAAAAGAATGAGTATCCGGAGATCTGACATGAGATCCGAAGAAGAGGTTGGGAAGTCTTAACCAACCCCATGCAACAAGTCGGAATCTTAATGGTTCAAGAGTTCTATGCCAATGCATGGATCACTAGGAACCATGATCAAAGTATGAACCCGAATCCAAAGAATTATCTCACAATGGTTCGGGGGAAATACTTAGATTTTAGTCCGGAAAATGTGAGGTTGGCGTTTCACTTGCCCATGATGCAAGAAGATGAACGCCCCTACACTAGAAGGGTCAACTTTAATCAAAGGTTGGACCAAGTTCTAATGGACATATGTGTGGAAGGAGCCCAATGGAGAATAGACTCCAAAGGCAAGCCAGTTCAACTAAGAAGACTGGACCTCAAGCCTGTGGCTAGAGGATGGTTGGAGTTCATCCAACGCTCCATCATTCCTACTAGCAACCGATCTGAAGTTACTGTGGATCGGGCCATCATGATTCATAGCATCATGATTGGAGAGGAAGTAGAAGTTCATAAGGTCATCTCCAATGAACTCTACAAAATAGCCGACAAGTCCTCCACCATGGCACGGCTAGCTTTTCCTCACCTTATTTGCCATCTGTGTTACTCAGCTGGAGTTATCATAGAAGGAGATATCCCTATTGAAGAGGATAAGCCCATCACCAAGAAGAGGATGGAGCAAGCAAGAGAGACCATTCACGGTTCTCAAGAGATGCATGAGGAAGCTCATCATCAACAAATCCCTGAGATGCCTCAAGGGATGCACTTTCCTCCTAACAACTATTGGGAGCAACTCAACACCTCCCTAGAAGATTTGAGCCACAATGTGGAACAATTAAGGGTGGAACATCATGAGTACTCCATCATTCTCCATGAAATAAGAGAAGATCAAAGAGCAATGAGGGAGGAGCAACAAAGGCAAGGAAGGGACATAGAAGAGCTTAAGGACATTGTTGGTCCTTCAAGAAGAAGACGCCACTAAAGGTGGATTCATTCCTTGTTCTTTATTTCTTTCTATTTTTCGGTTTTTAATGTTGTGTTTATCTATGTTTGTGTCTCTACTTCATGATCATTAGTATGTAGTAAATATGTCTTAAAGCTATGAATAAAAATCCATTAATCCTTCACCTCTCTTAAATGAAAAATGTTTTAATTCAAAAGAACAAGAAGTACATGAATTTCGAATTTATCCTTGAATTTAAATTTAATTATATTGATGTGGTGATAATACTTTTTGTTTTCTGAATGAATGCTTAAACAGTGCATATTTTTGATCTTGTTGTTTATGAATGTTAAAACTGTTGGCTCTTGAAAGAATGATGAACAAAGAGAAATGTTATTGATGATCTGAAAAATCATGAAATTGATTCTTGAAGCAAGAAAAAGCAGTGAAAAGAAAAAAAAGGAAAAAAATTGGCGAAAAAAAATTTTAGAAAGAAAAAGAAAAAGCAAGCAGAAAAAGCCAATAGCCCTTAAAACCAAAAGGCAAGGGTAAAAAGGATCCAAGGCTTTGAGCATCAATGGATAGGAGGGCCCAAGGAAATAAAATCCAGGCCTAAGCGGCTAAATCAAGCTGTCCCTAACCATGTGCTTGTGTCATGCAGGTCCAAGTGAAAAGCTTGAGACTGAGTGGTTAAAGTCGTGATCCAAAGCAAAAAGAGTGTGCTTAAGAGCTCTGGACACCTCTAACTGGGGACTCTAGCAAAGCTGAGTCACAATCTGAAAAGGTTCACCCAGTCATGTGTTTGTGGCATTTATGTATCCGGTGGTAATACTGGAAAACAAAATGCTTAGGGCCACGGCCAAGACTCATAAGTAGCTGTGTTCAAGAATCAACATGCTTAACTAGGAAAGTAAATAACACTATCCGAAATTCTAAGTTCCTAGAGAAGCCAATCATTCTAAACTTCAAAGGAAAAAGTGAGATGCCAAAACTGTTCAGAAGTAAAAAGCTACAAGTCCCGCTCATCTAATTATAATTAATATTCATTGATATTTTGGAATTTATAGTATATTCTCTTCTTTTTATACTAATTGATTTTCAGTTGCTTGGGGACAAGCAACAATTTAAGTTTGGTGTTGTGATGAGCGGATAATTTATACGCTTTTTGGCATTGTTTTTAGGTAGTTTTTAGTAAGTTCAAGCTACTTTTAGGGATGTTTTCATTATTTTTTATGTTAAATTCATATTTCTGGACTTTACTATGAGTTTGTGTGTTTTTCTGTGATTTCAGGTAATTTCTGGCTGAAATTGAGGGATTTGAGCAAAACTCTGAAAAAGGCTGACAAAAGGACTGCTGATGCTGTTAGAATCTGACCTCCCTGCACTCGAAATGGATTTTCTGGAGCTACAGAACTCCAATTGGCGCACTCTCAACGGCGTTGGAAAGTAGACATCCAGAGCTTTCCCGCAATATATAATAGTCCATACTTCATTCGGAAATTGACGACGCAACTTGGCATTGAACGCCAAGTACATGCTGCTGTCTGGAGTTAAACGCCAGAAAAACGTCATGATCCGGAGTTGAACGCCCAAAACACGTTATAACTTGGAGTTCAACTCCAAGAAAAGCCTCAGCTCGTGGATAGATCAGGCTCAGCCCAAGCATACACCAAGTGGGCCCCGGAAGCGGATTTATACATCAATTACTTACCCATGTAAACCCTAGTAGCTAGTCTAGTATAAATAGGATAAGTTACTATTGTATTAGACATCTTTTGACAGTTTAATCTTTTGACTATTCGGTCATTTGATCATGGAGAGGGCTGGCCATTCGGCCATGCCTGAACCTTTTACTTATGTGTTTTCAACAGTGGAGTTTCTGCACACCATAGATTAAGGGTGTGGAGCTCTGCTGTACCTCAAGTTTCAATACAATTATTATTACTTTCTATTCAATTATCTTCTATCCTTATTCCAAGATATACGTTACACTTAACTTTGATGAATGTGATGATCCGTGACATTCATCATCATTCTCACCCATGAACACGCGTGACTGACAACCACTTCCGTTCTACCTTAGGCCGGGCGCATATCTCTTAGATTCCCCAACAGAATCTTCGTGGTATAAGCTAGATAGATGGCGGCATTCATGAGGATCCAGAAAGTCTAAACCTTGTCTATGGTATTCCGAGTAGGATTCTGGGATTGAATGACTGTGACGAGCTTCAAACTCCTGAAGGCTGGGCGTGATGACAAGCGCAAAAGAATCAAGGGATTCTATTCCAACCTGATTGAGAACCGACAGATGATTAGCCGTGCTGTGACAGAGCATAGGAACGTTTTCACTGAGAGGATGGGATGTAGCCATTGACAACGGTGATGCCTTACATACAGCTTGCCATGGAAAGGAGTAGGAAGGATTGGATGAATGTAATAAGAAAGTAGAGATTCAAGAGGAGCACAGCATCTCCATACGCTTATCTGAAATTCCCACTATTGATTTACATAAGTATTTCTATCCCTTTTATTTTCTATTTATTTATTAATTTTCGAAAACCATAAACCAATTTAATCTGCCTAACTGAGATTTACAAGGTAACCATAGCTTGCTTCATACCAACAATCTCTGTGGGATCGACCCTTACTCACGTAAGGTATTACTTGGATGACCCAGTACACTTGCTGGTTAAGTTGAACGTAGTTGTGATCACATATGCCAAAGAGCCATTAAATAAATCTCATGCAAATACAAAAAAGGCAATCACAATTTCGTCCACCATAGACCCATTATAAAATGGGAAATACTCTATATGAGAATAATATTACGAAATTTTAAATGATTAATTAAATATATTTAATCAAATATATCAATTTATCTAATGATCTATAATATTATCTTTATGTGAAAAGGTTATTATAGAAGTATCCATTTTGTAAAATAATCTAATAATGTATAATTTTTTTGAAAAATTTAAAGGCTAGTAATTTTAAATTTTATTTATATTAATTAATATTTTAATTATTAATTTAATATTTTTAATATAATAATTTAATATGCCAATGAACTATTGTTCAAATAACAGAATTTTTTTATTTTTATCTAAAAATTTCGAGTTCGAATTTTATCACTTATGTCTTTGAAAAAAAAATCTAGTAGTCTAATATTATATTTTTAGCAAATTCTTTTAATATTGTTAATAAATTGTGCTAATTTATAGTATTATTGATTTTTTTAATTGTTAATGAGGGTATAGCATGATCAGTTACGTACTTATGAAAAGTTTGACCGAGTGGTATCTGATTCTGGAACAAGAACTTGAATTCCACTGTCCCATGCGGAACAACACGGTTTAATTTATGCTAGAGGAAAAAATCTCCTATGAATCCCGACAAAATAAAAAAGAGATTAGTGAATAAAAAAGATAAAATTTTGGGACTAATATTTTTTAATATTTTTTATTATTATTTTATTAGTACAAATATTAAATTATTTTTAATAAATAAATTTTATTAATTTATATGTATAAATTTTAAAAATATATATAAATTATATTAATTTATATGTATGAATTTTGATAAATATATATAAAATATGTGTTTTTTATATAATTTTCTATAATATAAATATAAATTATTATTAATTAAATATTAATAAAAAATAATAATATTTATTAATTATATAATAATTATTTAAAAAATTTGGACTAACAAATTATAATTTAAATAATATAATTTTTTTATTTTTATTTAAAGGTTTCAGATTTCAATCTCACTTCCAACTTAAAAATAAAAAAACCTTGGGCCTTAAGCGTATGGCACAGCTCTCCCATACTACTTGAAGTCATGTTGATCCTAAATCCCAATAATGAAATGGTACGGTACATACGGTGGTTAATAATTCACCTCTGTGCTAAGTGGGGCATTGTTGTTCATGTCTCTCTTCTCTTAGAAACCTTCTTTAGAAGAAGATTTGATATACCGGCTTTTGTACGTAGTACCATTGATCATTGCCACAAAATAAGAGGACAATTGCTGTGCTTTGATCCCATTCGTTGTTAATAACACATAATCATGACAATGCATCAATTATTAATAATTCCCCACACAGGCAAAGTTTTGTTTTATTTATGATTACGGTGGTCATACTTTATGAGATTTTACCGCTTTTCTTTTTCAAGCCAAAAACAAACCTTTCATACTTATTTATGGGAGAAGAGAATCAACCCTTTTGATTCAACATCATTTGCAAGGTTATAGGTAAAGTTTTAAACCCAATACAATGGTTGCCATATGATTAAAGAAAGGGCTTAACTGATAATAAGTAAAGCTGGCCATTGTTATATACAAGATTTAATTATTCTCTTCGTCCTATAATTTTATTAAATTTTTAGTTAATATATTTTTGTATTTTTAAATTAAATTTTTAGATTATTTTTAATTATTTTTTTATATAAAAAATATTAAAATTAATAGAATATTTTTTTCAAAATATATACAGTAAAAAATTAGTTAAATTTTTAATAATAAATACTTTTAATTCAGTTAATTCTAATATTTTTTATATTAAAAAGAACCTAATTATAAATAAAAAATATAAAAATCTAATTAAAAAATAAAAAAATATAAAAATCTAATTAAAAAATTAATAAAATTATAAAAATTAATAGAATAAATTAAACCTATATAAAAATATTACAAATACAAATCAGGAACAATAGTTACTTCTTATTTTTCATTAAATTTAATTTTGATATATAGTAATATAAATTATTTTTAAAAGAAAAAGTCTAGGGGGCCAGCAATTTTATCAAATTCTGGCCAGCATGTAACCATCAAAGAAGAGTGAGTCATTGGATGAAATCTCACATTAATCTCACACCATTAAAAGTCTCATTGATGGCTATTTGATGGCTATAAATCCCAAAATTGCTGGCCCCCTAGCATTCCTCTTTTTAAAATATAATTATTTCTATTCATATAATAATAAATAATTAAATATATGCATAAATTTTTTTTATACGATTCGGGATTACAGGCTTAAAGCAAAACAAAAAATTAAACGACCACAACTCCAAAGAATTTGAAAAATAATTATCACTACATGTAAATCATTTTTTTTCCATTACCTGAAAAGTCCTTTTAGGAAAAAAAATTTAATTAATGTTGTGCCCGATATTTGGTATAAATGGTCAATGTCAAAAAGAATTCAACAGTTAATATCAAAGATCATATGTATATGAAGATTATATGTATATGAAGTACATCATAGATGAAGAAAATAAAAATGAATTAGACTTAGTGGTCAAGTTATCTTATATTTGGTATTCAGATTTACTTGAGGTCTACTTGGGGTCCAAGTTTAATTGAAATTTAAAACTATTTGAAGTGCAAGTGTACATGAAGTCCAAGGTTATATCAATAATTTCGAATTTTTTTCTCTATAAATATGATCAGTTTTAATAAGTTAGGAGAGCTTCCATTCATTCACACACTCACTCAATCTAAAAATTTTTAGTCACACTGAAAACACGAGTCGCGAATACATGTAAGTATTGGAAGACTCCATCTTTTCTTTCAATCATTTCAATTCTCTGTTTTCTTTCTGTTATTTAATTCGATCATTTCATTCAAAGACTTGCCAATTTTTACGTATTCTAATACATATTTTGTAATTTTTTATTTTTTGCACATGTTCTTTCTTACTTCTTGTTTCTATAATTATTATTTTTAATACTTCTATTGGGCATGCTCTTTAAATTCTACGAGTAACCCACAAAAAAGAGTCGTATCTGCAAATTGAAATTTTAATACAAGCTTAGTTGATACCTCCTGTCGAGGTCCAAAACCCAAAATCGTGGCAAAACAAATTGGCGTTTCCTTGGGTAAGATTGACTGCTGCCTAAAGTGATTGTTGTGTATGCGTTTGTGAAGTTGTAAATTTATATTCTATAACAATCCGAACACATCTATTTCTATGTCATCTTAGCTGTCTTTTTCAATAAAAAGGTCAGACCATAACTCTAAAGACATAGTACCATCTCAACAACATCAAGTCATTGAACTAATACAAGTACCTGTGACTTTTGCTAGAAGCACGACTAAACATATAAACAATATAAATGTGATTTCAGTAGCTTTTTGTAAAACTCTGCAAAATACAAAATAATTAATTTACAACTAATAAATAAATTAAATGGGAGCAAAAAAAGGATTAGAGATTTAATATTTATAATTTGAAGAAATAAAAATATTTAAGGTGCGAATTAAAACACTTATCTTAAAGGTTTTGGCTCAAAATTGGACCAACGGACTAAAACAAGTAAATCAGGCCCAAGTGGGCACCAAGCCCCAATATATATACCCACACTTAATGATATTTCAACCAAAATTCTCCCCATTTGAGTGAGAGAGTTCGGATGAAAAAAGAGAAGAGAAAGGTGAGAGCAAAACCCTAACCTCACCATCTTCAATCCATCATAACTTTTGCTCTGGAGCTCCGATTAACAAGCCGTTTGCGGCCACGCATTTGTCTTGGCTTCCTCTTCATTTTATCTACGTATTGTGGAAGTAACTCGAACTCCAAACCGTAGTTTCTCATTCAAATCTAAAATTACATTTTTGATTTGGATATTCAGAATTTTTGGTGATTTTGATGTTATAGGGGTTTTCTAGCTTATGTTCTTGGTGGTATCTGTAACACCCTACCATTCAGAGTTTTACACCTAGGTCGTAAATCAAAGGTGGTGAGGTGATACGACCTCTAAAAATAAAATACATACATATATATAACAAGGATGATATAGCTAGGAGCCTTGGAAGAAAAAAGTACGATAAAAACAAACCGAATATTTGAATTGCTCACGAAAAATGATAAGATAGAAAGCTTATAAAGGAAGGTAAAAGACATACATATAGCTATAGAGTTCCAATGGATAATATAATCAAGTTCTAGGCCGTCTTGCGAAGCCAAGGCCGGCTAGAATATATAGATACAACCCAACAGTAAACCAAATGACAAAAATACAAATCCTAATTCTCCAAAGTCAACCTCTAGGAGGGATAAAACATGTTCTTATACAAAATCGGAGAAAAGCACATATATATCTAAATACATAATATAAAAACCCCCAAAAGGATAAATCTTCGCTTCCAAGAAAGTAAATCCAGCACATTCAGCGAGGCGCATCACGTCCTGCATCTGAAAAGCAACATGTATGGAATGAGAATCGGGGGTTCTCAGTTTGGTAAAGGTGCCCAGATAGATAATATATAAGGTCCCGGGAAAGCCAGAGGCATTCCTAGAACTCCGACACCCAGATTATAAAACCTAAAGATTTAAAATGGACAACCATAAATGGGGTGGTCCTCTAAGGTTCTAAACTTAACGGAAACTTTATCCTAACCCTCTATCATCTACTTTCCTCCAAAACCTCCAACTCCGGTGGAACTGCACAGACAAGCAAGCAAACAATGACAAACACAATTATAATACAAGTAATACAGATAGCACGAATAAGAGTTAAGCATATTAAAGTCACATAGGCATTCCCAATTAGAGCACAACCAAGCAATTCAAACATATGCATATGATGCATGCCTGTCCTATGGCTGATGAGTCTCATCTGTCGGTTATCAAGGCAACCTGATGGTAGCATGAATCTCCACACCTTCGTACTATTGTACCAGCAAGTACAATGAGTCGTCCAAGTAATACCTGAGTGAGTCAAGGTCGATTCCACGAAGATTGTGGCTTGAAGCAAGCTATGGTTATCTTGCAGGTCTTAGTCAGGTAGATCAGAAGGTTGATAGATGAATATTTTTGAGATTATTATAATGGGGTGCTAATACTTTAAGGATAGAGTTGAGAGTTGGAGTTGCTTTGTCTTTATGAATTAACTCTAGTACTACTGTCTTCTTTGCTTAGGAATGATCTTCTTCTATGGTAGGTTGTATGTGATCAAAGCCATTGCCCGTGGTCATTGATCTCATCTGTTCCAGATCAAATGCCATTGCTCGTGGTCATTCGATTTGATAGAGGGTGAAGCTCTAGCAGTTCATTCTCTAGGCGATCCTACTCAAAACGTCACAAACAAGGTCGAATCTTCCGGATCAGAGAATACTGCTTCTTTGGATTCTAGCCTATAGCCCGGAGACTCTAATCTCCCCAGAAATTGGCTGAACTGGTGTCTCGAGAAGTCCCCAACGAAGTCGTGGATTAGCCGTCTGAGAGATGTATAAACATAGCTGTTGGTTCGTGCTTTCCGGCCACGTATTCACACGAACCCAAGTAGACGCGGTTGTTTGTCAGGTGTTTGTCAGGCACGTTCATCTTAATGCGATGAACAGAGCTGATTGTCTGATCATCCTATTCACCACGATGAAGATCGGATATACATCTTAGAAGTAAATCAAACACGGATCGAAGAAGAAACAGTAATACTTTTATTAATTCATAGGACTCAGCAGGGCTCCTTCCCTCAACTTAGCTAGTTTAGAAACTCATACTGATGTAAAATACAAAGTAAAACTCAAAAATAATGGCTATTCTCCAGTATTGTTTTTATGATTATGTAAAATACACTTTAAATGCTAAAAAGATGACTAGTAAGGGTAAAACAGTTTATTTAGTGCTAAAATCCACTTTTGGGGCCCACTTGGTGAGTGTTTGGACTGAGCTTTTGATGAGATCCACATGCTATGAGGTCTCTGGGCATGGAACGCCAGTTAGGAGGTCCTCTTTGGGCGTTTAGATGCCAGTCTCTACTCTTTGTGCGCTGGATGCCTGGAAGGGAGGAGGAAGCTGGTGTTGGACGCCAGTTTTGGGCCTTCTAATCCGAAGCAAAGTATAAATTATTATATATTTATGGAAATTTCTGGATGTCAGCTTTCTATAGCCGTTAAGAGCGCTCCATTTGGACTTCTTTAGCTCCAGAAAAGCTCTTTTGAGTGCAAGGAGATCAGATCCGGACAGCATCTGCAGTGCTTTCTCTGTCTCTGAATCAGACTTCTGCTCTGGCTCCTCAATTTTATCCAGAAAATGTCTAAAATTGTACAAAAACACAAAAACTCATAGTAGGATCTAAAAATGTGAATTTAACACCAAAACCTATAAAAACTTAATAAAAACTAAATAAAACATAGTAAAAACTATATGAAAATGATGTAAAAAAGCGTATAAAATATCCATTCATCACAACACCAAACTTAAACTGTTGCTTGTCCCCAAGCAACTAAAAACATAGTAGGATAGAAAAGAAAACTAAGATGCAATAAATTTCTAAGTTTCCAATGAAACTTAGTTACAATCAGATGAGCGGGACTTATTAGCTTTTTGCTTCTGAATAGTTTTGGCATCTCATTATTCATTGAAACCTAGAATAGTTGACATCTTTAGGAACTTAGAATCTAGATGATATTATTGACTCTCCTAGTTAAGCTTATTTTGATTCTTGAACACAGCTTTCAGAGTCTTGTCCGTGACCCTAAACACCTTGTTTTCCAGTATTACCACCGGATACAATAATGCTACAGACACTTCAACTGGGTGAACCTTTTTAGATTATGACTCAGCTTTGCTAGAGTCCCCAGATAGATGTGTCCAGAGTTCTTAAGCACACTCTTTTTGCTTTGGACCACGACTTTAACTGCTCAGTCTCAAGCTTTTCACTTGACACATTCACGCCACAAGTACATGGTTAGGGATAGCTTGGTTTAGCCGTTTAGGCCAGGATTTTATTCCTTTGGGCCATCCTATCGACTAATGCTCAAAGCCTTGGGTCCTTTTATCCCTGTCTTTTGGTTTAAAGGGTTATTGACTTTTTCAATCTGCCCTCCTTTTCCTGCATTTTTGGGTAGTAATGGATTTTTTTGCTTTTTATTTATTTTTCTTTTTCTTTTTTCGCCATTTTTCTTTCTTTTTCGCATGCATATGTAAAATTTTTTTCTTTTGCAACATGCTTTTTATTTTTCTTTTTGCTACTTTTTCTTATTTCAAGAATCAATTTTTAGATTTTTCAAATTATCAATAATACTTTTCCTTTTTCCTTATTCTTTCAAGAGCCAACATTCTAAAGTTTCAACTTTAAATATGCACTATTCATTCATATATTTAGAAAATAAAAGCAAATGATACCACATCAACATAATTAAACTAATCTTATTTTAAACTTGAAATTCATGCATCTCTCAGTTCTTTTCAACATTTTTTTTAAAGTAAGGTGAGAGATATATGGAACATTTTACAACTTTTAAGACATCAACGTAAATGATCATGCAACTAGAACAAGAAAACAAATAAAATATAACAGAAAAAAAAGGAAATGAAGTAAAAGAGAACGAGTCCACCTTTAATGGTGGTGGCTAGTGCTTCTCCTTGAGGATCCAATGTGATGCTTGATTTCTTCTATGTCACTCCTTTGCTTTTGTTGCTCTTCCCTCATAGCCCTTTGGTCTTCCCTTATGGTTCTTTGATCTTCTCTTATTTCATTGAGGATGGTAGCATGCTCTTGATGCTCCATCCTCAATTGCTCCATGTTAGTGCTCAGTTCTCCAAGAGAAGTTTGCCATTGATCCCAATAGCCTTAGGGAGGAAAATACATCCCTTGAGGCATCTCAGGGATCTCATACTGAGGCAGATGCACAGGCTCTTGTGCATGCTCTCTGGTTTGCTCCATCCTCTTCTTAGTGATGGGCTTATCCTCCCCAATAGAGATGTCTCTATTTATGAAAATTACAGCTAAATTGCATAGATGACAGACGAGGTGTGAAAATGCTAACCTTTCATTGGTGTAAGGTTTCTCAGCTACCTCGTACAATTCTTGAGGAATCACCTCATGTACTTCCACCTCAGTTCCAATCATGATGGATCATGATGGCTCTGTTAATGGTCATTTCTGACCGATTGCTAGAAGGGATGATGGAACGTTAAGGTCAACCCTTCTTAGTTGAATGGGCTTGCCTTGAGAATCCCTTTTTCATTGTGCTCCTTCCATACAGATATCTGAGAGCACTTGATTTAATCTCTGATCAAAGTTGACTCTCCTGGTGTAAGGATGAGGATCTCCTTGCATTAGAGGCAAGTTGAATGCCAACCTCACACTTTCTGGGCTAAAATATAAGATTCTTCCTCGGACCATGGTGATCTAATTCCTTAGATTTGGGTTCACACTAGTGTCATGGTTTTTAGTAACCCATGCATTAGCATAGAACTCTTGCACCATTAGAATCCCAACATCTTGAATGGGATTGGTTAGGACTTCCTAACCTCTTCTCCGGATCTCTCTACGGATTTTTGGATACTCATTCTTCTTGAGTCTGAAAGGGACCTCAGGGATCACTTTTTTCTCTGCCACTACTTTATAGAAGTAGTCTTGGTGGGCTTTGGTGATAAATCTCTCCATCTCCCAAGATTCATAAGAAGTGGCTTTCTTTTCCTCTTTCTAGAGGAGTCTCCAACCTTCGGTGCCATGAATGGTAATAGAAAGAAAAAAAGCTATGATTTTGCAACACCAAACTTAAAATTTTACTCATCCTCGAGCAAAAATAAAGAGAATAGAAGAATAGAGTGGAAGAAGAAGAAAATAGAAGGATAGAGAGGGAGAGAGAGGGCTCGGCCTTGTGGGGTGTAAAAGGGTATGAAAGGTGTTTGCATGAAGGGTTATGTAGAGGGGTATTTATAGGATGAGGGTAGGTTAGGTTTCGGCCATAGGATGGGTTTTGGGTGGGAAATTTGATTTTAAAGTGGGTGGGGGTAGGTGGGAGTTATTATGGTCATGTGGAAGTGGTATGGATGTGATTGGTATAGGTTTTTTTAGGAAAGTGTGTATGGGAAAGTGTGAAAGTAGGTGGTGTAGGTGAAAGATGCTGTGGGACCCATAGATCCTGAGAGGTTAGGGAATCCAGATTCTATACTTCTCTGCATTGGCGTTTGAATGCCTAGGAGCTGCTCCCTGGCTGGCGTTCAATGCCAGCAATGCTGCCCATGATGGGCATTGAACTCCCAGCAGGGCTACCTTGGCTGGCGTTCAACTTTAACACTCCATCTAAAGTGTTCTATTTTCACTGCTGTGAAATCTATCTTTGTTTAGACTGATGCATATGATCATGACTCTAAAAGATAAACAAAATAAAATAAAAGAAAATAATTAATTAAGGTTGGGTTGTCTCCAAACAAGCGCTCTTTTAACGTCACTAGCTTGACCTTTAGCTCCTTACGGAGGTGAGTATAGGCTTAGATTTTCACCCCTTACCGTGAATTTTTTTCCTGTCCTCTCATGAATGAACTCTACATGCTCTAAAGACATGACACGAATCACTGTATGTGGTAAGACTGGCTTCTTAGTGAAGGCAACTCTCATGCCAGGTGAGAGGCCTGCAGTTGGGACTTTCTTGTCCTACCAGCCTTTAGGTACTTTCTTCTTAGTACCTTTGTGCTTAGAGCTTGTTGATGGCTACCCAACACCAAACTTAGAATTAATGTTTGGAGGCTCTGCAATGCTCTGTATAGAAAGAGAGGGTTAGCACACTAGGTATTGCACAATTATCTCTCTTTTAAAGGGAGAATTGGGATGAGACATTTTAAATAAGATGTGATCCTTCCCTAATTGTGGGGTCAGTTCTCCCTTAGCCACATTAATGATAGCATTGGCTGTGGCTAGAAAAAGTCTTCCAAGGATGACAGAGTCATCTTCATCCCTCCAATGTCCAAGATAATGAAATTTACAGGGATGTAGTGGTTTTCCACCTTCACCAAGACATCCTCTACTAAGCCATATGGCTTTTTTATTGTCTTGTCTGCCATCGCTAATGAGATGTGTGTAGCTTGTTGATGCGTGAGCATCCTTCCTATCTTTTCCTAGTGAATTTGCATTTAAATTGTTGAGTTTAATCAAGAATTAATTATCTTTTAGCCACTATAGATGCTACTTTAAGTCTCGTGCAATTTTGTTTATTTTAGGTAGCATTCGACTCGATTTGATGGAGTTTCTGCAGTACAAGAATTAAAGAAGATGACAGCGAGGAGTGACACGTGCGCATGATTTGGAGCTTTCCATAGCGACGTGTGCGCGTACCTGAAGCGTACGCGTGAAAAGAGAAGTTGCACGGAGACGCGTGCGTGTACTTGACGCGTACGCGTGACACGCGAAGAAGACCATCGATGCGTACGCATGACTGATGCATACGCGTGACATGCGCCACGTGCAGAAAATGCAGGAAACACTGGGGGTGATTTCTGGGCTGTTTTTGACCCAGTTTTCGGTCCAGAAAACACAAATTAGAGGCTGCAGAATGGAGGACTCAGGGGAACACTTCCCATTACTTCCCAAGCTAAGCGTAGACCCTACGAAGCAAGTGGTCCCCATCCATCAATTGAAGACTTGCTGATTATTTAATTAATTCTGATTTAAACTTTATTTTTATCTTTAAAATAGGAAAAGATATTATTTTAGTTTTAGAAATTAGATTTTAAATTAATTATGATTAAATATAAAAGGGAAAAGAAACTTCCCTGAGGGGGGGATCGGAACATTAGTTAACTTTTTATTTCACCTCAGCCCAATTTACAATCCTAGTTTTCTTCTCTGAATCATGAGCAACTAAACCTACATTGTTAAGGATAGGAGCTCTGTCTATTGTATGGATTTATACTATTATTTTTCTATTTTAATTCATGTTTTGATTTATATTTCAAGAATTGTTTTCGTTCTTTATTTTATGAATTTGGGTGGAACGGAAGCATGACCCATATTCTAATTGAGTTCTTGTATAACTTGGAAAAGCTCTTTACTTGAACAACAACTTGAAAACATATTCTCCTAAATTTCTAATTATATGGACTTAATGGGATACGTGACATATAATCCTTTTATGTTTGGGTAATTAGGATTTTTCTGGCATATAAATTGGAATTTGATCTTCACCCTCTAATTGGAATTAATTGACCAAGGAATTGGCAGTTGATGAATTTTAGAGGAGACTAGAAAGGTCTAAGGAATTAGGGTCTAGTCATATATAGTTTGCCATGAATTAAATCTCACATGATTAAAATAGTTAGTAAGAAAGGTTAATCTAGAAAATAGATATCTCTGAAGCCTTAACTGTTTCTCCATACATATTTCCCCAACCTACTTACTGCTTGCGATTTTAATTTCTAAACTATTGTTTAATTCTTTTTTGAATACCAAAACACTATTTTCTGTTTGCCTAACTAATTAGTTTAACCAACCATTGTTGCTTAGTCCATTAATCCTCGTGGGATCGATCTTCATTCACCTGAGGTATTACTTGGTACGACTCGGTGCACTTGTTGGTTAGTTTGTGGGTTATAAATACCGCACCACTTATACCTCAAGGATCCGCAACTTCTCCATTACAGAGAGTAGTATGAGGTTTATGTTTGACCCTAGGTCACATAGAGCCTTATCAAAGGTCATGGTGCCTATGTTGTAAGGAATCAGAAGGCGTCTAGGATCTGGAAGCTTCTGAGGTAGCTCTTGCCAAACCAACGCATGGAGTTCTTTGGCGAGCAGTAGAGGTTCTTCCTCCAGAGGCTTTGTACCAAATAACTTGGTGTTAAGCTTCATTAGAGCTTCTAGGTACCGAACAATTTGCTCTTCCTTAGTGTCTTCATCCTCGTCTGAGGATGAGTAGTCATGAGAACTTATGCACTGCAGAAGTGCATTCAAGGGAACCTCAATTGTCTTTATGATTTCCTTTGGTTCTGGGCTAGAGGGTTCTTGAGTGGGATTTAAGCACTCAAAGGGTGTATTGTGACTGGCGCTCAATGCCAGCTCTGTTAGCTTATTGGGCATTGAACACCCTTGCTGTCCACTCTGACTGGCGTTAAATGCCAGTCCCTCTAGCATTTTGGTCGTTGAACGCCCAGTAGAGACGTCCTTACTGGCGTTCAACGCCAGCTTCCCTGGGTGAGTGGGCATTAAACGCCTAGTGAGGGGTTCCTCAATGGCGTTCAGTGCCAGAATGACTGCATGGTTGGGCGTTGAACGCCCAGTGAGGGGTTCCTCACTGGCGTTTAGCGCCAGAAAGCCTGCGTGGTTGGACGTTGAACGTGCAGTGAGGGGTTCCTCACTAGCGTTCAGTGCCAGAAAGCCTGGGTGTTTGGGCGTTGAACGCCCAGTAGTGCTCCCTGGCTGGCGTTCAACGCCAGCTCTGCTGCCAGGATGGGCGTTGAATGCCCAGTGAGGGGTTCCTTACTAGCGTTCAGCGCCTGGCTGGCTGCCATCATGGGCGTGTGAGGGCTTTCTCACTGGTGTTCAATGCCTTGCCTTTCTCTCCAATTTCGGCCTCAACCTCCGGGTTATGGCCTTGCACTCTTCTCTTGGATTCACCTCAGTGTTATTGGGAAGAGTGTCAGGAGGAATCTCAGGGATCCTCTTCCTCAGCTGACCAACATGTACCTTCAAGTTTCTAATGGAGGACCTTGTTTTATTAATGAAACTATGAGTGGTCTTAGAGAGGCTGAAAACCAGAATAACTAAGTTAGAAAGAATCTGCTTAGCGGTTTCCATGTTCCCCTGGGAAGATGGGAATGGTGCTCTATTGTTGAACCTGTTCTGGTTCCTTCCACCTTGATTGTTATTGAAACCTTGCTGAGATTTCTGTTGATCCTACCATGAGAGGTTAGGATGGTTCCTCTATGAAGGGTTGTAGGTTTTTTCATAGGGTTCTCCCATATAATTCACCTCCTCCATAGTGTGTTGATCAGGATTATAAGCTTCTGTTTCAGAAGAAGCTTCTTGATTACTGCCAGCTGCAGCTTGCATTCCACTCAGATGCTGGAAGATCATATTGACTTGCTGAATTAAGATCTTATTCTAAGTCAGTATGGCATTCAGAGTGTCAACTTCAAGAACTCTTTTCTTTTGAAAGGTACCATGGTTTATAGAATTTCTTTCAGAAGTATACCTGAACTGGTTGTTAGCAACCATTTCAATGAGTTTTCTAGCTTCTGCAGGTGTTTTCTTCAAGTGGAGTGATCCACCTGTAGAGCTCTCCAATGAAATTTTGGACAATTCAGATAAACCATCATAGAACACGCCTATGATGGACCACTCTGAGAGCATGTCAAGAGGACATCTCCTGATTAGCTGCTTGTATCTTTCCCAAGCTTCATAGTGGGATTCACCTTCTCTTTGTCTAAAGGTTTGAACTTCCAATCTAATCTTGCTCATCCTTTGAGGAGGAAAGAACTTAGTCAGAAAAGCATTAACCAACTTTTCCCAAGAGTCAAGACTCTCTCTAGGTTGCATCCAACCATAGCTTAGCTCTGTCTCTTACAGCAAAGGGAAAGAGCATAAGCTTGTAGACTTCAGGATTAACTCTATTAGTCTTTACAGTATCACAGATCTATAAGAACTCAGCTAAAAACTGATATGGATCTTCCATTGGAGGTCCATGGAACTTGCAGTTCTGCTGCAAAAGAGAGACTAACTAAGGCATAAGCTCAAAATTGTTAGCTCCAATGGCAAGTACAAAGATACTTCTGCCATAAAAGTCAGAGGTAAGCATATTGAAGTCACCAAAAATCTTTCTGGCATTACCTTCAGGTTCGGCCTTGTCCTCTTTTTCTTGTTCAAAACTTTCTGAAAGGTCTCTTCCAGAGTGTTGTGCTTTAGCTTGTTGTAAACGCCTCCTTAGAGTCTTCTCAGATTCAGGATCAGGAGTCAAGAGGGGTTCTTTATCCCTATTCCTGGTCATAAACAAAAACAAAGAAAGACGACAAAATAGAAGCCAAATGGGAGTTCTATATTCAAGAACAAAGGACTCCATGTGAGATGTGAAGAGGGAAGATAGAATAAGAGAGAAAAGTGAAGATGGAAGAAGGGGAAGAAGAAGAGTTCGAAAATAGAGATGAGAAGAGAAGAAGTATAAATAGAAAAAGTAAATAAGAGTTAAAATATTTTTGTTTTTATTTATTAATTAATTAGTTTCGAAAATTAATGTTATTAATTTAAAAAGAATTGAAAATTAGTTAATGAATTTTCGAAAATAAAAGAGAGAGAAGAGGAGGGAATTTTTGAAAACTAAGAAGAAATGAGAGCCAGTTAGGAGGGTTAGAAAAATAAGAGAGAGAAGAAGGAGAGAGTTTTCGAAAATTAAGGAAGAGAAGAGTTAGTTAGGGAGTTTTGAAAAAGAAGAGAGAGAAAATAAGATATTAATTAAGAAAAAGGTTTGAATTTAAAATATGATATAAGATAAGAAAATATTTGAATTTTAAAAAATAAGATAAGAGATAAGAAAAGATAAGATAAGAAACAAAAAAGATATGAAAAAGATAAGATTAGAAATTTGATTTTGAAAAAGATTTGATTTTTAAAGTTTGAAATTTCAAAAGGATAAGATTTTTAGTTTTGAAATTTGAAATTTGAAATTTGAATTTTTAAATTTTGAAATTTGAAAAAAATAAGATAAGATTTTGAAAAAAAGATATGATTTTTTTTGAAAAGATATGATTTTTATTTTTTAAAAGATTTGACTTTTGAAAACTTGACAACTAAGATAAGATAAGATAAAAATTTTGAAAATGAAATCTGAATTTTTTTTTTCAAAATTTCGAAAATTAAGTGAAAAGATAAGAAAAGATATATTTTTTTATTTTTTTGAATTTAATGATGAAAGAGAAAAACAAGTAAAAGACACAAGACTTAAAATTTTTAGATCTAGTGCACCTTATTTTAAAATTTTTTTGGAGGGAAACACAAAGGGATACCAAACTTAAAAGTTTTAAGATCAAAATACAAAAAAGACTTAAGAACACTTTGAAGACTAACAAGAACACAAAGAACAAAATTCAAAGACTCAAATAATTCAAGAGTATGAAAAGGACACCAAACTTAAAATTTTTAGAAAACCAAAACACAATTTTCGAAAATTAAAGGAAAATAACAAGAAAACACCAAACTTAAAGATTTGAAACAAGACTCAAACAAAAAGACACTAAATTAAAAAATATTTTAGAAAAGGACTCAAGATTTTTGAAAATTTTAACCAAGGACATAAACTCAAGACTCTAACCAAAAACAAGAATTAAACCAAAAAAATAAAAAATATTTTTGAAAAGTTTTTTTTTTCGAAAATTTGAAGAAGAAGAAAATAAAAATAAAAGACTCAAATAAAATAAAAAGACTCAATTAAAAATGATCAAGAAATAAAGTACCTGATCTAGGGAGCAAGACAATCCTTTAGTTTGTCCAAACTCAACAATCCCCGGCAACAGCGCCAAAAACTTGGTAGCATGAATCCCCACACCTTCGTGCTGTTGTACCAGCAAGTGCAAAGGGTCGTCCAAGTAATACCTGAGCGAGTCAGGATCGATCCCACGAGGATTGTGGCTTGAAGCAAGCTATGGTTATCCTGCAGATCTTAGCCAGGCAAATCAGAAGGTTCATAGATGAATATTTGTGGGGTTATTATAATAAGGTGCTAATACTTTAAGGAAAGAGTTGAGAGTTGGAGTTGCGTTGTCTTTCTGAATTAACTTTGGTACTACTGTCTTCTTTGCTTGTGAATGATCTTCTTCTATGGTAGGCTATATGTGATCCAAGCCATTGCCCGTGGTCATTGATCTACTCTGCTCCAGATCAAACACCATTGCCTGTGGTCATTCGATTTGATAGAGGGTGAAGCTCTAGCAGTTCATTCTCTAGGCGATCCTACTCAAAACACCACAAACAAGGTCGAATCTTTCGGATCAGAGAACGCTGCTTCTTTGGATTCTAGCCTATACCCCAGAGACCCTAATCTCCCTGGAAATTGGCTGAACTGGTGTCTCGAGAAGTCTCCAACGAAGTCGTGGATCAGCCGTCTGAGAGATGTATAAACATAGCTGTTGGTTCATGCTTTCCGGCCACGTATTCACAAAATCCCAAGTAGACGTGGGTGTTTGTCAGGCACATTCGTCTTAATGTGTTGAACAAAGTTGATTGTCTGATCATCCTATTTACCACGATGAAGATTGGATATACATCTTAAAAGTAAATCAAACACGGATCGAAGAAGAAACAGTAATACTTTTATTAATTTATAGGACTCAGCAGGTCTCCTCCCCTCAACCTAGGAGGTTTAGAAACTCATACTGATGTAAATACAAAGTACAACTCGAAAATAATGGCTGTTCTCTGGTATATTATTTTTATGATTATGTAAAATACACTTTAAATACTAAACAGATGACTAGTAAGGATAAAACAGTCTATTTAGTGCTAAAATCCACTTCTGGGGCTCACTTGGTGAGTGTTTGGGCTGAGCTTTTGATGAGATCCACGTGCTATGAGGTCTCTGGCTGTGGAACGCCAGCTAGGGGGTCCTCTCTGGGCGTTTGGACGCCGGTCTTTGCTCTTTGGGCACTGGACGCCTGGAAGGGGGCAGAAAGCTGGCGTTGGACACCAGTTTTTGGCCTTCTATTCCAAATCAAAGTATGGACTATCATATATTCTGGAAAGCTCTGAAAGTTAGCTTTCCATAGCCATTAAGAGCGCTCTTTTTGAACTTCTATAGCTCCAGAAAATCTCTTCTGAGTGCAAAGAGGTCAGATCCGGACAACATCTGCAGTGCTTTCTCTGTCTCTTAATCAGACTTCTGCTCCAGCTCCTTAATTTCAGCCAGAAAATACCTGAAATTGTAAAAAAACCACAAAAACTCATAGTAGAATCTAAAAATGTGAATTTAACACTAAAACCTATAAAAACATAATAAAAACTAAATAAAATACACTAAAAACTATATGAAAATAATGTTGAAAAGCGTATAAAATATCCGTTCATCACCTGACAAGTCCGGCTACTCAACCGTAGACTTTCCCTCGACACGCATCCCCAAAAATCTATGCATAGATTTTTCTCATATATAAATTTTTCTCACTGGGGGAATCCTTCTCGGGAATTTATACGTGTCCGGTCACCCTTACGTCGTATGGTCAACAGAGTATCGAGTCTCAACATGGAGAACATGGTGGCAAGCCACTGCTCTTTACCCACGAAAACTCATATCTTAGATAAAATAAATGCAAAAGCCTCATTGTCATTCATATTCATTCATAATAATTCATTATAGCCATAACATCACTTATACATCATATATTTGCACTTTTTATACATAATTCATTATAACCCGGAGCAAGTGGGGCGAACCACACTCTTGCATCTACCCGGGGAGCCTCTATACTAACCAACCTGGAGCTAGATGGGTGAAACCACAACCCTTGCATCTACTCAGGAGGTACATTCTCACATGCCTAGGAGGAACAAAGGAGGGGATCCTAACCTCCCACTATCTCGCTGGGGGCTGATTTTACAATACTAGGAGGAACAAAGAAGGGGATCCTCACTTTCCACCATGTAGAAAGAGTGCTCAGATGAAACATTTATTCCTTTCTTTATTCAGTTTCATAATATATATTCCTTTATATTCATTTGAAACATTTATTCCTTTCTTTATATATTATAGGAAAAAAGACAGATAGGTCCCTGACTTTTTAAATTTTTGACAAATACATCCCTGACAAAATTTAAATACAAAAAAGTCCCTGACTTTAACAAACGGAGGAAAATTTAGTCCTTTTGTCTATTTGCCTCTCATACACCAAACGGAACTGGCTGACGTGGCTGAAACGGTGTCCAGGTGTCCGTTACGGTGCCACGCTGGAAGGGGAATAAAGTTCGAAGGACAAATAAGTCCTTGACGTCATTTTGCAAATAAAGTTCAAAGGACAAATAGGTCCTTGAGATTTTTTTTCATTATGCTTCTATTATGTTTCTATTATGAGAATTTAGTTTATAAAATTATGCTTGTATTTTGAAATATAGTTAACTTGTTGTATTCTTCAATTTAAATTATTTATATTAAAATTGCAAAAATTGGGCTTGTTCTGTTTCTATTTTTTTCTTAAATTGCATTAGTTCAGTTTTAGTGCATTTGTGTATTATATTAGAATTTGTTAACTTGCATTAGTTCAGTTTTTATCATACCAGTGGCATTAGTTAGCATCAGTTCATTTATGCATCAAGTTAGCATTAGTTTATTTGTGCATCATTCATGTATTAAGTTAGTATTAGTGCATTTGTGTATTATATTAGAACTAGTATTTTTATCCATAATAACATTACAAGAATAATTTTTTTAAAAAAAATTATAGTTCACTTTGTTCTAATAGTATAAATTATGCATGACACAAAAGATTTATAAAATCAAAGTACTTTTACAAAAAAGTCGTAAGTTGACAAATAAGATTTTTAGTTATTATTTTTATATGAAAAAGTCTAATTTTTATTAATATAATTTTAACATTCGTTATCTAAAATTTAAAATAATTTAATGTGTATACTTTTACATTTTAAATATTTTAATTGTAAAAAAATATCAAATGACATATTTTGATTTGTCAAATTACTAATATAAAATATAATTATATATAGAGTAAAAATAGTAGAGAGAAATATAAAAATGGAGAGAGGTAGATGAGAGAATTTCGGAAAGGAGTTTATTAATTTTGAAAAAAAATTCTTAAGGACCTATTTGTCCTTCGAACTTTATTTGTAAAATGATGTCAAGGACTTATTTGTCCTTCGAACTTTATTTTCCTTCTAGCGTGTCACCGTAACGGACACCTGGACACCGTTTCAGCCACGTCAGCCAGTTTCGTTTGGTGTATGAGAGAAAAATAGATGGAAGGACTAAATTGTCCTCCGTTTGTTAAAGTTAGGGACTTTTTTGTATTTAAATTTTGTCAGGGATGTATTTGTCAAAATTTTAAGAAGTCAGGAACCTATATGTCTTTTTCTTTATATTATATTCATTTATTTATGCAACTTATCTCCTCTACACTTTGATATCTTTTCTTTAATCAACGCAGAACTCTCACTAAACCACCCTAGTTAACCTACCCATAGTACTTTGTAATCCTAAGTCACCGACTATAAACATTAAACAGAAACTACCTCATTCATCTTATTGAGTGTACCCTTACTCTAACTAAAGCTTAAACACTAGTTTTCATACCTTAAAAGCAATTACAGAGATTTAGAAAGTTAAAGGAATGGTTCAAAACTTCAAAATCCACCTTTCAGAAAATAGGGGTTCCACGTACGCGTCACTTTCTCCGCGTATACGTTGCTCTGTTTGCGTACGCGGCAGTGCAAATTCGGACTGTCTCACTTATGCATCATTGGTCCGCGTACGCGAGCCTCTCAAGCAGCAGGCTTTCCCCGCATCGCATGCCATATGGTCGCGTACGCGGCTTTGAAAATGGGCATCCTACGTACGTGTTACCCCTCTGTGTACGTGGAACCTCTGGGCAGAGCCCAATGGCCACGTCGAGAGCGTGTTCGCGTATGCGAGCTATGCAGAATAGGTAAAAAGCTGTTAAGTCCATAAATTCAATTTTCTGCGTCTAACTTCCGACATCCATAACTTTTTCTAAAAAACTCCAATTACCACAAAATTTATATCGTTTCAAAGATTTTGAAATTATCTTTAATCTGAAAAAAATTTCATTTAAAACCTAAATCCGAGGCTCAAGTTATAGACCACCAAAGTTGGTTAAAAATAAAGCTTTACCAAAAATCACCAAACCACAAGTTTTCCAAATTCTCAATTCTAAAACCCTTATTCCCTAACCAAAACAGCACCAAACATATTCAAATCATTTCATACACTATCCATTTATTCCACAACATACCACATTCCAAACCTCCAATCTAATCAATTTTTACCATCATAATTTTCACCAATTTCAACATACCACATTTCATGTTCATACCATAACTAATCAATCCAACCAACCAATTCAAAACCCATTTACATCAAATTCAACAATTATCATTATTATTCACTGAACATAATAATTCATATATTCATCTTACCTAAGTTTTTGCGACACATTATATCTTAACTATGAGAAACCAAAACCATACCTTGGCTGATTCCTCCCTAAGCTAAAAAAAACCAAAATTCAAGCTTCAAGATTCCCAATCAACTCCAATGATTTCAGCCACCAAGGATTTATTCCAAGAGCTCCAATTTGACAAATTCAACTCCAATTTAACATAATTCAATCTAATTCATACAATTCACTAAATTAGCACTAGAGTACACAAAATTGGGAAAATTACAAGGGGTTTAGAGTTTTCTTACCTTACCCATTGATGATTGAAGTATAATTTAACAATTATCCAATGTTAGATTGCACTTAAACCACCGAAATCATCAAAATCACTCAAAATTGAAACTAATTTTATGGAAAAGAGGGGAACAGAAAACTAAGCATAATATATAGGTAGACTTACCACTTAGTTTAGATAGAATTAAAGAGGACTTCGAGATGAATGGGTAGTCTCAAAATGCTCGTCAATCAGAGTTCCGGATTGAAAGTTATGATGAAATGAAGATTGAATTGGAAATGAGGTTTTGGGGTTTTCTTCAAATCTCTCTTCTCTGCGTGAAGGGAATAATGAGGAAGAAAGAAGGCTGTTAGCCAGCCATATATGAGAGTTAGGTGACTGGGCTTGGGCCCGGTTCTCTCGGTTTAGCCTGTTGGTCCAATTTTGGACCAAAACATTTAAAATTAGTGTTGAAATTCATATTTTAATTATTTCTACCACTTTGAGCTATAAAATTTAATTCTCTAATTTCTTCAAATAATTATTAATTTATGGGTTAATTATTTATTAATTTTGCCGATTTTACAGTATCCATCACTAATTTTAGTGGGTAAAGGTAAGTAACCCTTTTTTCTTCTTGGTTCATCAATTTATAAAAACCCTAGTTTTTAATATTTTGTCAAATTATATAATATGATGTTAGATTGAGTAATTGAAAGCTTGGCTTGGTGGAACTTTGCAAAGAAAAGTTTGGAAGCTTGAAATTGCGAATTAAGGCACAGTTGATAGATTTGAGTAGTCATTTTGTAAGGTTATATGAAAACCTAGGTTACTTGCTCCTAGGATAAGTTGAATGGAATTGATTGTTGATATGATTGAATAATGGTTAGTATGAGTATTGAGTTAGTTGATGTATTTTTGGCATGAACTTGAGGGTGGAAAAAATGAGTTTTTGATGAATTGAGAGGTGCTATGTGATATTATTGCAATTAGATATCATGATGTATGTTGGTGCTATGTTGCATGAAAATGAGTATGTTTGTTGAAGTTTAATTGAGAATTGGGTGTTTGAATATTGTAATTTGTGTAAATTAGGTCAGAGGCTGTGATAGGGTGAGGAATCTCCTATGTAATAAGTTGAGGAATAAGTGGTATGAATTATTGTATGAGAATGAGATGATTTGATTATTGATTGATAGAGAGTTTGGATATAGACACACACACACACACACACACACACACACACACACACACACACACACACACACACACACACACACACACACACACACACACACACACACATATATATATATACATATGTTGTTGATGGATATGGATATGGATATGTGATAGAATGGGTTAAATAAGTTGGAAGTAGGTTGATTTATGCTTGGAATGATTGAGGATTTATAAATGAGTGTTTGGAATGTGTATAGGTAGTTTTGGAATGGTTTATGATTGAATTGAATTGAGAATTTATGAAATTGATGGATTATGAGAATTTGGTAAAAACAAATTTTTAGCCGACTTCAACGGGCCATAACTTGGCGCTCGGAGTTTGGATTTGAATGAGATTTGTCTTACATTAAATCTATTGGAAAGATCTTTAAAACCATCTAAGAATGAAGAAAAACAAAATTTTGTAGAAAAAGTTATGAGAGTTTGAATTTGTGGGTTTAAAAACTGAGGATGCAAAAAACTGAGGTCATGTGTACGCATGAGGAGTGTAACTGAAGAGAAATGATTTTGTGCAAGTTTCATGCATACGCACAAAAACGGAGTTGCGCATACGCACGAGGTATGCATACGCACAACCCGCATTTCCAGAATTGAATGTTTTTCATATGCGTTCTGCGTGTACGCGCAAAGGGAGAACTTGTGCATACGCACTAGGCACGTGTACGCACAATTGTCCTATTTTTCAAAGATGATCTTTTTTTAACTATTTTTGCCTATCCAATCTACTATTTTACTTATGTAACCCCTATTTGTGATCCGATGACTAGTTTCTACGATGAGAATGAGTTGATATGATTAGATGACAAAAATGAGTTGAGATGATTGAATGATGAGAATGAGTTGAGATGATTGAATGACGAGAATGAGTTGAGATGATTAAATGATGAGAATAAGTTGATATGATTGAATAACGAGAATAAATTGATATGATTGAATGATGGGATTGAATTGATATGGCTGAATGATGAGAATGAATTGATTTGATTGAATGATGAGATTGAATTAATATGATTGGAGGAAGAGAATGAGCTTAATTGATGTTTGAGCTTCCAAGGTAGATGCAAGAATTGTGGTTCTGTCCCGCTTGCTCCCAGATGTCATATGAGTGATGAGTTTATATTTTATGATAAGTTTTGGCTTGAATTGAGTAGATTTCATCACATAAACCTACATTTATTCACTTGAATAGCATGCTTTTGTGAATTCTCTCTAAATTGCACCTAAGTGTTGAAAACATGCTTTTTATGGTCTATATAGTTAATTTAATTCCACTTTTATTCCATCCAATGCCATGATATATTTTGTTGAGTGATTTCAGGATCAATAGGCAAGGATGGATTTGGAGAAGTGGAAGGAAAGCATGCAAAGTGGGAGATTTTATGAAGAAACAAGGAAAAAGAAAACACTGGTGTGTGCGTACGCACAACTTTTATGCGTATGCACAAGAGGAGTTTCAGCCAGTGTGCATATTCACAAGTATGAGCACGTGACTCACTTAAAATGTCACGTGTCTCGCAGTTTTTGGGGCATCTTTGGGCCAAATCTGACGTTTTGAAGCTCTATCAAAGGGGGACAACATTCATACACATACATACATCATTTTTAGAAGTTTAGTTAGGTTTTAGCTTAATTTTTCTTAGGAAAACACTCTCAATTCTCAATTAGGGTTTCATTAGGGTTCTTAGTAGAGTTGCTAATTTACATTTTAATCTTGGATTCTAGCTTGTTTCTATCGTAAGTAGTCTTTAATTTCCCTTCAATAACATTATATTTACTTATACTTTCTTACAATTGAAGTTACTTTGTTAGTATATTTACCTTTGAATTCGTGAGTTCTTGTTGATGAATTTGATGTTTTAAGGTTTATATATGCTTGATTGAGTTGGTATTGTTGATTGTTTACGTTGATTATTTATAGTTTCAATTATCTTTTGTAATTTGCTATATTTTGTTATTGTGTCCACCAAGTGTTTGTTGAAATGTCCATTATGAATATGGAGTAGATTTTCACTCCTTGGCTTGGGGCTTAACTAGGATCCTAAAGTCATTAATGTCCAACATTAAGTGGTAATTTTGGATTGTTAGTTTCTCTTGTTTCCACTAACATTATCTTTTTACTAAGTGATGGGAGGAAAAATGCCGGTTAAGAATTCCTGAAGAAATATTTTCCAAAACAGCGTTGCAAGTACCGTCTTAATTGACGAAATTTCCATGATCAATTTCAATTGTGTCACAATTAATAAAAATAAATAACCGGGAGTAGAATCCCAGGTCGTTTCCCTAAGAGTTGACACAAGATGCAAATTATTGGTTAGGATTTTTCTGAGTATTTTTTTGAAATTGAGAACGGAAAAGTAAATAGCTAGGAATTAAAGCGATGAGTAACTAACAAGAGATGTTATGTATTAAAAATAAAAGGGCTTGGTTGGGGGAGAGAATTGGGGTTTCTATCCTTATTGTCTTTCCCAAGTATAATAGTAAATGTTCATTGCTTCCACTTAGTTATCCTCTAGCAATTGAAGGAAAGTCAAGTGGGTATCATTAACTCTAGCCCACAAGTCCTAGTCACTTCATGGGGAAGGACTAGAGTCGGTGAGTGTTGAGTTAGCCAGCAATTCCCAATTACAGATCAATACTTGAGTATCACAACTCAAAAGATCCCAATTAATCAACCCCCAAGCCAAGTTGGAAGATCTACTCCATTAACATGAATGCCACTTTCATAAACACATAATAGGAGTAAATAAAAGACATGATAATTATAAAAAATTAATTAAATCAAAATTGGCCCTAACAATAATTAACACGACTCAAACAAGCAATAAAAATAAATATAAAAATACTTCAATGCATTAATAAGATTCAAAAGTGACAAGATCCAAACATGAATTCCATAATCAAATGGAAAAGAGTAAATAAGAGAGTCAAAGAAGAAACTAGGAACAAAAGCATGAAGAACGAAGGTAGCAGCAACTCTCTGAAGATCCAATTTGAAGATGAAAATAAGAATGCCAAAACCCTAGAGAAAGGTAGGAGTTTCTCTCACTAGAACTCCAAAACAAAAACTAAAAACTAAAGTGAAGTGAAGTCTTCCATCTCAGCTCCATCCCTGCCTCTAGTCTGCATTTTTGGGCTTGAATCTGGGTCCAAATTAGCCTAGAAATCACCCCTAGCGAGTTTTGTTAAGTGCAACACGTGACGCTCTGTCATGC
Source organism: Arachis hypogaea (assembly GCF_003086295.3). Taxonomy (NCBI): domain Eukaryota; kingdom Viridiplantae; phylum Streptophyta; class Magnoliopsida; order Fabales; family Fabaceae; genus Arachis; species Arachis hypogaea. Next base: position 85,002,737 of record NC_092036.1, on the reverse strand, counting down.
GTACGCATTGGCCACGCGTACGCGTCACTGAACCTTGCACCTGGCCACGCGTATGCGTCAGTCACACGTACGCGTCGCTGAACGACGCTCTTAGTCACGTGCACGCGTCGGCCATGCGTGCGCATCACTCCTCGCTTCTTAACTCTTTAGTTTCTTGTGTTCCTTCCACTTTAACATGCTTCATCTTCATCCTGTAAACCATTCATGTCCTGTAAACCTGAAAACACTTAACAAATACATCATGGTGTCGAATGGTAATAAAGGAGAATTAAAAATTAACAATTTTAAGGTCTAGGAAGCAAGTTTTTAATCATAGCACAAAATTAGGAAGGAAATTTAAAAACATGCAATTTACATGAATAAGTGTGAGAGTAGTTGACAAAACCCACTAAATTCAGTCCAAAATATATCATAAAATAGTGGTGTATCACTAAGCTCAATTAGTAAGTTAGCTAAGATTTATGGATTAAGGCCAATTATGCGTACTTGACTTTTCCCATTGTGTAGGGGTTAACTAAGTGGGACTAACTCATTGTAATTGCAATGGTTGTGGTTATGACAAGGATAGGATTTCTTAACTCTCAACTCCAGGTCAAGGTTCTTTCATGCATTGAATTTACATTCTCACTAGTTTATTGACTCAATCTTCTTTAATTTGCATTAATTGTCTTTTGATTTAGTAATAACTTAGTATTGTTCCCATTCATGCTTGTTTAGTTCATTGTGTTGCTTGCTTATTACTTTCGGCTCTTTGTTATTCCATTGCTTTAGTTTATTTAATTATTAATTCCTTTAATTTTCATTTTATGTGTGAAAATTCCGACTTCACAACCAAACTTGCGCACCTAATTGCTAGTCGAAGGAAAAACGACTCGAAAAGTAAAACTCTCGATTTTTATTGATTTGATTTGTGACATTCTTCTTCTAAACTTTGATCTATGCCGATTTTGTCGGTTGGGAGCTATACTCGCAACGAAATCCACTCTTTCAATTCCTAACCAATGATCCGGTGTGCATCAAGTTTTAGGGTTTAGGGTCTTGGTTCGGCCATATTGATTATATTAATGGCCTTGCTCTCTCTTTTTGGATTTTCTTCAGTATTGCTTGGGAGAGTACTAGGAGGAGTTTCAGTGATTTTATTACTCAGCTGGCCCACTTGTGCCTCCAGATTTCTGATGGAGGACCTTGTTTCACTCATGAAACTTAAAGTTGCCTTAGACAGATCAGAACCTAAATTTGCTAAGTTAGAGGTACTCTGTTCATAATTCTCTGTCTGTTGCTGAAAAGATGATGGATAAGGCTTGATATTGCTGAGCCTATTTCTTCCACCATTATTAAAGCCTTGTTGAGGCTTTTGTTGATCCTTCCATGAGAAATTTGAATGATTTCTCCATGATGAATTATAGGTGTTTCCATAAGGTTCACCCATATAATTTACTTCTGCTATTGCAGGGTTCTCAGGATCATAAGCTTCTTCTTCAGAAGATGCCTCTTTAGTACTGTTGGATGCATTTTGCCATCCATTCAGACTTTGAGAAATCATGTTGACTTGCTGAGTCAATATTTTTTTCTGAGCCAAAATGGCATTTAGAGCTTCAATTTCAAGAACTCCCTTCCTTTGAGGCGTCCCATTATTCACGGAATTCCTCTCAGAAGTGTACGTGAACTGGTTATTTAAAACTATGTCAATAAGTTCTTGAGCTTCTGCAGGCATTTTCTTTAGGTGAATGGATCCACCTGCAGAATGGTCCAATGACATCTTAGAGAACTCAGATAGACCATAATAGAATATATCTATCATGGTCCATTATGAAAACATGTCAGAAGGACATATTTTGGTCATCTGTTTGTATCTTTCTCAAGCTTCATAGAGGGATTCACCATCTTTTTGTTTGAAGGTCTGAACATCCACTCTAAGCTTGCTTAGCTTTTGAGGAGGAAAGAACTTAGCCAAGAAGGCCGTGACCAGCTTATCCCAGGAGTCCTGGCTATCTTTAGATTGAGAGTCCAACCATGATCTAGCTCTGTCTCTTACAGCAAAAGGGAAAAGTATGAGCCTGTAGGCTTCAGGATCTACTCCATTAGTCTTAACAGTCTCACAGATATGGAAGAACTCAGTTAAAAACTGGTAGGGATCTTCTGATGGAAGTCCATGAAACTTGTAGTTCTGTTGCATTAGAGCAACTAGTTGAGGTTTCAGCTCAAAATTGTTTGCTCCAATGGCAGGAATTGAGATGCTTCTTCCATCAAACTTGGAAGTAGGTGTAGTATAATCACCAAGCATCCTTCTTGCATTATTATTGTTGGGTTCGGCTGCCATCTCCTTTTCTTGTTCGAAAATTTTAGCAAGGTTGCCTTTGGATTGTTGTAATTTAGCTTCTCTTAGTTTCCTCTTCATGGTCCTTTCAGGTTCTGGATCAGCTTTAACAAGAATGCCTTTTTCCTTGTTCCTGCTCATATGAAAGAGAAGAGAATAGAAAAAGAAGAAGGATCCTCTATGTCACAATAAAGAGGTTCCTTATTATTAGTAGAAGAATAAAGGGGATAAAGAAAGGAGAATCCAAACACAAGGGTGAGGATAAGGGCAGTGATTTGAGTTGAAGAGAAGTGTTAGTAAATGAATGAATAAATAGAATAAGATAAGAGAGGGAGAAATTTTCGAAAATAAATTTTAAAAAAGAGTTGAATGATTTTCGAAAAATAAAGATAAGAAATAAAATTAAAATTAAAATTTAAAACAATTAATTAATTAAAAAATAATTTTTAAAAAAGAGGGAGGTATTTTCGAAAATTAGAGAGAGAAAAGTTGTTAGGTGGTTTTGAAAAAGATAAGAAACAAACAAAAGGTCAAATAGTTAGTTGAAAAAAGATTTGAAAATCAAATTTGAAAAGATAAGAAGATAAGAAGATGAGAAGTTAGAAAAGATATTTTAAAATCAAATTTTTGAAAAAGATAAAATTTTGAAAAAGATATGATATAAAAGATAAGATAAAAAGATATGATTAAAAAGATATGGTTAGAAAAGATTTAATTTTTAAAATTAAAATTAATTACTTGACTAACAAGAAACTAAAAGATATGATTCTAGAATTTAAAGATTGAACATTTCTTAACAAGAAAGTAACAAACTTCAAATTTTTGAATCAATCTTATTAATTGTTAGCATAATTTTCGAAAATAAAGATAAAATTAAGAAAAAGATTTTTGAAAAATATTTTTAAATTTTCAAAAATTAAATAAAAAATGAAAAAGATTTGATTTTTGAAAAAGTTTTAATAAGATAAGATTTTTGGAATTTGAAAATTTGACTTGACTTACAAGAAACAACTAATTTTAAAATTTTTTGACTAAGTCAACTCAAATTTTCGAAATGTTGAGAGAGAAAAGGAAAAGATATTTTTTTATTTTTGAATTTTTAATTATGAGCGAAAAAAACATAAAAAATGACTCACAACATGAAAATTATGAATCAAAACACATGATGCATGCAAGAACACTATGAATGTCAAGATGAACACCAAGAACACTTTCAAGATCATGATGAACATCAAGAACATATCTTTCGAAAAATTTTTGATGCAAAGAAAACATGCAAGACACCAAACTTAGAAATCTTTAATGCTTAGACAATATGAATGCAAAGATGCACATGAAAAACAATAAAAGATACAAAACAAGAAAACATCAAGATAAAACAAGAAGACTTACCAAGAACAACTTGAAGATCATGAAGAACACTATGAATGCATGAATTTTCAAAAAATGCAAGGACAAGATAAATATGCAATTGACACCAAAGTTAAAACATGACACAAAACTCAAACAAAAACACAAAATATTTTTGGTTTTTATGATTTTATGATTTTTTTTGTGTTTTCTTTTATTTTTTTCGAAAAAACATATAGGAAAAGAAATTAAGAGATTCAAAAAATTTTAATAAGAATTTCAGGAATCTTTCAATGTTAGTCTAAAGCTCCAATCCAAGGGTTGGGCATGGCTTAATAGCCAGCCAGCTTTAGAAGATATAAATCAGGCATGCAACAGCTGATATTTCATCTAACTCTATATACATACCCGTTATGTTGACAAGTGGAAGCCTCAATCCAAAAGGATTTGGATATGGCTTTACAGCCAGTCAGGCTTCAACATGTTACTATGAAACTCTAGAATATATTCTTAAAAATTTTGGAATAATTTTTGAGAACAAACGGAAAAATTTTGAAAAATATTTTTGAAAACTTTTTGAAAAGAAAATAAAAAGAAAATTACCTAATCTGAGCAACAAGATAAACCGTCAGTTGTCCAAACTCGAACAATCCCCGGCAACGGCGCCAAAAACTTGGTGCAAGAAATTGTGATCATCAACAATGGCGCCAAAAACTTGGTAGCGCTCTCAAACGTGAATCACACTTAGTCACAACTCCGCACAACTAACCAGCAAGTGCATTGGGTCGTCCAAGTAATACCTTACGTGAGTAAGGGTCGATCCCACGGAGATTGTTGGTATGAAGCAAGATATGGTCATCTTATAAATCTCCGTCAGGCGGATAATAAATGGTTATGGAGTTTTCGAATAATAAATAAAGCAGAAAATAAAGATAGAGTTACTCAAGTAATTCAATGGTGGGAATTTCAGATAAGTGTATGGAGATGCTTGTCTCTGTTGGATCTCTGCTTTCCTACTGCCTTCCTTCAATCCTTCTTGTTCCTTTCCATGACAAGCTGTATGTAGGGCATCACCATTGTCAATGACTACATCCCATCCTCTCAGTGAAAAAGGTCCAAATGCTCTGTCACGGCATGGCTAATCATCTGTCGGTTCTCGATCATGTTGGAATAGAATCCCTTGATTCTTTTGCGTTTGTCATCACACCCAACAATCGCAAGTTTGAAGCTCGTCACAGTCATTCAATCCCTGAATCTTACTCGGAATACCACAGACAAGGTTTAGACTTTCCGGATTCTCATGAATGCCGCCATCAATCTAGCTTACACCACGAAGATTCTGATCAAAGAATCCAAGAGATATGCGCCCAGTCTAAAGTAGAACGGATTGTGGTTGTCAGTCACGCGTTCATAGGTGAGAATGATGATGAGTGTCATGGATCATCACATTCATCATGTTGAAGTGTAACGAATATCTTAGAACAGGAATAGCTGAATTGAATAGAAAATAGTAGTAATTGCATTAAAACTTGAGGTACAGCAGAGCTCCACACCCATAATCTATGGTGTGTAGAAACTCCACCGTTGAAAATACATAAGTGATGAAGGTTCAGGCATGGACGAATGACCAGCCCCCAAAACGTGATTACAGGATCAAAAATACAATCCAGGATGAAAATACAATAGTAAAAAGTCCTATTTATACTAAACTAGCTATTAGGGTTTACAGAAATAAGTAATTGATGCATAAATCCACTTCCGGGGCCCACTTGGTGTGTGCTTGGGCTGAGCTTGAGTTTTACACATGCAGAGTCTTCTTTTGGAGTTGAACGCTAAGTTGTAACGTGTTTTTGGCGTTCAACTCTGGTTCGTGAGGTGTTTCTGGCGTTTGACTCCAGAATGCAGCATAGAACTGGCATTGAACACCAGTTTGCATCATCTAATCCCGAATAAAGTATGAATAATTATATATTTCTGGAAAGCTCTGGATGTCTACTTTCCAATGCCATTGAGATCGCGCCATTTGGAGTTTTGTAGCTCCAGAAAATCCATTTTGAGTGCAAGGAGGTCAGAATCCAACAGCATCAGCAGTCCTTTGTCAGCCTTTTATCAGAGTTTTGCTCAGGTCCCTCAATTTCAGCCAAAAATTACATGAATTCACAGAAAAACACACAAACTCATAGTAAAGTCCAAAAATGTGAATTTAGCATAAAAACTAATGAAAACATCCCTAAAAGTAGCTAGATTACACTAAAAACTATCCAAGAGATATGCGCACAGTCTAAAGTAGAACGGATTTTGGTTGTCAGTCACGCGTTCATAGGTGAGAATGATGACGAGTGTCACGGATCATCACATTCATCATGTTGAAGTGTAACGAATATCTTAGAACAGGAATAGCTGAATTGAATAGAAAATAGTAGTAATTGCATTAAAACTTGAGGTACAGCAGAGCTCCACACCCTTAATCTATGGTGTGTAGAAACTCCACCGTTGAAAATACATAAGTGATGAAGGTTCAGGCATGACCGAATGGCCAGCCCCCAAAACGTGATCACAGGATCAAAAATACAATCCAGGATGAAAATACAATAGTAAAAAGTCCTATTTTTACTAAACTAGTTATTAGGGTTTACAGAAATAAGTAATTGATGCATAAATCCACTTCCGGGGCCCACTTGGTGTGTGCTTGGGCTGAGCTTGAGTTTTACACGTGTAGAGACTTCTTTTGGAGTTGAACGCCAAGTTGTAACGTGTTTTTGGCGTTCAACTCTGGTTCGTGACGTGTTTCTGGCGTTTGACTCCAGAATGCAGCATAGAACTGGCATTGAACGCCAGTTTGCATCGTCTAATCCCGAATAAAGTATGAATGATTATATATTGCTGGAAAGCTCTAGATGTCTACTTTCCAATGTCATTAAGATCGCGCCATTTGGAGTTCTGTAGCTCCAAAAAATCTATTTCGAGTGCAAGGAGGTCAGAATCCAACAACATCAGTAGTCCTTTGTCAGCCTTTTATCAGAGTTTTGCTCAGGTCCGTCAATTTCATCCAGAAATTACCTGAAATCACAGAAAAACACACAAACTCATAGTAATGTCCAGAAATGTGAATTTAGCATAAAAACTAATGAAAACATCCCTAAAAGTAGCTAGATTACACTAAAAACTATCTAAAAACAATGCCAAAAAGCGTATAAATTATCCGCTCATCAACAGTCATTTTCAAACCCGAGCTTGGCTCCATTTGATTCTGAGATAGAAAAAAATTTAAATCATATTAGGCAAGCTTGGTGCTAGTTAGCATTTGCGCATAGTGAATTGGATTCTCTTGACGAGCAACCCGATTCACCGTCGCTCTCTAACTGTGATTCTCATTCTTTATTTAACAAGGGAATCTTGTATTCATCTATTGGATGTTTTGAACTTTTTGTAAGTGATTTAAGTAATGGGAACATGGCGGCTCCACAGAGAGTTACTCTTAAAGAAGTGGAAGCTTTGGATATCACTTTACAACCGCTACAAGTTCGTTACCCAGATTTGGATGCAAATTTTGTACTTAAGACTGGGTTAATCAACTTGCTTCCTAAGTATCATGGGTTGCTGGGTGAAGATCCGCTTAAACACTTGAAGGAATTTCAAGTAGCATGCTCAACCATAAGGAGACATGGATCAGATGAGATAGCTTTAATGGTTTTTTCTTTCCCTTTCTCTTTAGAAGGAAAGGTAAATGAGTGCTTTTATACTCAACTGAATGAGGTGATAACCAATTGGGATTTTTGAGGAAAGAGCTTCTAGAGAAGTTCTTTGCACATCAAAAGATGGATCATTCGAGGAAAGAGATTTCTTGTGTTATGCAAAGAGATGAAGAGACACTTTATCAATATTGGGAAGGGTTTAAGAAGTTGCTTGAGTCTTGCCCTCACCAGCGCATCGATGATTTGGTGCTCATAAGTTATTTTTGTCAAGGCTTAGTTCCACAAGACAAGCTTCTTATTGATGCCTCAAGTGGAGGATCTCTCACTAAGCATAAAACTACAGAAGAAGCATGGGAAGTAATCTCGAATTTAGCAGACTCAATACAATACTTCAGGATGAAAAATCCCCAACCAAAGTCTATTGTTAAGGTTTCTCCTTTCAGTGATGCTATTTTAACTAAGACACTTGGTGAAATGACCGTTTTGCTGAGACAAATCCATTAAAGTCCACAAGTGCCACCAATACTCTTAGCTCAATCTCAACCACCTCGGATTGAAGGACCTTCTTGACCATGTGGCATTTGTGCTTGTAGTAGTCATTACATCGATGAATGTCCACAAATTCAAGAGGATAATACATTGGCGGTAGCTAACCCTTATCCACAAAGGTCAACCTTCCATCAAAGCAATTGGTGCGTGAGTTGTAAAGTTGCACAACTTAACCAACAAGTACACCGGGTCATCCAAGTAATACCTCAGGTGAGTAAGGGTCGATCCCACGAGGATTGCCAGACTGAGCAACAATAATTATCTAATTGACTTAGTTACACAAATAAAAAAGGTTGATTGTTGGTTGAATTTGCATAAAACAATAACAGAAGTGTAAAGAAAGCAATACCAGGTTTGGTGTAAAAATAGTGAGAGAAAATTGTTAAGGCTTCGGAGATGTTTACTTTTCTGGAATAAAGGTTCTTACCAAATATTTTAACAATGCATGATTCATTTCATGGCAAACTATAAATGACTAAACCCTAATCTCTTAGTGATTTAGCCTCCTTTAACCTTTATTAACTGCCACTCTTGTGGTCACTTAATTCCAATTAGAGGGTTAAGTTCAAAACTATTTTATAGCCACAAAAATCCTAATTACCCAAAGCTAACAGGATTATATGTCACATATCCCAATTAGTTCATGTAATTAGTAATTTAGAAGGAATTTATTTTCAAGCTATTGTTCAGGCAAGATAACTCTCTCGAGAATCCTAAGAACTCATGTAGAATAATGGGCATAGTCTCGTTCCGCCCAAATTCATAAGATTAAGAACAAAAACAATCCTTGAAATTGAATCAGTAAATTAATTAAAATAGAAAAGCAATAGTTTTAATCCATAGAAATAAATAGAACTCCTCACCTTAACCAAGGAGATTTAGTGGTTCTTGACTTACAGAGAAAAACTAGGGTTCCAAAAAGTGAAATGTACGGAGGAGAGAAGTCCTCCCTCAAGGGTGAATCTTTTCCCTTTTTATATCTAACCTAATTTGATTTGAAACTAAAATAAAATAATAAAGTCTAAGACTAAAAGATATTATTTGTAGATAAAAATTACAAAAAGATAAGATAACTACTAAAAGCTAAATCCAACTAGAGATGCTTCAAGAGTGGGCCTTCAAATTTGGATCAGGATGCTTGGCGCTATATGGGGACAGAAACGTTGCTGGACTTAGGGCTTGCTGGCGCTAAACACAAACTGGGCGTTTAGCGCTTAGAGGGGTGCTGCCAGCTTCTCCTTTTTAGCTCAAAACTCTGCCAAATTGCTCCGAATTTCACCTGAAATAATTAAAACACCACAACCACTCAAAGTAGCATCCAAAGAGGATTTTTGAATTAAAATACTATGAAATTAAATAACTTCTAACTAAATAAAGCTAGAAAATGAAGGGAAAAAGGCTAAAAGATGCTCACGCATCACAACACCAAACTTAAATTGTTGTTTGTCCTCAAGCAACCAAAAGCGATATAGGACTGAAAAGAGAAAAATGCCTAAGACTTGAGTTGTCTTTTAAGCTCAGCTCTAGTTATTGAGTGGGCCTATTAACACTCTAACTCTAAATACCGTTGGCATCTTACTATCCTTTGAAGCTCAGAAATATTAGTATCCTTCAGAACTAGAACTCATATGGTATTATAGATTCTCTTTTTTAAGCTCTAATTGATTCTTGAACACATCTTTCTCTTTCTTTTCTTAGGTGCTTTGCACCTTGAGCCTAGCCATGACTCTAAGTGTTTTGTCTTCAAGCTTAACTTGAAACATGAACACCACAAGCACTTAACTGGGAAACTTCTTGAGTTCTAATTTTTCTTTTTATTTTTCCCAGACAGTGGTACTCAGAGCCTTAGGCATACTCTGTAACACCAATCGATCACGACTTTAAGTGTTCAGTCTCAAGGGTTACTTGACACCTTCACACCACAATCATATGGTTAGGGAAAAACCACTCTTTTGAACTTTAGATAAGTTTTGACCTTCCTAACCATTGATGCTCAAAGCCTTGGACCTATTTCCTTATTTTTCTTATATATTTTTCTTTTCTTATATTTTTCTTTTTGCTGTTTATTTTGCTTCAAGAATCAATTTCTTAATTATATCAAAGAATCTATAATACTTTTCTAATTTCCTATTTCTCAAGAACTAATATTCTTAACTCCAATATCAAATATTAACTGTTCAATTCATACATTCAAAAATATAGGTAGTGCCACCACATCAAAGTAACTAGAACAACTCAATATTTATACTCAAATCTCATGCAATTTACTACTTCTTTTTCTTTTGATTTTTATTTAAGCTCAGTGAGCAATACATGAGACATCTTTTAAAGATAAACATAAAATACTAAAATAAACAACTAACTAGAAAGTAAGGAAATCCTGCTAGTGATCATGCAAACTTAGAATAGAAAACAGGAAATAGAATGAAATATGAAAAATAAAAAATTAGATAAGAGAATGGAGAATGAAACTCAACCACCTTAGTTATGGTGGCTGCTGCTCCTTCCGAGGAATCCTCTTTGGCACTTCAGCTCCTTTATGTCGCTCCCCTACCTTAGCTGCGCCTCCACTAGCTAGTGGAAGAGGGCTGAGTGATCCTGATGCTCAATCCTCAGCTGATCTACAAAAGATGTCAGCTCCCCAATGGATGTGGTCAACTGATCCCTGTAGTCACGGGGAGGAAAGTAAACTCCTTAAGGCATCTGCGGGAGCTTCTACTGCTGAGGAGGAGGAGGAACTGGTTCCTGCTGTGGTCCATGCCCGTGCTCTCTAGCATGCTCCATACCCCTCTTAGTGATCGGCCTATCAACGTCAATCGGGGTATCTCCCTCAATGTGAACTCTAGCTGCTGCACAAAGACGGTAGATGAGATAAGGGAAAGCCAGTCTCGCAGAGGTGGAGGACTTATCAGCTATCTTGTAGAATTTCTGAAGGATCACCTCATGTAACTCCACCTCATTACCGAGCATGTTAAAGTGAATCATCATTGCTTAGTCAATGGTAACCTCAAAGTGGTTACTCGTAGGGATGATGGAGCATTGGAAGAACTCCAACCATTATCGAGCAACAGGCTTGAGGTCGTGCCTACACAACTGGTATGACTGACCTCTAGAATCCTTCCTCTACTGAGGTCTGGGGAGGCAAATGTCTGCAAGAATCTGATCCAACCTCTGGTTACTGTTGACGCTCTGAGTGTAGAAATGAGGTTCCTCTTGTGACGGTGGTAACTGCAGTGCCACTCTCACACTCTCAGGCCTGAAATATATGATATGCCTTCTGACCATGATGTGCTAGTTCTTGCGATCCGAATTCACTCCACAGACATGCTTGTAAGTGACCCAAGTATTGGCATAGAACTCTCGAACTATCAATGCTCCTACCTAGTTACAGGGTTGGCCAGAACTTTCAAACCCCGTCTTAGAATCTGCTCTTGGATCTCCGGGTACTCCTCCAGTTGAAGCTCAAAACTGACCTATAGGATCACCCTCTTCTTGGGCACCACTCATAAAAATGATCCTCATGGGTCTTAGAAAGGAACCGGGTCAAGTCCCATGGGACGGAGGCGGAAGCCTTCTCTTTTCTCTTTTTTGAGGATGATTCGCCGATCTTGGGTGCTATGGAGATAGTAAAATAAGGAACAATAAAGTGAAGCGCCCAACACCAAACTTAAGAGGGTTGCTCATCCTCGAGCAATGGAAAATAAAGAAAAAGATAGAGGAGAATGAAGGAGGGAAATAGTAATTAAGAAAGGAGAGTAATTGGAGGTGTGGTGAAAGTGAAAGGGAAGTGGGGTATTTATAGGTGGGGAAGGGGGTGGGTACGGTTATGGCGTATGGGGTGGGAGGGAGATTGAATTTGAATTTTTGTTTAATGGGGAAGAGAGATTGATGGGACGTATGAGAGTAGATTGGGTGGAATGGGGATAAGTTGAGAGCATCAAGGGATTTGATGGATGATGGGATATATGAATGTGGATGGAAAAATGGTGAAGAAGGAGAGAGAACGGGTAGGTTTGAATGGTCAAGGTAGGTGGGGTTGGGGTTTAACCATTGGCTAACCCCTCCCTGAAAACTCGAATTCTGCACACTGGGCGCTAAACGCCGGTTCTGGTGTTTAGCGCCAGCAAAGAATAATTTTCTTTTAATTGGGGATGAGCACGTTGGCACTAAACAGCGGGGCTGGCATTTAGCGCCCCAGGGGGGTTGCCAAATTGTGAAATAAACTTCCATTTTGGGCATTAAATGCCCATCACCCTTTCTCCTATCTGGCGCTAAACGCCCTCCCAGGCATTTAGCGCCCAAGCTTCTATCCCTCTCTGGCGCTAGACACCGTCCCTGGCGTTCTCTAGCGCTAGACACTGTCCCTGGCATTTAGCGCTGGTGCACGAAATTGTTATCCCTTGGCATGGCTCCAAAAACTTGGTGCACAATACCTTGATTTACATGTCTTTTCACAACTTCGCACAGCTGACCAGCAAGTGTATTGGGTCGTCCAAGTAATACCTTACGTGAGTAAGGGGTCGATCCCAAGAAGATTGTCAGCTTGAAGCAAGCTATGGTCATCTTGTAAATCTCAGTCAGGCGGATTCAAATAGTTATAGAGTTTTGATAATTAAAAGATAAATAAACATAAAATAAAGATAAAGATACTTATGTAATTCATTGGTGGGAATTTCAGATAAGCGTATGGAGATGCGTTATTCCTTCTGAATCTTTGCTTTCCTACTGTCTTTAGTCAATCATTCATACTCCTTTTTATGGCAAACTGTATGTGGGGGATCACCGTTGTCAATGGCTCCCTCCTGTCCTCTCAGTGAAAATGGTCCTCTACGGTTTCTGTACGGCTAATCAATTGTCGGATTTCTCGTCTCGGATGAAAAATACCAGGCACAGATACCGCATGGCTAATCAGCTGTTGGTTCTCACTTGTGTTGGAATAGGATCCAGTGATCCTTTTGCGTCTGTCACTATGCCCAAAAGTCATGAGTTTGAAGCTCGTCACAGTCACCCCTTCCCAGATCCTACTCGGAATACCACAGACAAGGTTTAGACTTTCCGGATCTCAGGAATGCTGCCAATTGATTCTAGCTTATATGACAAACATTCTAATCTCAGATTCAGATGCCCCATTGTCAGAGGGGAAATGATGTGAATCGCTGATTAGAGATCCAAGAGATATTCATTCAAGCTTGTTTTCATGTAGAACGGAAGTGTTTGTCAGGTGCGCGTTCATAAGTGAGAATGGTGATGAGTGTCACTTGATCATCGCATTCATCATGTTCTTGTGTGCGAAGGAATATCTTTGAATAAGAATAAGCTTGTATTGAATAGAAGAATAATAGTACTTTGCATTAATACTCGAGGAACAGCAGAGCTCCATACCTTAATCTATGAGGTGTAGAAACTCCACTGTTGAAAAAACATAAGTGATGAAGGTCCAGGCATGGCAGAATGGCCAACCTCCAACTCTAAGGAAAAATCCTCCAAAGATGATCTAAGGATAATCCAAATATGTAAAGATCCAAAGATTTAAATACAATAGTAAAAATGTCCTATTTATACTAGACTAGTTACAAGGGTTTACAAAAATAAGTAGATGATGCAAAAATCTACTTCCGGGCCCACTTGGTGTGTGCTTGGGCTGAGCATTGAAGCTTTCACATGTAGAGGCTTTTCTTGAAGTTAAACGCCAGCTTTTATTCCAGTTTGGGCGTTTAACTCCAGCTTGTATCCTGTTTCTGGCGTTTAATGCCAGAATAGGGCAGGAAGTTCGTGTTTGAACGCCTGTTTGTGTTGTCAAAACTCGAGAAAAGTATAAACTATTATATATTGATGGAAAGCTCTGGATGTCTACTTTCCAACGAAATCGAGAGCGTGCTATTTGGATTTTTGTAGCTCCAAAAAAATTATTTCGTGTGCAGGAAGGTCGGAATCCAACAGCATTAGCAGTCCTTTTTCAGCCTCTGAATCAGATTTTTGCTCAGGTCCCTCAATTTCAGCCAGAAAATATCTGAAATCAAAGAAAAACACACAAACTCATAGTAAAGTCCAGAAATGTGAATTTTGCTTAAAAACTAATAAAAATATACAAAAAGTAGCTAGATCCTACTAAAAACTACCTAAAAATAATGCCAAAAAGCGTATAAATTATCCGCTCATCACAACACCAAACATAAATTGTTACTTGTCCCCAAGCAACTGAAAACAAAATAGGATAAAAAGAAGAGAATATACAATGAATCTCACAATATCAATAAAACTTAGTCCTAATTAGATGAGCGGGGCTAGTAGCTTTTTGCTTCTAAACAGTTTTGGCATCTCACTTTATCCTTTGAAATTTAGAATGATTGGCATATATAGGAACTCAGAATTTTAGATAGTGTTATTGATTCTCCAAGTTTAGTACGTTGAATCTTGAACATAGCTACTTTATGAGTTTTGGCCTTGGCCCTAAGCACTTTGTTTTTCAGTATTACCACCGGATACATAAATGCCATAGACACATAACTGGGTGAACCTTTTCAGATTGTGACTCAGCTTTGCTAAAGTCCCCAGTTAGATGTGTCCAGAGTTCTTAAGCACACTCTTTTTGCTTTGGATAACGACTTTAACCACTCAGTCTCAAGCTTTTCACTTGGACCTTCATGACACAAGCACATGGTTAGGGACAGCTTGATTTAGCCGCTTAGGCCTGGATTTTATTTCCTTGGGCCCTCCTATCCATTAATGCTCAAAGCCTTGGATCCTTTTTACCCTTGCCTTTTGGTTTAAAGGGCTATTGGCTTTTTTTGCTTGCTTTTTCTTTCTTTTTTTCTTGTGATTTTCGCCACTTTTTTTCGCAAGCTTTTTTCTTTTTCACTGCTTTTTTTTTTGCTTCAAGAATCAATTTCATGATTTTTTAGATTATCAATAACATTTCTCTTTGTTCATCTTTCTTTCAAGAGCCAACAATTTTAACATTCATAAAATTCACTATAAAAAATATGCGCTGTTCAAGCATTCATTCAGAGAACAAAAATTATTGCCACCACATCAAAATAATTAAACTAATTTCAAGATAAAATTTGAAATTCAAGTACTTCTTGTTCTTTTGTAATTAGGAACATTTTTCATCTAAGAGAGGTGAAGGATTCATGGAATTATTCATAGCTTTAAGACATAGACACTAGACACTAATGATCATGTAATAAAGACACAAACATAAATAAAACATCAAGCATAGAAATCGAAAAACAGAAAAATAAGAACAAGGAAATCAAAGAACGGGTCCACCTTAGTGATGGTGGCTAGTTCTTCCTCTTGAAGATCCAATGGAATGCCTGAGCTCCTCTATGTTTCTTCCTTGCCTTTGTTGCTCCTCCCTCATAGCTCTTTGATCTTCTCTAATCTCATGGAGAATGATGGAGTGCTCTTGGTGCTCCACCCTTAGTTGGTCCATGTTGTAACTCAAGCCTTCCAAAGAGGTGTTGAGTTTCTCCCAATAGTTGTGTGGAGAAAAATGCATCCCTTGAGCCATCTCAGGGATTTCTTGATGATGAATTTCCTCATGCTCTTGTTGAGGTCCGTGAGTGGGCTCTCTTGTTTGCTCCATCCTTTTCTTAGTGATGGGCTTGTCCTCTTCAATGAGGATGTCTCCTTCTATGTCAATCTCAGCCGAATTGCATAGGTGACAAATGAGAGGAGAAAAGGCTAACATTGCCAAAGTGGAGGACTTGTCAGCCACCTTGTAGAGTTCTAGAGGTATGATCTCATGAACTTCCACTTCCACCCCAATCATGATACTTTGGATCATGATGGCCCGATCTACTGTTACATTAGATCGGTTGCTAGTAGGAATGATGGAGCGTTGGATGAACTCCAGCCATCCTCTAGCCCCAGGCTTAAGGTCTGGTCTTCTCAATTGAACAGACTTGCCTCTTGAGTCCCTTTTCCATTGAGCTCCTTCCACACATATGTCCATGAGGACTTGGTCCAACCTTTGATCAAAGTTGACCCTTCTAGTGTAGGGGCATGCGTTTTCTTGCATCATTGTCAAGTTGAACGTCAACCTTATATTTTCCGGACTGAAATCTAAGTATTTCCCCTGAACCATTGTAAGCCAATTCTTTGGATTTGGGTTCACACTTTGATCATGGTTCCTAGTGATCCATGCATTGGAATAGAACTCTTGAACCATTAAGATTCTGACTTGTTGAATGGGGTTGGTAAGAACCTCCCAATATCTTCTTCGGATCTCATGTCGGATCTCCAGATACTCATTCCTTTTAGGCATGAAAGGGACCTCAGGGATCACCTTCTTCTTGGCCACAACTTCATAGAAGTGGTCTTGATGGACATTTGAGATGAATCCTCTATCTCCCATGACTCGGAGGTGGAAGCTTTTGTCTTCCCTTTCCTCTTTCTAGAGGTTTCTCCGGCCTTAGGTGCTATAAATGGTTATGGAAAAATAAAAAGCAATGCTTTTACCACACCAAACTTAAAAGGTTTGCTCGTCCTCGAGCAAAAGAAGAAAGAAGAAAGAGGAAGAAGAAGAAAATAGAGGAGATGGAGGGAGAGATAGGTTCGGCCAAGGGGGTAAGAGAGTGGTTGTGATGTGTGAAAATAAAGGAGGGATGAGGGGTATTTATAGGGAAAGAGAGGGAGAGTGGCCGAATAGAATTGGGTGGGTTTGGGAGGGAAAAGTGTTTGAATTTGAAAAGTGAAGTAGGTGGAGGGTTTTTAGGGAAGAGGGATGGAGGTGATTGGTGAAGAGAATATAGGGAAGAGAATAGCATTTGATAGGAGAGTGGTGTTTTGGGTAGAGTGTTATAGAGATGTGTGAGGGGAAGAGAGAGAGGTGGGGTAGGTAGGGATCCTGTGGGGTCAAGGACTTATCATCCCTGCTCTATTTAGGCGTGCAAAAACACCCTTAGAGTGCAATTCTGGCATTTAACGCCAGACTGCTGGCAGTTTCTGGCGTTAAACGCCAGCTTTTATACCTTTCCTGGCGTTTAACGCCAAGCTGTAGCCTATTTCTGGCGTTAAACGCCAGTCTGGTGCTTCTTTCTGGCGTTAAACGCCAGTCTGGTGCCTATTTCTGGTGTTAAATGTCCAGAATGGTGCCAGACTGGGCATTTAACGCCCATCCTGCTACCCTTACTGGTGTTTAAACGCCCGTAAGTTTTTCCTCCAGGGTGTGCTATTTCTAATGCTATTTTTGAATTTGCTTTGATTTTTGCAGTTGTTTTTGTGACTCCGCATGATCATAAACTTAAAGAAAACATGAAATAATAATGGAAAATGGAAATTTAACATAGATAAATAAAAAATGGGTTGCCTCCCAATAAGCGCTTCTTTAATGTCAATAGCTTGACAGTGAGCTCTCATGGAGCCTCACAGACATTCAGAGCATGGTTGGGGCCTTCCAACACCAAACTTAGAGTTTGGTTGTGGCCTCTCAACACCAAACTTAGATTTTGGTTTTGGCCTCCCACCACCAAACTTAGAGTTTGAATGTGGGGGTTTTATTTGACTCTGTATTGAGAGAAGTTGTTCATGCTTCTTCTCCATGTGTATAGAAAGAGAACCTTGAGTCTTGAATACAAGGTAGTCCTCATTCAATTGAAGAACTAACTCTCCTCTGTCAACATCAATCATAGCTTTTGCTGTGGTTAGGAAAAGTCTGTCAAGGGTGATGGATTCATTCTCATCTTTCCCAGTGTCTAGGATTATAAAATCAGCAGGGATGTAAAGGCTTTCAACCTTCACTAGCACGTCCTCTGCTAGTCCATAAGCCTATTTTATTGATTTGTTTGCCATCTCTAGTGAGATTCTTGTAGCTTGTACCTCAAAGATCCCTAGTTTCTCCAGAGAGTGGGATGAGGTTAATACCCGACCCTAGGTCACACAGAGCCTTCTCAAAGGTCATGGTGCCTATGGTACAGGGTATTAAGAATTTACCAGGATCCTGTTTCTTTTGAGGTAAAGTTTGCTGAACCCAGGTATTCAGTTCATTAATGAGCAATGGAGGTTCATCCTTCCAAGTCTCATTACCAAATAGCCTGGCATTCAGCTTCATGATTGCTCCTAAATACTGAGCAACTTGCCCTTCAACAATGTCTTCATCTTCTTTAGAAGATGAATAGTCATCAGAGTTCATGAATGGTAAAAGGAAGTTCAATGGAATCTCTATGGTCTCTGTATGAGCCTCAGATTCCTTTGGTTCCTCATTGGGGTACTCTTTAATGGCCATTGGACGTTCCCTAACGTCATCCTCACTGGGAATCATTGCCTTTTCACTCTCTCTAGGTTTGGTCATAGGGGTCACGGTTATGGCCTTGCACTCTCTTTTGGGATTCTCTTTTGTATTGCTTGGGAGAGTGTTGGGAGGAGTTTCAGTAACCCTTTTACTCAGCTGATCCACTTGTGCCTCCAAGTTTCTGATGGAGGACCTTGTTTCATTCATGAAACTAAGAGTGGCCTTAGATAGATCAGAGACTATATTTGCTAAGCTAGATGGGTTTTGCACAGAATTCTTTGTCTGTTGTTGAGAGGATGATGGAAAAGGCTTGCCATTGCTAAATCTGTTTCTTCCACCATTATTATTGTTAAAGCCTTGTTGAGGCTTTTGTTGATCCTTCCATGAGAAATTTGGATGATTTCTCCATGAGGGATTATAAGTGTTTCCATAGGCTTTACCATGTAATTCACCTCTGCTATTGCAGGGATCTCAGGATCATAAGCTTCTTCTTCAGAAGATGCTTCTTTAGTACTGTTGGATGCATTTTGCAAACTATTCAGACTCTGAGAAATCATATTGACTTGTTGAGTCAACATTTTATTCTGAGCCAATATGGCATTCAAAACATCAATTTCAAGAACTCCCTTCCTTTGAGGCGTCCTATTATTCATAGTATTCCTTTCAGAGGTGTACATGAACTAGTTATTTGCAACCATTTCAATGAGTTCCTGAGCTTTTGCAGGCGTTTTCTTCAGGTGAATATATCCACCTGTAGAATGGTCCAATGACATCTTAGACAATTCAGATAGACCATCATAGAATATATCCAGGATGGTCCATTCTGAGAGCATGTCAGAAGGACACTTTTTAGTCAGTTGTTTGTACCTTTCCCATGCTTCATAGAGGGATTCACCTTCTTTCTGCCTGAAGGTTTGAACATCCATTCTAAGCTTGCTTAGCTTTTGAGGAGGAAAGAATTTGGCTAAGAAAGTCGTGACCAACTTATCCCAAGAGTTCAGGCTATCTCTAGGTTGAGAGTCCAACCATATTCTAGCTTTGTCTCTTACAGCAAAAGGGAAAAGCATAAGCTTGAAGACATCACGGTCAACTCCATTGGTTTTAACAGTGTCACAGATCTGCAAGAATTCAGTTAAGAACTGAAAAGGATCTTCTGATTGATGTCCATAAAACTTGGAATTCTGTTGCATCTGAGAAACTAATTGAGGCTTTAGCTCAAAATTGTTTGCTCCAATGGCAGGGATTGAGATGCTTCTTCCATGGAAGTTGGAATTTGGTGCAGTGAAGTCACCAAGCATCTTTCTTGCGTTGTTGTTGGGTTCGGCCAGTAGTTTTTTTTCGAGTTTCTCTGTAAGATTTTCTCTGGATTGTTGTGCTTTAGCTTCTCTTAGCTTCTTCTTTAGAGTCCTTTCAGGTTCAGGGTCAGCTTCAACAAGAATGTTCTTGTCCTTGCTCCTGCTCGTATGAAAAAGAAGAGAAAATAAAGGAAGATGAATCATCTATGTCACAGTATAGAGATTCCTTTATGTGAGTAGAAGAAGAGAAGAATAGAAGAATAATGTAGGGAGAAGAGATGAAGAATTCGAACACAGAGAGGGAGAGAGGGTTCAAATTATGAGTAGCAGAGAAGTGTTAATATATAAATAAAATAAATAGAAAGAGATGAGAGAGAGGGAATTCGAATATTAACTAAAAGAGAAGAAAAATATTTTTGTTTTTGTTTTAAAAATTAGTTAGTATTCAAAAATTAAGAAAAGGAATAAAAATTAAAAGTTAAAACAATTAGTTAAATAAAACGATTTTTGAAAAAGAGGAAGGTGATTCAAAAATTAGAGAGAGAAAAGTAGTTAGGTGGTTTTGAAAAAGATAAGAAATAGTAAAACAAACAAAAAGTCAATTAGTTAATTGAGAAAGATTTGAAAATCAATTTTGAAAAGATAAGAAGTTAGAAAAGATTTTTGAAATCAAAATTAAAAAAAAAAAGATATGATTGAAAAAGATTTGATAAAAAAAGATATGATTTGAAAAAGATATGATTAAAAAGATATGATTGAAATTTATTTTGAAAAAGATTTGAAAAGGATATTAAAAAGATTTGATTTTAAAATTAAAGTTGATGACTTGACTAACAAGAAACTAAAAGATATGATTCTAAAATTTAAAGTTTGAATCTTTCTTAACAAGAAAGTAACAAACTTGAAATTTTTGAGTCAAAACATTTATTGTTAGTATTGATTTCGAAAAATATGAGGTAAAAATAGGAAAAAGATTTTGAAAATTTTTGAAAAAGATTTTTGAAAATTTTTCGAAAAACAAAGGAAAAATGAAAAAGATTTGATTTTGAAAAATATTTTGAAAAGATAAATTTTTTAAATTGAAATCTTAACTTGACTAACAAGAAACAACTTGTTTAAAAATTTTTTGACTAAGTCAACCCAAAGATTTCGAAATTTATGAGTGAAATAAGGAAAAGAGATTTTTTTATTTTTGAATTTTTATGAGGAAAGAGAAAAATCACAAAATGACTCAACACATAAAAATTTTGGACTAAAACAAATGATGCAGGCAAGAACACTATGAATGTCAAGATGAACACCAAGAACACTTTGAAGATCATGATGAACATCAAGAACTTATTTTTGAAAAATTTTCAAGAAAAGAAAAACATGCAAGAGACCAAACTTAGAGATTTTTTCTGTTTAGAAACTATGTATTCAAAAATGCATATGAGAAACAAGAAAAGACACAAAACAAGAAAATCACAAGATCAAACAAAGACAATCATCAAGAACAACTTGAAGATCATGAAGAACACCATGCATGAGTTTTCAAAAAATTTTTTTAAGGATAATTAAAAATATGTAATTGACACCAAACTTAAAATTTGACACCAGACTCAAACAAGAAACACAATTATTTTTGCTTTTATGATTTTATGATTTTTTTGTAATTTTTAGAAATTCTTTTTGAAAAATGAAAAAGAAGAGAATAATTTTTTTGAAAGATTTTTGAAAAGTTTTTGAAAATAAAGTAAAAGTTGAAACAAGAAGAAAATTACCTAATCTGAGCAACAAGATGAACCGTTAGTTATCCGAACTCGAACAATCCCTGACAACGGTGCCAAAACTTGGTGCACGAAATTGTTATCCCTTGGCATGGCTCCAAAAACTTGGTGCACAATACCATGATTTACACATCTCTTCACAACTTCACACAGCTGACCAGCAAGTGCACTGGGTCGTCCAAGTAATACCTTACGTGAGTAAGGGTCGATCCCACGGAGATTGTCAGCTTGAAGCAAGCTTTGGTCATCTTGTAAATCTCAGTCAGGCAGATTCAAATGGTTATAGAGGTTTGATAATTAAAAGATACATAAACATAAAATAAAGATAGATATACTTATGTAATTCATTGGTGGAAATTTCAGATAAGCGTTTGGAGATGCGTTATTCCTTCTAAATCTCTACTTTCCTACTGTCTTCATTCAATCATTCATACTCCTTTCCATGGCAAGCTGTAAGTTGGGGATCACCGTTGTCAATGGCTACCTCCCGTCCTCTTAGTGAAAATGGTCCTCTACGGTTTCTGTACGGCTAATCAACTATCGAATTTCTCGTCTCGGATGAAAAATACCAGGCACAGATACTGCATGGCTAATCAGCTGTTGGTTCTCACTTGTGTTGGAATAGGATCCAGTGATCCTTTTGCGTCTGTCACTATGCCCAAAAGTCATGAGTTTGAAGCTCGTCACAGTCACCATTTCCCAGATCCTACTCGGAATACCATAGACAAGGTTTAGACTTTCCAGATCTCAGGAATGCTGCCAATTGATTCTAGCTTATACCACGAACATTCTAATCTCAGATTCAGATGCCCCATTGTTAGAGGGGAAACGATGTGAATTGTTGATTAGAGATTGATGATGGGATTTTTGATGGTTTAGAATTTCACAAATGAAATCTCGTCAAAGTATAGTTTCTAAACCAAGCAATAATCCTTTCATACAAAAGATTGTTTGTCACTAAAACAAACCCCTAAAATTAATAACTGAAGTATTCAAACCTCGGGTTGTTCTCCCTAGGAATTACAATGAAGTGTCTTGTTATTGGTTATGAGTTATTTTGGGGTTTTTGAGATATTAGACAAGGAATGTAAATTGCAAAGAAAATAAACTAACAACTAACAAAGCTCTTGGCAAGATATGAGAACTATAAGTCCTATCCTAGTTATCCTCCTCAATTGTGACCACAAATTGTTCATTGCTACCACTTAGTTAACCTCTAACCATGGAGAAAAGTCAAGTGGATGAATAAATTTGATTCCTCAAGTCCTAATCAACTCCTCAAGGAAAGACTAGCTTTAGAGGCATTCAAATCAATTAGCAACTTCTAATTATCAATCAACAAAGGAATTAGATAACTCAAGAGTCACTAATTACTCTACCTAGGCCAAGAGGAACAAAATCTATACTAAAATCCAACCAAGCATTTCATCAAACACTTGGAAGGTACAAAAGAAAAGCAAAGCAATTTGACAACAAGAATAGAATCTAACAACAATTATTGCAAGGAATTAACAACAACAATCAAAAGAAACACAATTATTATGAATTAACTCAAATTGAATTGAAAGAAAAGTAGAAGAAGCAAGAGTAGATCTACAACAAAGTATAAGGACAACATAAAGGAATTACAACAAAAGAATAGAAGAATGATGATTGCAACAACAATGAATTGAGAAGAGGAAATAGAAGAAGATATGAATTAAACCCTAGATCTAAGAACTAAGCCTAATCCTAATCCTAATCCTAGAGAGAAGTGAGAGCTTCTCTCTTTAAAACTACTTCTAAACTAATCCTAATGTGTGTAAATGATTAAAAGTCTAGAATCCCCATTTGCTCTTCAATCCTTGGCCTTAAATAGCAGTTTAGGCGCCAAGGTTGGTTGGGGTTGGGCCCCGAAACTCTTGAGAATTCGTTGAGTGTGAATTCACTTAAAAATCAAGTATCAGCATCGACGTGTACGCGCACAGCACGCGTACATGTCCATGGGCCATTTCGCAGGGTGCGCGCGCGTCCATGGGCGAGTCCAAATATTTGGCTTTTTCCATGATTTCTCCATTTTGCATGCTTTCCTCTTCACTCCTTTAATCCATTCCTAGCCTTTTCAATCTGAAATCACTAACAAACACATCAAGGCATTTAGTGGAATCAAAGGTGAATTAAAATTAACTAATTTAAGGTCTAGAAAGCATGTTTTCACATTTAAGCACAAATAAGGAGACAATCACAAAATCATGCTAATTCATTGAATAAATGTGGGTAAAAGGTATTAAAATCTGCTAAAATCAATAAAAGATAAACCCTACAAAGGGGGTTTATTAGAGATCCAAGAGATATGCATTCAAGCTTGTTTTCATGTAGAACGGAAGTGTTTGTCAGGCACACGTTCATAAGTGAGAATGGTTATGAGTGTCACTTGATCATCACATTCATCATGTTCTTGTGTGTGAATGAATATCTTAGAATAAGAATATCTTGTATTGAATAGAAGAATAATAGTACTTTGGATTAATACTCGAGGAACAGCAAAGCTCCACACGTTAATCTATGAAGTGTAGAAACTCCACCGTTGAAAATACATAAGTGATGAAGGTCCAGGCATGGCCGAATGGCTAGCCTCCAAGTCTAAGGAAAAATGTTCCAAAGATGATCTAAGGATAATCCAAAGATGTAAAGATCCAAAGATGTAAATACAATAGTAAAAGGTCCTATTTATACTAGACTAGTTACTAGGGTTTATAGAAATAAGTAGATGATGCAGAAATCCACTTCAGGGCCCACTTGGTGTGTGCTTGGGCTGAGCATTGAAGCTTTCACGTGTAGAGACTTTTCTTGGAGTTAAACGCCAGCTTTTATGCCAGTTTGGGCGTTTTACTCCAGCTTGTATCCTGTTTCTGGCGTTTAACGCCAGAATAGGGCAGGAAGTTAGCATTTGAACGCCAGTTTGCGTCATCAAAACTCGAGCAAAGTATGAACTATTATATATTGCTGGAAAGCCCAGGATGTCTACTTTCTAACACAATTGAGAGCGCGCCATTTGGGTTTTTGTAGCTCTAAAAAATCCATTTCGAGTGCAGGAAGGTCAGAATCCAACAGCATCAGCAGTCCTTTTTCAGCCTCTGAATCAGATTTTTGCTCAGATCCCTCAATTTCAGCCAGAAAATACCTGAAATTCCAGAAAAATACACAAACTCATAGTAAAGTCCAGAAATATGAATTTTGCTTAAAAACTAATAAAAATATACTAAAAAGTAGCTATATCCTAGCAAAAACTACCTAAAAACAATGCCAAAAAGCATATAAATTATCCGCTCATCAAGCGCCTGAGCCTATTTTGCTTTAGGGCATTCTATTCTTTTATCTAATCTCTGCTGTCCATGTTCTAAGCAATGTGCATGATCACAGACATTAGAAAACCTAGGAAAATACTAAGATCCGCGTGCCTGACAACTACAAGCGGTCTATATAATGTTCAACGTAGTCATTGGACGATACCCGGAGTATAATCTCTTGGGTATCTGATCCACGGATTTGACTTGCCTCTCCTGACAACAGAGCAATCGAATCCGTGAGATTTGAACATTCGTGGTATAGGCTAGAACCAATTGGCAGCATTCCTGAGATCCGGAAAGTCTAAACCTTGTCTGTGGTATTCCGAGTAGGATCTGGGATGGGATGATTGTGACGAGCTTCAAACTCGCAAATGTTTGGCGCAGCGACAATGTGCAAAAGGATAGAGAGATCCTATTCCGACACAAGTGAGAACCGACAGATGATTAGCCGTGCAAAAACTGTACGTGGACCATTTTCATTGAGAGAATGGATGGTAGCCGTTGACAATGGTGATCCATCAACATACAACTTGCCATGGAAGGGAGCACGCATGATTAGATGAAGACAATAGGAAAGCAGAGGTTCAGAAGCAACAAAGCATCTCCAAACGCTTATCTGAAACTTCCACCAATGAATTGCATAAGTATCTTTATTTTATTTTATGTTTTATTTATCTTTTAATTATCAAAACCTCATAACCATTTGAATCTGCATGACTAAGATTTATAGGATAACCATAGCTTGCTTCAAGCCGGCAATCTTCGTGGGATTGACCCTTACTCGCGTAAAGTTTTATTACTTGGACGACCCGGTTCACTTGCTGGTTAGTTGTGCGGAGTTGCAAAAGTGTGATTGAAATTTCATGCACTAAGTTTTTGACGCCGTTTCCGGGGATTGTTCGAGTTTGGACAACTGACGGTTCATCTTGTTGCTTATATTGGGTAATTTTATTTTATGTTTAATCTTTTTATTTTTATTTTCGAAAAATTAAAAAAAATTAATAAAATCATAAAATCTAAAAAATTTATCGTTTGAGTCTAGTGTCAAATTCTAAGTTTGGTGTCTTGCATGTCTTTCTTTTTTTTAGATTTTCGAAAATTCATCATGTGTTCTTTATTGATCTTCAAGTTGTTCTTGATAATTTTTCTTATTTGATATTCAAATTTTCTTGTTGTGTCTTTTCTTGTTTTTCTTGTACATTTTCGAATTCATAGTGTCTAAACGTTAAAAATTTATAAGTTTCATGTCTTGCATGTCTTTCCTTTCTTAAAAATTTTCAAAAATATGTTCTTGAAGTTCATCATGATCTTCAAAGTGTTCTTGGTGTTCATTTTGACAATCAAAGTGTTCTTGCATGCATTACTTATTTTGATCTTAAAATTTATTGTTTTGTTTCCTTTTATGTTGTTTTTCTCTCTCCTCATTAAAAATTTAAAAGTAAAAAAAATATCTTTTTCTTTTTCTTCTCATAATTTTCGAAATTTTTAGATGACTTGGTCAAAAATTTTTAAAATTTAGTTGTTTCTTGTTAGTCAAGTCAAAATTTAAAATTAAAAAATAAAAGAAGAACTCAAAACATAAAGTAGAAGAATCACAGAGAAACAGAGTTCACTGGCATTAAAACACCAATAAAGAGGCATTTTGGGTGTTAAACGCCAGAATGGCTATCATTCTGGGCGTTTAACGCCAGTAAAGGTATCATTCTGGGTGTTAAACACCAACATAGGCAGCATTTTGGGCGTTTAATGCTAGAAATGACAGCATTCTTGGCGTTTAGAAATGGCAGCATTCTGAGCGTTTAGAATGGAAAGCATTCTGGGCGTTTAACGCCAAGATGACACAAGGGAGGTAATTTTGTTTCCAATTCGAATTTTTTCAATTTTTCATGTTTTAATTCATTTTTTTTTGCATCAATCATGTTTTAAACGTTCATCTTTCAATTTTTTTTATGTTTTCAAAAATTTTAAAACTAATTTTTCACAAATCTTTTTCTTAATTTTATTTCATGTTTTCTAAAATCCTTGCTAACAATTAATGCTTTGATTCAAAAATTTCAAGTTTGTTACTTTCTTGTTAAGAAAGGTTCAATCTTTAAATTCTAGAATAATATCTTTTAGTTTCTTATTAGTCAAGCCATCAACTTTAATTTTTAAAAACAAATCTTTTTAATATCTTTTTCAATTCTTTTTCAAAATAAACTTCAATCATATCTTTTTAAAATTTTAATTTCAAAATCTTTTTCTAACTTCTTATCTTTTCAAAAATTATTTTCAAATCTTTTTCAACTAACTACTTGATTTGTTTGTTTAATTTTAAAAGAGTTTACTATTTCTTATCTTTTTCAAAACCACCTAACTATTTTTCCACTTCTAATTTTCGAAAATCACTAACCACTTTTTCAAAAATCTTTTTAGTTAACTAATTGTTTTAGTTTTTAATTTTCTTCTATTTCTTTTTCAAATCTTCGAAACTAACTAAATTAATTAAATAAAAACAAAAATATTTTTCTCTTCCCTCTTTTAAAATTCGAATACTCCCTCTTTCATCTCTTTCTATTTAAATTGCTAACACTTCTCTTCTACTCATAATTCGAACCCCTCTGTCACTCTCTCTCTTTGTGTGTTTGAATTCTTTATCTCCTATCTCTTCTCATTCTTCTATTCTTCTAATCTTATACTCACATAAAGGAATCTCTATACTTTGACATAGAGGATTCCACTACTCCCTTTGTTTTCTTCTTTTTCATATGAGTAGGAACAAGGATAAGGACATTCTTGTTGAAGCTGATCCTGAACCTGAAAGGACTCTGAAGAGGAAGCTAAGAGAAGCTAAAGCACAACACTCCAGAGAAGGACTTACAAAAAATTTCGAAAAAGAAGCAGACATGGCAGCCGAACCCAACAACAATGCTAGAGATGCAAGGAAGATGCTTGGTGACTATACTGCACCAACTTCCAACATCTATGGAAGAAGCATCTCAATTCCTGCCATTGGAGAAAACAAATTTGAGTTTAAGCCTCAATTAGTTTCTCTAATGTAGCAGAATTGCAAGTTTCATGGACTTACATCGGAAGATCCTCATCAGTTCTTAGCTGAAATCTTACAGATCTGTGATACTGTTAAGACCAATGGGGTTGATTCCGAGGTCTACAGACTTATGCTTTTCCCCTTTGCTGTAAGAGACAGAGCTAGGATATGGTTGGATTCACAACCTATAGAAAGCCTGAACTATTGGGACAAGTTGGTCAGTGCTTTCTTGACCAAATTCTTTCCACCTCGAAAGATGAGCAAGCTTAGAGTGGAAGTCCAAACCTTCAGACAAAAGGAAGGTGAATCTCTCTATGAAGCTTGGGAAAGATACAAGCAATTAACTAAAAAGTATCGTTCTGACATGCTTCTAAAATAGAGCATCATATGTATATTCTATGATGGTCTGTCTGAATTGTCCAAGATGTCATTAGACCATTCTGCTGGTGGATCTCTGACGTTAGGATTTTTGCTAGTAAAGAATTTTATAAAGTTACGTTGTAAGTATAGATTCTGAACCAACAGAAATCCCTTCGTACAAACATTTTGGTTGTCACAAGTAACAAACCCCTAAATAAATTGATAACTGATTATTTAAACCTCGGGTCATCTTCTCATGGAATTGCAGGGAGGTATGTTCTTATTGTTGGTTATGAAAAAGTGTATTTTGGGGTTAAGAGTGAGAAATGAATATGACAGATAATTTAAATGGCAATTAAAATAAATAAATACTGTAAAGCAAACCCTTTGACAAGGTATGAGAAATTGGAAGTCCAGACTTAGTTATTCTTATCAATAATAATGAAAGTTGAATCTTAATTCCACTTAGTTAACCTTTGCTAAAGCAAAGGAAAGTCAAGGGACTAATTAGTTGACCTTCAAATCCTATTTATTTCCTAAGAAAAGGTTGGGATTATTGAAGTTCAGTTCAATCAGCAAAGATAACAGTTATCAATTATGTTGAGCTAAGATAACTCCTGAGTTACTGATTTCTAAACCAAGACCAAAAGGAAAAGAAATTAAATCTGCTGAATAAAAAAATGTCTTCAGATTGGGAATAATCAATAGCATAAACAAAAGAAAGCAATATTAAACTGAAATACCTCAAATATCATTAAATAAGAAAATCATCATGAATGTGGCATAAGCCAAATAGGCAACATAACTAATATAAGCATTCAAGTATCTGAAAATAAGAGATAAATATAAAGTAAAAGAACATTGAACCTGGGATCGAGAGTCACTCCTAAAACTAAGAGAAGTCTTAAATCCTAATTTCTAAAAATCCTACCTAAATCCTAAGAGAGAGGAGAGAACCTCTCTCTCTAAAAACTACATCTAAAAGATGAAAAGTGAATTATGAAAAGCATCGTTATGAATGGATGCATTCCCTTACTTTATAGCCTCTAATCTGTGTGTTCTGGGATGAAAATTGGGTCAAAAACAGCCCAGAAATAACTTCCAGCGCTTTTTGGTCCGTACAGGTCGCGGAAGAGTGACGCGGAGGCATCGTCCACGCGTTAGCGTGGGTTGTGTTCCTGCCAGTTCACGCGGCCGCGTGATCCACGCGTTTGCGTCACCTGGCATCGGGGCAGCTCTGGCAAATTATATATCGTTGCGAAGCCCCAGACGTTAGCTTTCCAACGCAAGTGAAACCATCTCATTTGGGCCTTTGTAGCTCAAGTTAAGGTCGTTTAAGTGCAAAGAGGTCAGGCTGGACAGCTTAGCAATTTCTTCAACTTCTTGTATTCCTTCCACTTTTGAATGCTTCCTTTCCATCCTTTGAGCCATTCATGCCCTGTAATCCCTGAAATCACTTAACACACATATCACGGCATCTAATGGTAATAAAAGAGGATTAATATTAACAAATATAAGACCAAAGAAGCATGTTTTCAATCATAGCACAAAATCCGGAAGGAAAACGTAAACTCATGCAAATAGTATGAATAAGTGGGTAAAGAGTTGATAAAAACCACTCAATTGAGCATAAGATAAACCATAAAATAGTGGTTTATCAATCTCTTCATCTGAGAACATCTGTAGAAGCCCAGGAACTCATTGAGATGGTTGCAAATAACCAGTTCATGTACACTTCTGAAAGAAATCCTGTGAATAATGGGATGACTCAGAAGAAAGAAGTTCTTGAAATTGATATTCTGAATGCCATATTGGCTCTGCAAGTCAATATGATTTCTTAAAATTTGACTGGATTGCAAGCTGCATCTGACAGTACTAAAGAAGCCTCCTCTGAATGAGAAGCTTATGACCCTAAGAATCCTACAATGGAAGAGGTGAATTACATAGGAGAATCCTATGGAAACACCTATAATCTTTCATGGAGAAATCATCCAAATTTCTCATGGAAGGATCAACAGAAGCCTCAACAAGGCTTCAATAATAATAATGGTGGGAAAAATAGGTTTGGCAATAGCAAGCCTTTTCCATCATCTTCTCAGCAACAGACAGAAAATAATGATCAGAGCCTCTCTGGCTTAGCAGATATAGTCTCTGATCTATCTAAGGCCATTCTCAGTTTCATGACTGAGACAAGGTCCTTCATAAAAAAATTGGAGGCACAAGTGGGTCAGCTGAGTAAAAGAGTTACTGAAAATTCTCCTAGTACTCTCCCAAGCAATACAGAAGAGAATCCAAAGAGAAAGTGCAAGGCCATCAATATAACCAAAATGGCCGAACCTATATAGGAGGAAGAGGAAGTGATTTCCAGTGAGGAAGACCTTGCTGGACGTCCACTGTCCTATAAGGAGTTCCATAATGAGGAACTAAAGGAATCTGAGGCTCATATAGAGACCATAGAGATTCCACTGAACTTCCTATTACCATTCATGAACTCTGATGAGTATTCTTCCTCTGGATGCTAAATTATTTGATAATGCCAAGTTATTTGGTAATGAGACTTGGGAGGATGTACCTCCATTGCTCATCAATGAACTAAATCCCTTGGTTTAGCTGAAAATACCTCAGAAGAAATTAGATCCCGGAAGGTTCTTTATACCTTGTACTATAGGCACCATGACCTTTGAGAAGGCTCTGTGTGACCTGGGGTTAGGTATAAACTTCATGCCACTCTCTGTAATGGAGAAACTAGGAATCTTTGAGGTACAAGCTGTAAGAATCTCACTAGAGATGGCAGACAAATTAATGAAAAAGGCTTATGAACTTGTAGAGGATGTCTTAGTGAAGGTTGAAGGCCTCTACATCCCTGCTGACTTCATAATCCTAGACACTAGGAAGGATGAGGATGAATCCATCATCCTTGGAAGACCCTTCTTAGCCACAGCAAGAGCTGTGATTGATATGGACAGAGGAGAGTTAGTCCTGCAACTAAATGAGGACTACCTTGTGTTCAAGGCTCAAAGATCTTCCTCTATAACCTTGGAGAGGAAGCATGAAAAGCTTCTCTCAATACAGAGTCAAGCAGCGCCCCCACACTCAAACTCTAAGTTTGGTGTTGGGAGGCCACAATCATGCTCTGAGCATCTGTGAAGCTCTATAAGAGCTTCATGTCAAGCTATTGACATTAAAGAAGCGCTTATTGGGAGGCAACCCAATTTTATTGATCTATGTTAATTACTTTTTTATTTTCCATTGTTAGTTTATGTTCTCTTTAGGTTGATGACCATGTGGAGTCTCAAAAATAACTACAAAATTAAAGCGGAATAAAAAACAGCATCAAAAATAGCACACCCTGGAAGACGAGCTTACTGGAGTTTAAACGCCAATAAGGATAGCAAAATGGGTGTTTAATGCCCAAAATGGCAGTATTCTGGACGTTAAATGCCTGAATGGGTAGACAGACTGGTGTTTAACGCCAGAAAAGGGTGTATGGTGCCTGGCTGGCGTTAAACGCCAGTAAGGATAGCAGAATGGGTGTTTAACGCTCAGTCTGGCAGTATTCTGGGCATTAAACGCCAGAAATGGCAGCCAGACTGGCGTTTAACACTAGGAAAGGCAGCAGAGCTGGTGTTAAACACCAGAAATGGCACACATAGGGTGTTTAAATGCCAGAAAGTTGTAGTGATGCAAAATCCTTGGCACCTCAGGATCTGTGGACCCCACAGGATCCCTACCTACCCCAACTCACTCTCTCTCCTCTTCACACCTTTCCATAACACTTTTCCCCAAACACCATTCACCTATCAAATCCTACCCTCTTTCCCATAATCTCTCCACCACTCACATACATCTACTCTTCCCAAAAAAACCCCTCATAAAACCGTACCTACCTCACCATTCAAATTCAAACCATTTCCTTCCCAATCCCACCCATTCTCACACGGATTCCCTCTCCTCCTAACCCTATAACTACCCCTCCTTACCACCCTCAATTTCACACATCACAAACACTTCTTCACCCCCTTGGCCTAACCACTCATACACTCCTATCTCCTTCATTTCTTCTTCTTCTACTTCCTTCTTTCTTCTTTTGCTCGAGGACGAGCAAATTATTTAAGTTTGGTGTGGGAAAAAGCTCTGCTTTTTGCTTTTCTATAACCATTAATGGCAGCTAAAGCCGGAGAAACCTCTAGAAAGAGGAAAGGGAAGGCAGTTACTTCCACCTCCGAGTCATAGGAGATGGAAAGATTCATCTCAAAGGTCCATCAAGACCACTTCTATGAAGTTGTGGCCAAGAAAAAGGTGATCCCCGAGGTCCCCTTCATGCTCAAAAAGAGGAATATCCAGAGATCCGATGTGAAGTGCGAACAAGAGGTTGGGAAGCTCTCACCAACCCCATCCAACAAGTCAGAATCTTAATGGTTCAAGAGTTCTATGCTAATGCATGAATCACTAAGAACCATGATCAAAGTATGAACCCGAACCCAAAGAATTGGCTCACATTGGTTCGGGGGAGATACTTGGATTTCAGTCCAGAAACTGTGAGGTTGGCATTCAACTTGCCAATAATGAGAGAAGATTCTCATCCTTTTACTAGAAGAGTCAACTTTGATCAAAGGTTGGACCAAGTCCTCATGGACATCTGTATGGAAGGAGCCTAATGGAAGAGAGACTCCAAAGGTAAGCCGGTTCAACTAAGAAGCCCTGACCTCAAACCCATGACTAGAGGATGGTTGGAGTTTATCTAACGCTCTATCATTCCTACTAGCAACCGGTCCGAAGTAACTGTGGATTGGACTATCATGATCCATAGTATCATGATTGGAGAGGAAGTGAAAGTTCGTGAGATCATACCTCTAGAACTATACAAGGTGGCTAACAAACCCTCCACTTTGGCAAGGTTAGCCTTTCCTCATCTCATCTGTCACCTATTTAATTCCGTCAAAATTGCCATAGAGGAAGACATCCTCATTGAAGAGGACAAGCCCATAACAAAAAAGAGGATGGAGCAAACAAGAGTGCCCACTCATGGACCTCAACAAGAGCATGAGGAAGTTCCTCATCAAGAAATCCCTGAGATGCCTCAAGGGATGCATTTTCCTCCATACAACTATTGGGAGCAACTCAACACCTCTTTAGGAGATTTGAGCTCCAATATGGAGCAACTAAGGATGGAGCACCAAGAGCACTCCATTGTCCTCCATGAAATTAGAGAGGAGCAAAGAGCTTTGAGAGAGGAGCAACGAAGGCAAGGAAGGGATATTGAGGAGCTAAATCACTCCATAGGGTCTTCAAGAGGAAAAACTAGCCGCCGTCACTAAGGTGGACCCGTTCTTTAATTTCCTTGTTATTTGTTCTTCTATTTTTCATTTCTTATGCTTTATGTTTTGACTATGTTTGTGTCTTCATTACATGATCATTAGTATTTAGTGTCTATGTCTTAAAGCTATAAATGTTCCATGAATCTTTCACCTTTCTTAAATGAAAAATGTTTCTATTTGCAAAAGAACAAGAAGTACATGAATTTCGAATTTTATCTTGAAATTAGTTTAATTATTTTGATGTGGTGGCAATGCTTTTTGTTTTCTGAACGAATGCTTGAACGGTGCATATTTTTTATAGTGAAGTTTATGAATGTTAAAGTTGTTGGCTCTTGAAAGAGTAATCAAAAAAGAGAAATGTTATTGACAATCTGAAAAATCATAAAATTGATTCTTAAAGTAAGAAAAAGCAGTGAAAAACACAAAGCTTGCGAAAAAAAATAAAGGGGCAAAAAAGAAAGAAAAAGAAAAAGCAAGCAGAAAAAGCCAATAGCTCTTTAAACTTAAAGGCAAGAGCAAAAAGCCAGTAAATCCTTTAAACTAAAAGGCAAGGGTAAAAAGGATCCAAGGCTTTGAGCATCAGTGGATAGGAGGGCCCAACGGAATAAAATCCTGGCCTAAGCGGCTAAATCAAGCTGTCCCTAACCATGTGCTTGTGTCATGAAGGTCCAAGTGAAAAGCTTAGGACTGAGTGGTTAAAGTCATGATCCAAAGCAAAAAGTGTGTGCTTAAGAACTCTGGGCACCTCTAACTGGGGACTCTAGCAAAGCTGACCCACAATCTGAAAAGGTTTACCCAGTTATGTGTCTGTGACATTTATGTATCCGGTGGTAATACTGGAAAACAAAATGCTTAGGGTCACGACCAAGACTCATAAAAGTAGCTGTGTTCAAGAATCAACATACTAAACTAGGAGAATCAATAACACTATCTAAATTCTGAGTTCCTATGGATGCCAATCATTCTGAACTTCAAAGGATAAAGTGAGATGCCAAAACTGTTCAAAAGCAAAAGCTACTAGTCTCGCTCATCTAATTAGAACTAAGCTTCATTGATATTTTGAAATTTATTGTATATTCTCTTCTTTTTATCCTATGTTGTTTTTGGTTGCTTGGGGACAAGCAACAATTTATGTTTGGTGTTGTGATGAGTGGATAATTTATACACTTTTTGGCATTATTTTTAGGTAGTTTTTAGTATGTTTTAGTTAGTTTTTAATATATTTTTTATTAGTTTTTATGCAAAACTCACATTTCTAGACTTTACTATTAGTTTGTGTGTTTCTGTAACTTCAGGCATTCTCTGGCTTAAATTGAGGAACCTGAGCAAAAGTCTGATTCAGAGGCTGAGAAAGGACTACAGATGTTGTTGGATTCTGACCCTCCTGCACTCGATATGCGTATTCTAAAGCTACAAAAAGCCAAGTTGGCACGCTCTCAACTGCGTTGGAAAGTAGACATCTTGGGCTTTCCAGCAATGTATAATAGTCCATACTTTGTCCGAGATTTGACGGCCCAAACTAGCGTCCAAACGCCCACTAAAGACCCTTTTCTGGCGTTACAGGCCAGAACTGGCACCAGAACTGGAGTTAAACGCCCAAACTGGCATCCAAGCTCGCGTTTAACTCCAAAAATGGCCTATACAAGTGAAATCTTGAAAGCTCAGCCTAAATACACACCAAGTGGGCCCCGAAAGTGGATTTCTGCACTATCTGCACTTAGTTACTTATTTTCTGTAATCCTTAGTAACTAGTTTAGTATAAATAGCACTTTTTACTATTGTATTAGACGCTTATGCCATTTTTCACAGTTTAGGAGGCTGGCCATTCGGTCATGCCTAGACCTTTTTCTCTTATGTATTTTCCAACGGTGGAGTTTCTACACCTCATAGATTAAGGTGCGGAGCTTTGCTGTTCTTCATGAATTAATGCATGTACTAAAGTTTCTCTTTCAATTCACGCCTACTTCTTCTCCAAGATATACTCTCGTTCTTAATTCAGTTAAGTCAGAATAAAGGGGTGACCCGTGACAATCACCCACTATCTTCGTTACTCGCTTAGTCAAGATTTGCGTGCCTGACAACCACAAGCGATCTACATGATGTTCAACGTAGTCATTGGACGACAGCCAGAGTATAATCTCTTGGGTTTCTGATCCACGGATTTGACTCACCTCTCCTGACAATAGAGCAATTGAATCCTTGAGATTAGAACCTTCGTGGTATAGGCTAGAACCAATTGGCAGCATTCCTGAGATCCAAAAAGTCTAAACCTTGTTTGTGGTTGGTGCACGAAATTGCAATCACACCTTTGCAATCCGCACAGCTAACAGCAAGGGCACTGGGTCATCCAAGTAATACCTTACGTGAGTAAGGGTCGATCCCACGGAGATTGTTGGTATGAAGCAAGCTATGGTTATCTTATTAATCTTAGTCAAGATGCCAATAAGGTTCTTTGAATTTAATTGTAAAAAGTGAAAGTGTTTGGAATAAGTAATTGATACTGAATAATGGAGAATATGCTGGAGTTTTGGAGATGCTTTGTCCTCTTTATTTCAGCTTTTCTCTTGTACTCCTTTTCACACACGCAAGCCTCCTTCCATGGCAAGCTGTATGTAGGGTGTCACTGTTGCCAATGGCTACTTCCCATCCTCTCAGTGAAAATGGTCCAAATGCTCTGTCACAGCACGACTAATCATCTGTTGGTTCTCGATCATGTCAGAATAGAATCCATTGATTCTTTTGCGTCTGTCATTATGCCCAACAATCACGAGTTTGAAGCTCGTCACAGCCATTCAATCCTTGAATCGTACTCGGAATACCACAAACAGGGTTTAGACTTTCCGGATTCTCATGAATGCCGCCATCAATTCTAGCTTATACCACGAAGATTCTGATTAAAGAATCTAAGAGATACTCATTCAATCTAATGTAGAATGGAGGTGGTTGTCAGGCACACGTTCATGGATTGAGGAAGGTGATGAGTGTCACGGATCATCACCTTTTTCATGGTGAAGTGCGAATGAACATCTTAGATAAGAACAACCGTGTTTGAATGGAAAATAGAGATAATTGCATTAATTCATCAAGACGCTGCAGAGCTCCTCACCCCAAACAATGGAGTTTAGAGACTCATGCCGTCGAAGAGTACAAAATTCAGCTCTAAAAATGTCATGAAATACAAAATAAGTCTCTAAAAGTTGTTTAAATACTAAACTAGTAACCTAGGTTTATAGAAAATGAGTAAACTAAGATGGATAGTGCAGAAATCCACTTCTGGGGCCCACTTGGTGTGTGCTGGGGCTGAGACTTAAGCTTCTCACGTGCCTGGGCTGTTTTTGGAGTTGAACGCCAAGTTGTAACCTGTTTCTGGCGTTGAACTCCTACTTGCAACCTGTTTCTGGCGCTGAATGCCAGACTACAACATGGAACTGGCGTTTAACGCCAGTTTACGTCATCTATCTTCGCGCAAAGTATGGACTATTATATATTGATAGAAAGCCCTGGATGTCTAATTTCCAACCCAATTGAGAGCGCGCCAATTGGACTTCTGTAGCTCCAAAAAATTCATTCTGAGTCCAGGGAGGACAGAATCCAACAGCATTAGCAGTCCTTTTTCAGCCTGAATCAGATTTTAACTCAGCTCCTTCAATTTCAGCTAGAAAATACCTAAAATTACAGAAAAATACACAAACTCATAGTAAACTCCAGAAATATGAATTTTTCTCAAAAACTAATAAAAATATATTAAAATCTAACTAAAACACACTAAAATCTCCATGAAATTACCCCCAAAAGCGTATAAAATATCCGCTCATCACAACACCAAACTTAAACTGTTGCTTGTCTCCAAGCAACTAGATAAATAAAATAGGATAAAAAGAAATTAAGAAGCAATAATATCTCAGAGTTTTAAGTGAAGCTCAGATTCTAATTAGATGAGCGGGGCTAGTAGCTTTTTGCTTCTGAACAGTTTTGGCATCTCATTTTATCCTTTGAAATTCAGAATGATTGGCATCCATAGGAACTCAGAATTAAGATAGTATTATTGATTCTCCTAGTTTAGTATGTTGATTCTTGAACACAGCTACTTTATGAGTCTTGGCCGTGGCCCTAAGCACTTTGTTTTCCAATATTACCACCAGATACATAAATGCCACAGACACATAAGTGGGTGAACCCTTTCAGATTGTGACTTAGCTTTGCTAAAGTCCCCAATTAGAGGTGTCCATAGTTCTTAAGCACACTCATTTGCCTTGGATCACGACTTTTACCACTCAGTCTCAAGTTTTTCACTTGGACCTGCATGCCACAAGCACATGGTTAGGGACAGCTTGATTTAGTCGCTTAGGCCTGGCTTTTTTCCCTTGGGCCCTCCTATCCATTGATGCTCAAAGCCTTGGATCCTTTTCACCCTTGCCTTTTCGTTTTAAGGGGTATTGGCTTTTTCTTTTTCTTTATCCAATGATTCTTTGTAAAAAAAATTTTCACTACTTTTTCTTGCTTCAAGAATCAATTTCATGATTTTTCAGATCAGCAATAATATTTCTCTTGTTCATCATTCTTTCAGGAGCCAACAATTTTAACATTCATAAAATTCAAGATCAAAACTCTGCACTGTTCAAGCATTCATTTAGAAGACAAAAAGTATTACCACCACATATAATTAATTAGAATTTTCCTTATTAAATACTCGAAAAATATAAATTGCCTCTTTATTCTAAGAATCTACTATTTTATTCATGTTTGATGATGATGAGAAAAATAAATTATGACTTAATTGAAAATAAAATCAAAATAGATATGCTAATTACTACTACTTATATATAACTTCTAAGGTAAATTCCTATAATAACAACTATCACAGAGTTAAAGCTAAACTTAGAACCCAACAACCTTTATTTTGGGAAGTGGATGTTCCTCTAGTCTATGGGGTGCTTGGTCTTTCAAGAGATAATTTCTGACGCTTCAGTTCCTTTAAGTCACGCCCTTGCTCCTCTTGTTCCCTAAGCAATTTGCAAAGCATGCTATTTTGATTATTATGTTCTTCCTTTATTTGGTCCATAGCTTCTTGCAACTTGGTAACAGATGCTTCAAGATATTCCCAATATTCAAATTGAGGGATTTCCGGGAGAAATTCCTGTGCTTTCCTCTTGATGTCTGAATGTTCTTTGGTTAAGAACTTCCCTTGGTTCCAAAGTGGTTTTGGAATAATCTCTTTCTTGCCTCTTTGAGTTGGTTGTTTTCCTTTAGGATCCATGATCTTAGTGGGTATGGTTTAGTGATCACGGATAAACACACCAAACTTAGAGGTTTGCTTGTCCTCAAGCAACAGAAAAGAAAGGAGAGGGATAGAAGGAGAGCTAGTGTCGGGGTGGGTTTTTTTCGAAAATTTTTAAAAGATAAGATAGAAGATATGATTTATAAAAGATAAATATGATAAGAAAAAGATATAATTTAAAAATAAAAAGTTGTGAATGATATTTGGAAAAGATAAATCAGAATTTTTATTTTGAAAAAGATTTTAAAAGATAATTGAGTTTTGAAAAATTTGAAAAAGAGTTGGATTGGATTGGAAAAAGATTTGTGTTTATGGATTAAGATACATTTGATATTCTTGAAAAAGGGATTTTAGAAATTAGGATTAAAACTTTTGGAATTGAAGGATGAGAGTTTGTAACATGTTTATGCAAGAAATCTTGAATTGAAACATAAACAAATTAAAAAATTATGAAGTAAAAAGAATTTACCTCCTCCCTACCATCCAGGCGTTAAACGCCCAAACGCTACATATTTTGGGTGTTTAACGCCCATTTGCAGCTTCTTCTGGGCGTTCAACCCCCAGCTATTGCTTCTAGCTGGCGTTGAATGCCAGAAACTCCTTTGTCACTAGGCGTTTTTCTGAGTGCCCAGGACACTATAAATCTGGCGTTGAACGCCCAGAAGGTGCTTCTTTCTGGTGTTCAACGCCCAGAAGATGCTTCTTTCTGGCGTTCAACGCCCAGATGGCTATCCTTACTGGCGTTGAACGCCCAGTGAGTGCTTCTTTTGGGCGTTCAGCGCCCAAAACAGCTCTTACTGGCTTTTTTCGCACTAATGAGATTCTTTTTGCTGTTTTATCTTCTGAATCCTTTTGTAACTCCGTGAACACAAGCAATTGCTATTTTACCTTGAAGATAATTGACATAAACCTGTAAAAACCAATTAATAAACAAATAATCCTTGTAAATGGCTGGGTTGCCTCCCAGCAAGCGCTTCTTTATTGTCTTTAGTTGGACTATTACTGAGCTTTAATCAAGTCTCAGTTTTGAGAATTCTTGCTCAAAATTTCTTTTAAGATAATGTTTAACTCTTTGTCCATTAACAATGAACTTTTTGTTAGAATCATTATCCTGAAGCTCCACGTATCCATATGGTGACACATTTGTAATCACATATGGACCTCTCTACCGGGATTTCAATTTTCCGAGGAATAATCTGAGCCTAGAGTTAAATAGCAGAACTTTCTGCCCTGGCTCAAAGACTATGGATGATAATTTCTTATCATGCCATCTTTTTGCTTTCTCTTTGTAAATTTTTGCATTTTTGAAAGCATTGAGTCTGAATTCTTCTAGCTCGTTTAACTGGAGCAATTGTTTTTCTCCAACTAACTTGGCATCAAGGTTTAGGAATCTGGTTGCCCAATAGGCCTTGTGTTCCAGTTCCACTGGCAAGTGACAGGCTTTTCCATACACCAGCTGGTATGGAGAAGTTTCTATAGGTGTCTTGAATGCTGTTCTGTATGCCCACGGAGCATCATCCAAGCTTCTTGCCCAATCCCTTCTACGGTTAATCACAGTCCGTTCCAGGATTCTTTTAAGTTCTCTATTAGAGACTTCAGCTTGCCCATTTGTCTGTGGATGATATGGAGCGGCCACCCTATGGCTAACTCCATATCTAACCAAAGTAGAGTAAAGCTGTTTATTGCAAAAATGAGTGCTCCCATCACTAGTTAGTACTCTAGGGATACTAAATCTGCTGAAGATGTGTTTCTGGAGGAATTTTAGCACTGTCTTAGTATCATTAGTGGGTGTTTCTACCCACTTGGATACATAATCCACTGCCACCAGAATATAAGTGTTTGAGTATGATGGTGGGAATGGCCCCATGAAGTCAATACCCCATACATCAAACAACTAAATCTCCAAGATCCCTTGTTGAGGCATCGCATAACTGTGAGGCAGATTGCCAGATCTTTGGCAACTGTCACAATTAAGTACAAACACTCGGGAGTCTTTATAGAGAGTAGGCCAGTAGAAGCCACATTGGAGGACTCTTGTGGCTGTTCGCTCACTTCCAAAATGTCCTCCATATTGTGATCCATGGCAGTGCCAGAGGATCTTCTGTGCTTCTTCTTTAGGCACACATCTACGGATTACTCCGTCTGCACATCTCTTGAGGAGATATGGTTCATCCCAAAGATAGTACTTTGCATCCGTGATCAATTTCTTTGTTTGCTGCCTACTGTACTCTTTGGGTATGAATCTTACTGCCTTGTAGTTTGCAATGTCTGAAAACCATGGCACCTCTTAGATGGCAAAGAGTTGCTCATCCGAAAAGTTTTTAGAGATCTCAGTAAGTGGGAGGGACGCCCCTTCTACTGGTTCTATTCCGGACAGGTGATCTGCTACTTGATTCTCTGTCCCTTTTATATCTCTAATTTCTATATCAAACTCTTGCAGAAGCAACACCCATCTTATGAGTCTGGGTTTTGAATCCTGCTTTGTGAGTAGATATTTAAGAGCAGCATGGTCAGTGTACACAATCACTTTTGATCCTACTAAATAAGATCTGAACTTGTCAATGGTGTAAACCACTGCAAGTAGGTCTTTTTCTGTGGTTGTGTAATTCTTCTGTGCATCATTTAGAACACGACTGGCATAATAAATAATGTGCAGAAGCTTGTCATGCCTTTGTCCCAACACTGCACCAATGGCATGATCACTGGCATCACACATTAATTCAAATGGTAATGTCCAGTCTGGTGCAGAGATGACTGGTGCTGTGACCAGCTTAGCTTTCAGAGTTTCAAATGCCTGCAGACACTTTTTATCAAAGATAAATGGCATGTCAGCAGCTAGCAGATTACTCAAAGGTTTGGTGATTTTTGAAAAATCCTTTATAAACCTCCTATAAAATCCTGCATGCCCCAGAAAGCTTCTTATTGCCTTAACATTGGCAGGTGGTGGTAATTTTTCAATTACCTCTACCTTAGCTTGATCCACTTCTATTCCCTTGTTCAAAATTTTGTGCCCAAGGACAGTTCCTTCAGTCACCATAAAATGACATTTCTCCCAGTTTAAAACTAAGTTAGTCTCTTGGCAACTCTTTAGAACAAGTGCTAGATGGTCAAGACAGGAGCTGAATGAGTCTCCAAATACTGAAAAGTCATCCATGAAGACTTCCAAAAATGTTTCCACCATATCAGAGAAAATTGAGAGCATGCACCTTTAAAAGGTTGCAGGTGCGTTGCACAGGCCAAATGGCATCCTTCTGTATGCAAATACTCCAGATGGACATGTGAATGCTGTTTTCTCTTGATCCTGGGGATCTACTGCAATTTGATTATAACCTGAATATCCATCCAGGAAGTAGTAGTATTCATGACCTGCTAGTCTTTCTAGCATCTGGTCTATGAAGGGTAAAGG
This sequence comes from Arachis hypogaea, assembly GCF_003086295.3. NCBI lineage: Eukaryota > Viridiplantae > Streptophyta > Magnoliopsida > Fabales > Fabaceae > Arachis > Arachis hypogaea. The sequence goes on along the minus strand of NC_092036.1, from coordinate 84,960,806 downwards.
ACAATGATCCTTTCTGGTAGCTGTATTGAGCCTTCTATAATCAATACACATACGCCACCCTGTAACTGTTCTTGTAGGAACCAGTTCATTTTTTTCATTATGAACCACTGTCATGCCACCCTTCTTAGGGACGACTTGGACAGGGCTTACCCAGGGGCTATCAGAAATAGGATAAATAATCCCATCCTCTAGTAATTTAGTGACCTCCTTCTGCACCACCTCCTTCATGACTGGATTTAACCGCCTCTGTGGTTGAACCATTGGCTTAGTATCACCTTCCAATAGGATTTTGTGCATGCATCTGGCTGGGCTAACGCCCTTAAGATCACTGATGGACCACCCAAGAGCAGTCTTGTGTGTCCTTAGCACTTGAATTAGTGCTTCCTCTTCCTGTGGCTCTAAGGTAGAGCTTATGATTACAGGGAAGGTATCACCTTCTCCCAGAAATACATATTTCAGGGATGGTGGTAATGGTTTGAGCTTGTGTTTGGGAGGTTTCTCCTCTTCCTGAGGGATTTTCAGAGGTTCTATTATTCTCTCTGGTTCCTCCAGATCAGGCTGAACATCTTTAAAGATATCCTCTAGCTCTGATTCGAGACTCTCAGTCATATTGACCTCTTTTACCAAAGAGTCAATAATATCAATGCTCATGCAGTCATTTGGGGTGTCTGGATGCTGCATAGCTTTGACAACATTCAACTTGAAGTCATCCTCATTGACTCTCAGGGTTACTTTCCCTTTTTGAACGTCAATAAGGGTTCGACCAGTTGCTAGGAAAGGTCTTCCTAGAATGAGAGTTGCACTCTTGTGCTCCCCCGTTTCCAGCACTACAAAGTCAGTGGGAAAGGAAAATGGTCCAACCTTGACAATCATGTCTTCAATCACGCCTGATGGGTATTTAATGGAGCCATCAGCAAGTTGGAGACATATCCGATTTGGTTTAACTTCATCAGTCAACCCAAGCTTTTTGATAGTAGATGTAGGTATTAGGTTGATACTTGCCCCAAGATCACATAGAGCTTGCTTGGTACAAGTACCCTCTAATGTGCATGGTATCATAAAGCTTCCGGGATCTTTAAGCTTCTCAGGTAAGCTTTTCAGAATGACTGCACTGCATTCTTCAGTGAGGTAAACTTTTTTAGTTTCCCTCCAATCCTTCTTATGACTTAAGATCTCTTTCATGAACTTAGTATAAGAGGATATTTGCTCAAGTGCTTCTACAAACAGAATCTTTATTTCAAGAGTCCTGAGATAGTCTGCAAAGCGGGAAAATTGCTTATCCTGTTCCGCTTGGTAGAGTTTCTGAGGATAAGGCATTTTGGCTTTGTATTCCTCAACCTTAGTTGCTGTAGGTTTATTGCCTGCAGATATGGGTTGAGAAGCTGGTGTACGAAATTGTGATTCCTTTGTTATTGTATTTTGTAAAATTCATTGCTTTTTCAACTATGTGTGGACACAACTCCGTTCAACTTAACCAGCAAGTGTACTGGGTCATCCAAGTAATACCTTACGTGAGTAAGGGTCGATCCCACAGAGATTGTTGGTATGAAGCAAGCTATGGTCACCTTGTAATTCTCAGTTAGGCAGATTAAATTGGTTTATGATGAGTTCGAAAATTAATAATAAATAGAAAATAAAAGGGATAGAAATACTTATGTAAAGCAATGGTGGGAATTTCAGATAAGTGTGTGAAGATGCTGTGCTCCTCTCGTATCTCTATTTTCTTATTACATTCATCCAATCCTTCCTACTCCTTTCCATGGCAAGCTGTATGTAGGGCATCACCGTTGTCAATGGCTACATCCCATCCTCTCAGTGAAAACGTTCCTATGCTCTGTCACAGCACGGCTAATCATCTGTCGGTTCTCAATCAGGTTGGAATAGAATCCCTTGATTCTTTTGCGCTTGTCATCACGCCCAGCCTTCAGGAGTTTGAAGCTCGTCACAGTCATTCAATCCCAGAATCCTACTCGGAATACCATAGACAAGGTTTAGACTTTCCGGATCCTCATGAATGCCGCCATCTATCTAGCTTATACCACGAAGATTATGTTGGGGAATCTAAGAGATATGCGCCCGGCCTAGAGTAGAACGGAAGTGGTTGTCAGTCACGCGCGTTCATAGGTGAGAATGATGATGAGTGTCACGAATCATCACATTCATCAAAGTTAAGTGTAACGTATATCTTGGAATAAGGATAGAAGAGAATTGAATAGAAAGTAATAATAATTGTATTGAAACTTGAGGTACAGTAGAGCTCCACACCCTTAATCTATGGTGTGCAGAAACTCCACTGTTGAAAATACATAAGTAAAAGGTTCAGGCATGGCCGAATGGCCAGCCCTCTCCATGATCAAGAGACTGAATAGTCAAAAGATTAAACTGTCACAAGATCGAATGATCAAAGACCTAAAGTGATCAAAGATTACTAATACAATAGTTAAATGTTCTATTTATAATAAACTAGCTCCTAGGGTTTACATGAATAAGTAATTGATGCATAAATCCACTTCCGGGGCCCACTTGGTGTATGTTTGGGCTGAGCTTGATCAATTCACGAGCTAAGGCTTCTCTTGGAGTTGAACTCCGAGTTATGACGTGTTTTGGGCGTTCAACTCCGGATCATGACGTTTTTCTGGCGTTTAACTCCAGACAGCAGCATGAACTTGGCGTTCAACGCCAAGTTACGTCGTCTTTCTTCGAATAAAGCATGGACTATTATATATTGCTGGAAAGCTCTGGATGTCTACTTTCCAACGCCGTTGAGAGCGCGCCAATTGGAGTTCTGTAGCTCCAGAAAATCCATTTTGAGTGCAGGGAGGTCAGATTCCAATAGCATCAGCAGTCCTTTTGTCAGCCTTCTTCAGAGTTTTGCTCAAGTCCCTCAATTTCAGCCAGAATTTACCTGAAATCACAGAAAAACACACAAACTCATAGTAAAGTCCAGAAATGTGAATTTAACATAAAAACTAATGAAAACATCCCTAAAAGTAGCTCAAACTTACTAAAAACTATCTAAAAACAATGCCAAAAAGCGTATAAATTATCCGCTCATCAGAAGCCTTTTTAGAGGGGTTGCTGTCAGCACTTGTATATGTCTGATCTCCCACTGGCGTTTGAATGCCAGGGGTGGAAGCTGGAGTGGCGTTAGATGCCAACTCCTCACCTATTTTTGGCGTCTGAACGCCAGAACTGTGCTTCCTTTGGACGTTCAACGCCAATTCCTTGCTTGTTTCTGGCGTTGAACGCTAGGACTGAGTATGGTTTGGGCGTTCAACGCCAGCTTTCCACCCATTTTCTGGCGTTTGAGTGCCAAAATTATTCCTCTCTGGGCTCTTACTGTCCTTAGATGGATTTTGGGTAGTTTGCTCATTTTTTGGCTTTCTGCTACCTTGAAGTGAGGTATTTAATGTTTTTCCACTTCTTAATTGAACTGCTTGGCACTCTTCTATTATTTGTTTTGATAACTGCTGTTCTGTTTGCTTTAGCTGTACTTCCATATTCATATTAGCCATTCTTGTTTCTTGTAGTATCTCCTTGAATTCGGCTAGCTGTTTTGTTAGAAAATCTAATTGCTGATTGAATTCAGCAGCTTGATCTGCAGGACTGAGTTCAGCAGTTACTGTTTTAGCCTCTTCGTTAATGGAAGATTCACTGCTTAGGTACAGATGCTGATTTCTGGCAACTGTATCAATAAGCTCTTGAGCTTCTTCTATTGTCTTTCTCATGTGTATAGATCCACTAGCTGAGTGGTCTAGAGAAATCTGAGCTCTTTCTGTAAGCCCATAGTAAAAGATGTCTAACTTCACCCACTCTGAAAATATTTCAGAGGGGCATTTTCTTAGCATCTCTCTGTATCTCTCCCAGGCATCATAAAGGGATTCATTATCTCCTTGTTTGAAGCCTTGGATGCTCAGCCTTAGCTGTGTCATCCGTTTTGGAGGAAAATAGTGATTCAGAAATTTTTCTAACTACTGTTTCCATGTCTTTATGTTGTCCTTAGGTTGGTTATTTAACCACCTCTTAGCTTGGTCCTTTACAGCAAATGGAAATAGTAATAATCTGTAGACATCTTGATCTACTTCCTTATTATGTACTGTGTCAGCAATTTGTAGAAATTGTGCCAAAAACTCTGTAGGTTCTTCTTGTGGAAGACCGGAATACTAGCAACTTTGCTGCACCATAATAATGAGTTGAAGATTCAACTCAAAACTACTGACTCCAACGGAGGGTATACAAATACTACTCCCGTTTGAAGTAGTAGTGGGGTTAGCATATGACCCCAAAGTCCTTCTGGACAGTTCATTTCCACTTAAGTCCATAACGGAGAAAGGGAGATGATGTGAATTTATTTTATTATATATAAAAATTTTGAAATAATAATAATAAAATAAGATAAAATAAAGACGACAATGAAAATAAAAATAAATAAAAACGAAAATAAAAATAAAATAAAAAATTTAAAAATATTTTATGAAGATTTTCGAAAAGGTGAGGAGAGAGAAAGTGGTTAGGATATTTTTGAAATTGAAATCTAATTTTTTTAAAAAAAATTCGAAAAGATGGCTTAAAATTAGTTAGAAAAGATATATTTTTTTAAATTTTGAATTTTATGATGAAAGAGAAAAACACAGAAGACACAAGACTTAACAATTTTTAGATCTAATGCTCTTTGTTTTCAAAAATTTTGGAGGGAAAACACCAAGGAACACCAAGCTTAAAAATTTTAAGATCAAAATACAAGGAAGACTCAAGAACACCTTGATGATTCACAAGAACAACAAGAACAAAAGAAAGAACACCAAACTTTAAAATTTTTAGAAAACCAAATAAATTTTCGAAAATTAAAGAAAATTTACAAGAAAACACCAAACTTAAAGTTTGGCACAAGATTCAATCAAAGAAAAATTATTTTTGAAAAAGATTTCAAAAAGAATATACCCAATTGCCAAGAACATAAGCCAACGCTCTAGCCAACTGAGCTATAAATGTAACGTGTTTTAATATTGTATATAAAAAAATATATATTTTTTTTTGAAAACTAATATTTTGAAAAAGCACAAGGAGAACATGAAAAATACAAAAAATAGGAAAAATCAAAGATCAAACAAGAAAATTTGACAAGAACAAATTGAAGATCAAGGAAAAATAAAGAACACAAATTCGAAAGTTTCAAGGAAAACATGAAATATGCAATTGACACCAAACTTAAAGTATAAAACTAAACTCACATAAAAATTTAAAATTAATAAGGAAAAATAATATTTTTGAAAAGAAAATAAAGGACTCAGATTTAATGACTCTATAGCATCAAAAATAAATTATTCCTAATCTAAGCAACAAAATAAACCTTTAGTTGTTCAAACTCGAATAATTCCCGGCAACGGTGCCAAAAACTTGGTGCACAAAATTGCAATCACACCTTTGCAATCCGCACAACTAACCAGCAAGTGCACTGGGTCGTCCAAGTAATCCCTTACGTGAGTAAGGGTCGATCCCACGGAGATTGTTGGTATGAGGCAAGCTATGGTTATCTTATTAATCTTAGTCAGGATGCCAATAAGGTTCTTTGAATTTAATTGTAAAAAGTGAAAGTGTTTGGAATAAGTAATTGTTACTCAATAATGGAGAATATGCTGGAGTTTTGGAGATGCTTTGTCCTCTTTATTTCAGCTTTCTCTTGTACTCCTCTTCACACACGCAAGGCTCCTTCCATGGCAAGCTGTATGTAGGGTGTCACCATTGTCAATGGCTACTTCCCATCCTCTCAGTGAAAATGGTCCAAATGCTCTGTCACAGCACGGCTAATCATCTGTTGGTTCTCGATCATGTCGGAATAGAATCCATTGATTCTTTTGCGTCTGTCACTATGCCCAACAATCGCGAGTTTAAAGCTCGTCACAGCCATTCAATCCTTGAATCCTACTCGGAATACCACAGACAATGTTTAGACTTTCCGGATTCTCATGAATGCCGCCATCAATTCTAGCTTATACCACGAAGATTCTGATTAAAGAATCTAAGAGATACTCATTCAATCTAATGTAGAATGGAGGTGGTTGTCAGGCGCACGTTCATGGATTGAGGAAGGTGGTGAGTGTCACGGATCATCACCTTCTTCATGGTGAAGCGCGAATGAACATCTTAGATAAGAACAAGCGTGTTTGAATGGAAAACAGAGATAATTACATTAATTCATCGAGACGCTGCAGAGCTCCTCACCCCCCAAAAATGGAGTTTAGAGAATTATGCCGTCAAAGAGTACAAAATTCAGATCTAAAAATGTCATGAGATACAAAATAAGTCTCTAAAAGTTGTTTAAATACTAAACTAGTAAACTAGGTTTACAGAAAATGAGTAAACTAAGATGGATAGTGCATAAATCCACTTCTGGGGCCCACTTAGTGTGTGCTGGGGTTGAGACTTAAGCTTCTCACGTGCCTGGGCTGTTTCTGGAGTTGAATGCCAGGTTGTAACCTGTTTCTGGCGTTGAACTCCCACTTGCAACCTGTTTCTGGCGCTGAACGCCAGACTGCAACATGGAACTGGCGTTTAACGCCAATTTATGTCATCTATCTTTGCGAAAAGTATAGGCTATTATATATTGCTGGAAAGCCCTGGATGTCTACTTTCCAACCCAATTGAGAGCGCGCCAATTAGACTTCTGTAGCTCCAAAAAATTTATTCCCAGTGTAGGGAGGTCAGAATCCAACAACATCAGCATTCCTTTTTCAGCCTAAATCAGATTTTAACTCGGCTCCTTCAATTTCAGCCAGAAAATACCTGAAATCACAGAAAAATACACAAACTCATAGTAAACTCCAGAAATATGAATTTTGCTCAAAAACTAATAAAAATATATTAAAAACTAACTAAAACACACTAAAATCTACATGAAATTACCCCCCAAAAAGCGTATAAAATATCCGCTCATCAGTGGTATTTTGATGAGCGGATAATTTATACGCTTTTTGGCACTGTTTTTAGTATGTTTTTAGTACATTTTGGTTAGTTTTTAGTATGTTTTTATTAGTTTTTTTTTTAAAATTTACTTTTCTGGGCTTTACTATGAGTTTGTATGTTTTTCTGTGATTTATGGTAATTTCTGGCTGAAATTGAGGGACCTGAGCAAAAATCTTATTCAGAGGCTGAAAAAGGACTGCAGATGCTGTTGGATTCTGACTTCCCTGCACTCAAAGTGGATTTGTTGGAGCTACAGAAGCCCAATTGGCGCGCTCTCAACTGTGTTGGAAAGTAGACATCCTGGGCTTTCCAGCAATGTATAATAGTCCATACTTTGCCCGAGATTGGATGGCACAAACCGGCGTTTCAAATTAGCTTCAAAATTCCCAGCGTTTAACGCCGGAACTGGCACAAAAATTGGAGTTAAACGCCCAAACTGGCACAAAAGCTGGCGTTTAACTCCAGGAAAAGTCTCTACACATGAAAGCTTCAATGCTCAGCCCAAGCACACACCAAGTGGACCCCGGAAGTGGATTTTTACGTCATTTACTCATTTCTATATACCCTAGGTTACTAGTTCACTATTAATAGGACCTTTTGACATTGTATCTTGACCTCATGACACATTACACGTTTCTTATTGTATCTTCTATGGCATGAGTCTCTAAACCCCATGGTTGGGGATGAGGAGCTCTGCTGTGTCTTGATGGATTAATGCAATTACTACTGTTTTTCATTCAATCACTCTTGCTTCTATTCTAAGATATCACTTGTTCTTCAACTTGATGAATGTGATGATCCGTGACACTCATCATCATTCTCACCTATGAACGTGTGCCTGACAACCACTTCTGTTATACTTTAGATTGAGTGAATATCTCTTGGATTCCTTAATCAGAATCTTCGTGGTATAAGCTAGAATTGATGGCAGCATTCAAGAGAATCCGGAAGGTCTAAACCTTGTCTGTGGTATTCTGAGTAGGATTCAAGGATTGAATGACTGTGACGAGCTTCAAACTCCTGAAGGCTAGGCGTTAGTGATAGACGCAAAAGAATCACTGGATTCTATTCCAACCTGATTAAGAACCGACAGATGATTAGCCGTGCTGTGACAGAGCGCGTTGAACATTTTCACTGAGAGGATGGGAGGTAGCCATTGACAACGATGAAACCCTACATACAGCTTGCCATGGAAGGAGCCTTGCGTGCATGAAGAAGAAGACAGTAGGAAAACAGAGATTCAGAAGATAAAGCATCTCCAAAACCTCAACCTGTTGTCCATTACTGCAAAACAAGTATTTATTTCATGTTCTTTTACTTCAAGCTGACAATCTCCGTGGGATCGACCCTTACTCACGTAAGGTATTACTTGGACGACCCAGTGCACTTGCTGGTTAGTTGTGCGAAACTGTAAGAGTGTGATTGCAATTTCGTGCACCATATTCTGAGTAGGATCTGGGATGGGATGACTGTGACAAGCTTCAAACTCGCGAATGTTGGGCGCAGTGACAGTGTGCAAAAGGATATAAAGATCCTATTACGACATAAGTGAGAACCGACAGATGATTAGCCGTGTAGAAACCGTACCTGGACCATTTTCACTGAGAGAACGGATGGTAGCCATTGACAATGGTGATCCACCAACATACAGCTTGCCATGGAAGGGAGCACGCATGATTGGATGAAGACAATAGAAAAGCAGAGGTTCAGAAGCAACAAAGCATCTCCAAACGCTTATCTGAAATTCCCACCAATGAATTACATAAGTATCTTTATTTTATTTTATGTTTTCTTTATCTTTTAATTATAAAAACCTCATAACCATTTAAATCCGCCTGACTAAGATTTACAGGATGACCATAGCTTGCTTCAAGCCGGCAATCTCCGTGGGATCGACCCTTACTCGCGTAAGATTTTATTACTTGGATGACCCAGTGCACTTGCTGGTTAGTTGTGCGGAGTTGCAAAAGTGTGATTGCAATTTTGTGCACCAATGGCCCTAAAATCACTAGATAGATCACAACAGTTTCATGTCAGAATCACCAAATATAGTAGATCATTATCATATTCCATAATTTCAAATGGACTTACTCTAAGAATTTTTCTATGGCTGGGCAATTGACCAATATGTGACGATGAGCTTGGAAATTTTCAGTTGGTGTGACATTGTAAAAAGAAGCATCTTGGATAGTCTTTCCGACCTCTGGGAATAGGGTTGCACTTTCATCAGGCATAAGTTCACGCGGTCAATCGTTAACACGCATTAGTTGATTAATCCTACTCTCGACATTATCTAGGTACCTTGAATAGAATATGAGAATCTCCTCTAATAACTATCCCTCTGTAATTGAGCCCTCTAGTTGTGATCTATTATGGACGTACTGCTAAGACGACATAGGTACCTTTGAGAATATATCACGTGTCATAGTATGGTGGTGGGTTGCCAAAATTAAAAACATAAACATAAATTTGTTTGATGATTACCTTTCAATTGAGTACATGCACCAATAATGCACTGGGCCACTGAGACGCACCTCCTCGACCAGATGCACTATCAAGTGAACCATGACTGTGAATAAATGAGGGAAAATCATCTCTGTGTGGCACATAGTATGGATTTGCTGCATATTCGGCGAAAAAAGAAAGATAAATCCGTCAAGACAGAAGACACTAGGGCAGGCGATGCTTTCCTTAACGCAATTGGCAGTAGACATTCCATTAAAATGTGACAATCATGGCTTTTCAAGGCCGACAACTTGCACTGTAGTAAGTCAACACAACGGAAAATGTTGCTAGAGTACCTATCTGAAAAGACCACATTCTCGATAGTCCTTAGAAAGATGATGGATGAGTACTTTCCATCTTGCTTTGGCCACAAATTGTTCTTGATTCCCATTGACTAGAGGTCTTTTTGAGCTTTAAGGTGGTCTTTAGACTTACCTTTCTCATTCAGTATGGTGAAAACTATGTTGTCATACACATTCTTCTCTATGTGCATCACATCAAGATTGTGACGCATTCTATTGTACTCCCAATATGGGAGCTCAAAGAATATACTCCTCTTCTTCTAAGGAGACTCGTCTTGCATGAAAGTTTGCTGTTTGCGTGTCCTTTTCCCCGTAACCAATTGCACCTTGCCAAGTTGGACATGCATATCCACTAATTGCTGTACAATGTCTCTACTAGAGAATTTGACCGGTAGACCTGTATCCTATATTTTTCCATTAAATCTATACCAGTCTTTTCCATCGTATGTATTCCACCAAGATAAATTGCCCAAGTCTGGAAAATCACTGATTGCCCATATCAACACAGCATAAATCCTGAAGGTTTTTTTCTCGTTAGCATCATAAAGTTCAACACCAACCCACAACAGCTTCAACTCAGTGATCAAGGGCTGTAGGTAAACATCTATGTCATTTCTAGAAATTTTAGGACTAGGGATCATCATGGAGAGGATAAAAGAGGTGGATTTCATGCAAATCCAAGGAGGCAGGTTGTACGGGGTAAGAACCACGGGCCAAATTGAGTACTTCAAGCTCATGTTTCAAAAAGGGTTAAAGCCATTGCTAGCTAATGCTAGGCGAACACTGCACGGATAGCCAAAAAGTCAGAATATCTTCTATCAAATGTCTTCTATGCATCGCCATCCCTTGGATGCCTATACATTCCGTTAGAGTTAGGACCTCTCTTATGCCGCACCATGTCAATGGCTATCTTACAAGACAATTATAACCACTGCAATCGTAGAACAAGGGGGAAGTAACGAAGAATCTTGATATCCCACATTGTTTGTGTAACAACCCAGTTTTTGAGTATGTGAGATCTTTTCTTAAGATACAGATTTCTCTGGAAGATCAGTGAAGGGAACACCTCTACTGTATCATCAAGAATCTTAATCCTCATCATTATTATGTCATCTTTAAGCCAGAATCTATTTTGGAGCAAGCTCAACAACACGGTCGCGGAGAACCAAGTTTTTCAACCGTATCGGTTAAGAGCATTTAATTCTAGTTTCCTAATTAGTGTTAGTTTGACGAGCCAGACTTGATTCATGAGAGAAGAGAAATAGCAATATATTATTATTATTATTATTATATTAATATTAGAGATGCCTGAATAATATTATAATATTATTTGATCTGTTTTAGTTAAAAATAGGAGATCGGTTTAACCGGGTTCACAATCTACTGGTGTAGATTAAGACCAACACTCTCTGATGACTTTAGCAATGCTGATTACTCATCATATATCTTCTATTCTCATGTTAATCATGTTTCTAGTGTCATTTATACTAGTAACTCAGATATTAATCTCTAGAAGTGTTGTTAAGTGTATATTCTAATACATCTAGTTTTAGTAATTATACACCTGAGATATTTTTCAACCACCTCCCAAACTAGCTAATCATCATCAAGAACGACTTTTCTTAACACCAAGACCTCCAAGGCTATCTCATTTATTCATTTTGGCCAAAAATTACAAGAGGGAAAAGAGAGAAACTTTTATGACACTTAAATCTTCAAAGCTTGATTTCTTCTGAACTAAAACTCAAATCAAAATTCTGATTACACCAAAATGATCCTCCCTTCTTCCTCTACATAACCATGTAACTAATCAAGGCTAAAAATAAGGTGAGATGGCTGTCTCCCACCCTCTTAAATTCAGTTTTTTAGGAAAACCATGCTAAACATGTGTTTTCTTGATGTTCTTTTTTAGATCTCTTGCTTAACTTGACTTGTGGGCGAAAGATATTTAATTTCCAGCAAGTTTAAGGTGAGGATATCTTTCCTAAGCTGTTTTGGAGTTTTGGTTAGTTGATGGTTTTGAGTTTTAAAGTTGTTCTTCATTGGATTTAGGAGGAAAAAGTGCTTTAAGAACACTTCAAAGAGTAACTGGATTTGGAGCAGCAAATCAAGGTAGGGTTTGATGAAATTAATCTTGATTAGTTGTGTTTGAGTTGTGTGATTATGATGTGGTTTGGTTATACTTGAAATTGATCACTTATATGTGTGAAAATTTGATGAAATTTGATAAAATTCAAGCTATGAACTTGTGTTCTTGGGCAGCTGGGGAAAACAAACCATAACTCTTAAATTGCGGTTGAATTTGTATTGTAATTAAGGGGAAAATATGGGGCTTTAGTGACTGTAATTTTATTTTGAATTATGGTAAAAATCGGTTGCTGAAAAGATTGAAAAACAGGTAATAACAGAGAAAGAATCTGAAAAATTTACGAAGAACACGAAGAACACTTTGAGTGTGATAAAGGACATTGAAGAAAACCTTTTAGATCTTAAAAAGGGCAAGGTTATAATTATTTTGGTGTTTGAGGGGTTATTTTGTAATTTCCAAAAGTTAGGGTGATTAAAGTAGAAATATTAAAAGTTACGAGTGATAAAAAGTGAATTTTAAAGTTAAAAGTAAAAGGTAAGTTAATTTTAGAAAATTTAATAATAAAATAATAAATAATAATGAAATATTAAATAATATTATTTTATTAAAATTAATATCTTATTAAAATAATTAAATAATGCAAAAAATGCAGTTTTTCGTAAAAGTTTTAGAAAGACAACTTTAAGCTCAGAATCTCTTGATTACCTTCATAAAAAACTTAGAGAGTGGTAATAACACATTAGTGAGGCAAAGACAAAGGAAAGATAAAAAGTTAAAGAAAATATAAAAATCGAAGAAAAAGTTGGTAAAGTTTTAATGACAAAAATGAACAGAGATTAGCGAACAAACTAGGAGCAACAAAGTTGGTTCTTAAGTTGCGCCTAGGGTTAGGTATAATATGAAAAGTTAAACAGTTTCAGTATATACTTAATGAACCTATACTTGGGACAGGCTAACTATTCATACCAAAATTTAAATAAGCTTTAAATACATACGTTAAATAGAGTAAAGAGATAAAGAGAAAAGAGTAATATAGATACAGAGAAAAGTGTAATTATAGTAGAGTAAAAAGACAAAGAGAAAAGAGTAATATGATAAAGAGAATAGAGAACAAGCAGATGGACTGTTGAAAGGTCATTCGTTGCATTAAGGTAACTCCAAAGATATTTGTGTGTTCATCAGCTACATTGAGGCAGTCAAATAGATGATGGTACGACCACTAAGAATGCTTTCCTGGGATACTGATAAACCCATATTTTATGATATATTTTGTGCTTAGTTTGAGTGATTTATTCAATCCTTCACCCACTTATTCATATTAATTGCATAGTTTTTCTTTCCCTTGCTTATTATGTGATGTATGTGAAAAACATGTTTCCTATGCTTTAAAATTAATTATTTTAATTACCTTTATTTCCATTCGATGCCATAATTAGTGTGTTGAGTAGTTTCAAATCTACTAAGGCAGGAATGACTTAAAGGATGGAAAAGGAAACATACAAAAATGGAAGGAAAGCATAAAATGGAGTTTTGGAGAAACTGGCATCCACGCGACCGCATGGACGACGTGGCCGCATGCCAAGAGCGAAGAAGCAGTGACGCGGCCGCATGGCTGGCGTGACCGCGCGCCTAATAAAGAACACCTATGACGCAGCCGCATGATTGACGCAACCGCGCGACAAGGAAAACTCCAATTGACGCGACCGTGTGACCCACGCGAACGCGTGACAAAAGCCACGCACTAGAAATTGCAGAAAATGCTCACAGCGGATTCTGAAGCACTTTTTGGCCCAAAGCCAAGTCCAGAAGTTATAGACCAGAGGTTATGAAGTGAAGGAATGCATCCATTGAGGGAGAGCTGGCATTTTTAGTTACTTTCTATGGTTTAGATCTAGTTTTGAGAGAGGTTCTCTCCTCTCTGTCTTTAGGATTAGGATTAGAATTTATTTTAGGATTAGGATTTCTTATCACTTCAGGATTATTTCATCCTCAATTATAGGTTCAATGTTCCTTTTATTTATTTTCTCAATTTAATTTATGGATTTCTATGTTCAACTCAACTTCTTTATTTGGCTATAACTGCCCATGTTACATTTGATTGAGTTATTAATTTATGATTTTGAGGTATTTCAGATTGATGATTGCTGTCTTTTATTTATATAAATAATTTGGATTTTCCTGTTACCCTTTTGGCTTTGGTTGAGTAATTGGTGACACTTGAGCTGTCAAATAAAGTAGTGGTTGAAATTGGGAGTTGCTAATTAATTTGAGTTCCAATAACTCTAGCCTTTCCAAAGGAAAGACTAGGACTTTAGGTATCAAATTAATTAGTCCACTTGACCTTCCTTTGTTTAGTAAAGGTTAACTAAGTGGGATTAAAATCCAATTCTCATCACAATTGATAAGGATAGGACTTCTAGTTCTTATACCTTGCCAAGAGTTTATTTTACAGTTATTTATTTATTTTTATTGCTTTGAAAATATACCTGTGCCCATTGCCAAATTCCAAAAACCCTAATTTTACCTTTTTCATAGCCAATAATAAGAACATACCTCCCTGCAATTCCTTGAGAAGACGACCCAAGGTTTAAATACTCGGTTATCAATTTTAAAGGGGTTTGTTACTTGTGACAACCAAAACGTTTGCACGAAGGGATTTCTGTTGGTTTAGAATCTATATCTACAACGCGACTATTTTTATAAAATTCTTTACTTGCAAAAATCCTAACGTCAGATACCTTGCTATAATGCTTTGCTGTAAGACAGAGTTTAATTATAGATGTATCGAGATCAGTGTGCTCCTTTAAGGCAAAGGATGCTTACAGTGAGTGTGCTGTACTCATGTAAGACGGAGGTTGCTTACATTGAGTGTGTTGTACTCCTGTAAGACAAAGGTTGCTTACAGTGACTATGTTGGGCATATATAGGCTAACAAATGCCACTTTGCAAGACAAAGGGTGCTTGCAATGGGTACCCCGCAAGACAAAGGATGCTTGTAATGGGTATTACCAATAGGAAAGTCTTATCCAGACAGAGGTTGCTGGGTAACGTCGGGAGCGGGTTAGTAACCGACAGATGAGCTCATTACCTGCACTAGGGCTAGACATTCATCATACTTGGTTTGCATTTCCTCTATTATGATTGTTGTATGAATGTATGTTTTCTTTATTTGTATTCAATTATCTATGTTTGTGTTTTATTTTCTTGTATTTTTTGTTTGTGTTCTATTTCCTGTTTTCTCTATTTTCTCTATTTATCTGTATCTTCTATTTATTGCTTCTTTGTATTCTACTATTTGTCTACTAAACAACACTGAATTAATGAAGTTAACTAATAACCCCGACACTACTAAGAACTCCCTAGTTCTTACCCCTTCTCTCTCCCTTCCCCCTCTAGATGGAAGCAAGAGTATCCTTCCGTAGTCCATTGATGATCGTTCTACAAAAGAATTCTGTTCTGGGTATCTACTGAGTCTAGAGCGAGATTCGTTTTTTGTTTATACGTATATACTATGAGACCAGCTGACATCTACACCCCGTTTATCTATGAACTTTAGCATAAGTCCTTTGTATGATGTTGTTATTTTGTGGCCACTCAATGAAGTACCAGAGAGATGCTCTTTAACGACGTATGATCATGCAGAGGAGTAGTAGACGATCCTCCGCCTTTTGACGACTTTCCACCTGACTTTAATTTTATAAGACTTAGAACGTACTTTCCCTCACCTTAGTAGCTTATAGGGACTAGGTGAGTATAGAGTCTAGGTTAGCTTTGGCGCTAGCTTAGGGACTTCTTGAATAGGTCAGGGCCTGGGATGTTGTATGTATATAGCTCTTATCTAGCTATATCTAGGGGTGTTCTAACTAAAGATCTTTACTCTAATAAAGGTTGGATAACTAAATGATGTTAACTGCTTGAGATGTATATAAGTGTGGTTGTTTATAACTGTTGTATCTATTATCATTTGTGAATTGATTATGAATGACTCTATTTATTAATACAAATGTTTAAAAAAAAGTACCTCGCAAAATAACTACGCTTTTAACAATGAATTAGGCTCATATAATTAAATGATAGATAATAATTAGGAAGACAAGTTGGTGACGCTCAGTTTACGGTATGATCTAGATATACTGAAAATTGAGTCATTATAATTTAGTATCATAGTAGTTCATTCCTAGTAGAGCATGGAGAGTGGATTGACTATGCTTTACTGCATGCTCTGCTTATGTGTCTCATGCCGTTAGGGTATCTTTAAGATACATTTGGCATGAATGTCTATGAGCGGTCACTTTGGGAATGTTCGTGCTTAACTTGAGATATTAAGATTGATCACCTTAATGTTGATTGTTTGGTGCGGATAAGACCTCAATGACTGTGAATAGGCATGGTTTAATCGAGCTCCGAACGACCAATCGATGTGAGCCACAGCTATCTTCAGAGCTATTATGATCTTCATGGCTATGGCTGTGTGAGAATTGGATGCTGCAACGAATGGACCGATCTCTTTGTTAAGATGATTTGAAGAAAATAGATCGTTTGAAGATGGATTCTAGCACGTGGCTGAAATTTTGAGGGCAAAATTATTCTTATTAGAGTGTAGAATGTAACAACACAGTTTTGAGTACGTAAGATCTTTTTTGAAGACACGGAGTTCTCTGGAAGATCAGTGAATGGAACACCTCTACTGTATCATCAAACATCTTATTCCTCATCGTCATTATGTCATCTTTAAGCCAGAACCTCTTTTAAGGCAAGCTCAACAACGCGGTCGCAAAGAACCTAGTTTATGAACCGTATCGGTTAAGAGCTATTGATTCTGGTTTCCATAATTAGAGTTAGTTTGACGAGCCAAACTCGATTCATGAGAGAAGAGAAATAGCAATATAATATATTATAATTATATTAATATTAGAGATGCCTGAATAATATTATAATATTATTTGATCTGTTTTAGTTAAAAATAGGAGATCGGTTTAACTGGGTTTACAATCTACTGGTGCAGATTAATACTAGCACTCTCTGATGACTTTAGCAATGCTAATGCCGCAACATATATCTTCTATTCTCATGTTAATCATGTTACTAGTGTCATTTATACTAGTAGCTCAGATATTAATATCTAGAAGTGTTGTTAAGTGTATGTTCTAGTACATCTAGTTTTAGTAATTATAAACCTGAGATATTTTTCAACCACCTCCCAAACTAGCCAATCATCATCAAGTTGAACTTTTTTCACCCCAAAGACCTCCAAGGCTATCTCATTTCTTCATTTTGGCCGAAAATTACAGAGAAAATAGAGAAACTTTCATGACACCTAAATCTTCAAAGCTTGATTTCTTTTGTACTAAAACTCAAATCAAAACTCTAATTACACTAAAATGATCCTCTCTTCTTCCTCTACATAACCATGTAACTTATCAAGGCTAGAAATAAGGTGAGATGGCTGTCTCCCTCCCTCTTAAATTCAGTTTTCAAGGAAAACCATGCTATACATGTGTTTTCTTGATGTTCTTCCTTAGATATCTTGCATAGCTTGACTTGTGGGCCAAAGATCTTTAATTTCCAGCTTGTTTAAGGTGAGGATATCCTTCCTAAGCTGCTGTTGAAGTTTTGGTTAGTTGATGATTTTGAGATTTAAAGTTGTTCTTGATTGGATTTAGGAGGAAAAAGTGTTGTAAGAACATTTCAAAGAGTAACCGGATTTGGAGTAGCAAATCAAGGTAGGGATTGATGAAATTAATCTTAATTAATTTTGTTTGGGTTGTGTGATTATGATATGATTTGGTTATGCTTGAAATTGATTGTTTATATGATTGATTCTTGTTGAAATTTTGGTGAAAATTTGATGAAATTTGATGAAATTCAAGCTATGAACTTGTGTTCTTGGGAAGCTGAGAAAAATGAACCCTAACACTTAAATTGGGGTTGAATTTGTGTTGTATACAAGGGGAAAATACGGGGCTTTAGTGGCTGCAATTTTATTTTGAATTATGGTAAAAATCGGTTGCTGAAAAGATTGAAAAACGGGTAATAATAGAGAAAGAATCTGAAAAATTTACGAAGAACACGAAGAACACTTTGAGTGTGATGAAGAACATTGAAGAACACCTTTTAGATCTTAAAAAGTGCAAGGTTGTAATTATTTTGGTTTTTAAGGGGTTATTTTATAATTTCCAAAAGTTAGGGTGGTTAAAGTAGAAATGTTAAAAGTTACAGGTAGTAAAAAGTGAATTTTATAAGTTAAAAGTAAAAGGTAAGTAAATTTTCAAAAATTTAATAATAAAATAATGTAAAAAGGCAATTTTTCGTAAAAGCTTTAGAAAGACAAAGGAAATAACACTTAGGGAGTGGTAATAAAACTTTAAGCTCAAAATTTTATGATTTCCTTCATAAAACACTTAGGGAGTGGTAATAACACATTAGTGAGGCAAAGACAAAGGAAAGATAAAAAGTTGAAGAAAAGATAGAAATCAAAGAAAAAGTTGGTACAGTTTTAATGACAGAAATAAATAGAGATTAGCAAATAAACTAGGAGCAACATAGTTACTTCTTGAGTTGCGCCTAGGGTTAGGTATAATATCAAAAGTTAAATTGTTTCAGTATAGACTTAATGAACTTTTACTTGGGACAGGCTAACTATTCATACCGAAATTTACATAAACTTTAAATACATACGTTAAACAGAGTAAAATGATAAAGAGAAAAGAGTAATATAGATATAGAGAAAAGAGTAATTATAGCAGAGTAAAAAGACAATGAGAAAAGAGTAATATGATAAAGAGATTAGAGAACAAGCAGAGGGCCTGTTGAAAGGTCATTTGTTGCATTAAAGCAACTCCAGAGATATTTGTGTGTTCATCTGCTGCATTGAGGCAGTCAGATAGATGGTTGTATGACCACTGAGAATGCTTTCCTGGGATACCTTGCTATAATACTTTGCTATAAGACAGAGGTTGCTTATAGGGGTATCGAGATCAGTGTGCTCCTGTAAGACAAAGGGTGCTTACAGTGAGTGTGTTGTACTCATGTAACACAGAGGTTGCTTACAGTGAGTGTGTTGTACTTTTGTAAGACAAAGGTTGCTTATAGTGAGTGTGTTGGGCATATATAGGCTAACAAATGCCACCCTGCAAGACAAAGCGTGCTTGCAATGGGTACCCTGCAAGACAAAGGGTTCCTGCAATGGGTATTGGGAACAGGAAAGCCTTATCCAGACAGAAGTTGCTAGGTAACGTCGGGAGCGGGTTAGTAACCGACAGTTGAGCTCATTAACTGCACTAGGGCTAGACATGCATCATACTTGGTTCTGCATTTTCTCTGTTATGATTGTTGTATGAATGTATCTTTTCTTTGTTTGTATCTATTCTTTATGCCTGTGTTTTATTTTCTTGTATTCTTCTGTTTGTGTTCTATTTCCTGTTTTCTCTATTTTCTCTATTTATCTATATTTTCTATTTACTGCTTCTTTGTATTCTGCTATTTGTCTGCTAAACAACACCGAATTAATGAACTTAACTAATAACCCCAACCCAACTAAGAACTCTTTAGTTCTTACCCTTTCTCTCTCCCTTCCCTCTCTAGATGGAAGCAAGAGTATCCTTTCGTAGTCCATTGATGATCGTTCAGCAAAAGGGTTCTGTTCTCGGTAGTCTATTGAGTCTAGAGCAAGATTTGTTTTCTATTTATACGTATATACCGTGAGACCAGCCGACATCTACACCCCGTTTATCTATGAAATTTAGCGTAAGTCCTTCGTACGATGTTGCTGTTTTGTGGCCACTCAAAAAAGTACCAGAGATATGCCTTTTGACGACGTATGATCGTATAGAAGAGTAGTAGACGATCTTCCGCGTTTTGACCACTTTCCACCTGACTTGAGTATTGAAGACTTAGAACATACTTTCCCTCGCTTTAGTAGCTTAGATGGACTAGGTGAGTATAGAGTCTAGGCTAGCCTGGGCGCCAACTTAGGGACTTCTTGAAAAGGTCAGGACATGGGATGTTGTATGTATATATATGTATATAGTTCTTATCTAGCTATATCTATGGGTGTTCTAAGTAAAGATCTTTACTCTAATAAAGGTTGGATAACTAAATGTTGTTAACTACTTGAGATGTATATAAGTGTGGTTGTTTATAATTGTTGTATCTGTTATTATTTGTGAATTGATTATGAATGACTTTATTTATTAATACAAATGTTTTCCAAAAAATATGTACCTCGCAAAATAACTACGCTTTTAACAAGGAATTAGGCTTATATAATTAAATGATAGATAATAATTAGGAAGACAAGTTGGTGATGCTCAGTTTCCGGTGTGATCTAGACATACTGAAAATTGGGTCGTTACAGTTTGCATTTAGACAGCCATTGGTCACTGCCCTGGTATAGAATGCAGTCATTTGGACATGCATCTATCTTATTGTACACAAGACCAAGCTTTATTACAATTGTCTTGGCTTCTTGCATAGTGCTAAGAATTCGTGCATGCTCAAAGGTGTCCACCAGCAACTCTAATATCATTCCGAGGGCCTTGTCGCTCACTCTGCACATTACCTTTATATGATAAGCCTCACCAAGAAAGACAGCTTAGAGAACTTTGAGCATCCCAGATATAACTCCTTTATTCCCTCATCGAGTAGATCATGAAAATTGAGTAGGTATAACTCCCCGCCAGCATGCTCATTCTCTACGTCTTCTTCGTCGCCATGAAGTCCTAGGAAGTTGAATGCCTCGTGTACCATGTCAAGCATTGAGACGTTGAAGTTTATATCGAGTTCTGATTTTTGTTTGTCACTAGAGCTCTCAACCACATGTCTCTCACCGTGATGTATCCAAAATGTATAACTAGAGGGAAAAGGGTTTATTAGCAAATGATCGTATGCATCTTCTCTATTTTGGAAAAGGCGGAACCCACACTTCGAACATGGACAATGTATCATCCCATCGGATGATGAATTAGCAAATGCAAAATCTTAAAATCTATTCAAACCGTCCCTATATTCTGCACCATCTCATAGCTTTGAAATACAACTCTTATCAGTGTCTAATTTAATGATATAACAGAACAACGAAAATTCAAATAATAAAGTCAGACTACCAGAAAAACTTACAATAAAACTAGTGAAAATGAGTATGTATACTATGATATAGTCATACTGCTTGAATTAGAATGGATCAATAACTTTTAAAATGAAAAAAAGAAAACCCAGCTATTAGCATCCAGGATAATACGCAGCACACAAGATGATTTATTGAAAGTTGCTTACTCATTGAAAAATTCTGCACTCTTTGAAAAAATTACTGGAAGAAAGTAACCTTAGTCTCAAAGCCAAAATCTTGAAATGGAAAATAAAACCTTACAAAAAAAGTATAAAAAAAAAGAAAAAAAGACTTGTAGATGTTAGAGTTAAGAAAATATTTAAGACATAAGCATCAAAGAACTAAACAATCAATTCTAAAAAAGCAATGACTTGAATAAATAAAAAATGACTAATAGAATAAGGGCTTATGCTAACAAGTTTTAACGTGCACATTGATGCGTGAGCATCTTTACCTTATTTTCTGTTTATTTTAAGTTAGAATTTGTTGAGTTTTAATTTAATTTTAGTGTTTTAAACCTCCTTGGATGTTTCTTTGAGTTGCTTTTGTGTTTTAATTATTTCAGGTGAGGTTTGGATTAGTTTGGCAGAGTTTTGCCCAAGAAAGAGAAGAATTGTAGCTGCCCACTAGGGCTAAACGCCAAGCTAGTGTTTAGCACTAGCAACTCAGCATTGGAAGGAAGCATTCTTTCCCCTTTGGGCACTAAACACCAAAGCAGGTGTTTAGCGCCAAGCAATCTAGATCACAACCTCATCAAAGAAGCATCTTTAGTTGGATTTAACTTTTAATTACTCTATTTTATTTTATTTTAGTTATTTTTATTTACAAACAAAATCTTTTAAGTTTAGAATTTATTATTTTATTTTAGTTTGAAATCAAAATAGTTTAGATATAAAAGGGAAAAGATTCATCCTTCGGGAGATCCTCGGACTTCTGCACTTTCACATTTTCTGCATCCTAGTTTTCTCTCTGAAGCATGAGCCACTAAACCTCCTGGGTTAAGGTTAGGAGCTCTATTTATTTCTATGGATTAAGACTATTACTGTTCTAGTTTAATTAATGTATTGATTCAATTTCAAGGATTACTTTCGTTCTTCATTTTATGAATCTAGGTAGATCGGAAGAATAACCCTTATTCTATATGCGTTTTTGTGATTCTTGGAAGAGATATCTCACCTGAACAACAGCTTGAAAGCAAATTCTTCCTAAATCGTTAATTAATTAAACTAATCGAGATACGTTACATATAATCCTCTTAGCTTTGGGTAATTAGGGTTTTTATGACCAAAAACTAGAATTGATT
This sequence comes from Arachis hypogaea, assembly GCF_003086295.3. Taxonomy (NCBI): domain Eukaryota; kingdom Viridiplantae; phylum Streptophyta; class Magnoliopsida; order Fabales; family Fabaceae; genus Arachis; species Arachis hypogaea. Next base: position 84,938,538 of record NC_092036.1, on the reverse strand, counting down.
GAGCGTAACCCTCTAATCGAAATTAAGTGACCAAGATATTGGTGGTTAACTAGGTTAGAGGAGACTAAATCACTAAGATATTATAGTTTACTCACTGATAGTTTGCCATGAAATGAATCTTGCATGATTAAAATAGTTGGTGAAAAAACTTAATCCGAAAAGGTAAATATCTTTGATACCTTTACTGCTTTCTATCGTATATCTCACATCACTCTCACTGTTTGCATTTTCTACTCTCTGAACTATTATTTAATGTTTTTTGAACCCTCGAAACATCACTTTCTACTTGCCTTACTAAGGAATCATTCGACTATTGTTGCTCAGTCCATCAATCCTTATGGCATCGACCCTCACTCACCTGAGGTAATAGTTGGTACAGTTCGATGCACTTGCCGGTAAATTTATGGATCTAGAAATTCCACATCACACATCAAGCTTATAAATATATATAAGTTTGGTTACCAACTATATGTATACTTTTCAATTAAGTAATATTAATTAAGGTGCAACTCAAGTACAAAAACACCATTTATTTAATTAATTGAGTGTGAGAGAGTAGTGAAGAGTGATCATTGATCAAAAGCCGAAAGCGTGGGTAGAAACCTAACTATTATAACAGTATTATTAATATTGTATATATACATAAGAGTGCGGTTCACATATATAGCTTATTAGTTGATTATATAGCTATGCTACTTAATCCATATAGGCATATACTACTGTCTATTGTCGACGACACTTGTAAAGCTTCAAACACGGCACTTCTAGCTAATAGTAGATTACTCTCCTCTATTTTTTGCAGACAACAAAAATTAGGCCATATATAGAATTGGTGGATATTAACATCTTCCTGCTACCGTAAATTTTGCACTTCTGAAATTGAATCTTTGAAATAACGGCAATACTGAATTATAAATAAGATCTTAAATTTTAATCCAAAAGATGATCTTACATTACAAATGAAAATTATAGCCAACATGTAAATCTACCCTAGTTTTATGGAGTTAAATAGTCCTTGTAAAAGTTATAAAAGCCAAAATTCAAAGCAACGCAACGGATCCGAAAAATAGTATATCGTGAATAACAGAGATACAAGCATTGGAATTCCATACTTATAAAATATTTTAATCCATCTGAATTTGAATTAATTAAAAATCATAAATTGTCTGAAATTTATTTGAAAATACTTTTATCATCATAGGCATAGCACTAAAGGCAAGTAGTAAATATCAGAACTTGCAAGGAACTTTAATTACAAGCCAAATGAGTAAAACATACATGATATCACAAATTGGGAAAACCTAAGTGACCAATAGGTTTTAGCCAACATATAGCCAACAATTCCATTTTCATTCTCTTTTCAAAAAGGAGAGGACATACCTGGTTAGTCGGTTTCCTTATTTTTCTTACTACGCTTATGCAGCAGAATAATGGAAATAACTCAAATAAATAGGTTTGAACATGGAAGAAAATCAAAGGTTTCGAGACTTTTCCTTTGGAATTTATTTAATCCATTTTTGTGTTATCAACCAGAAAGCAACAATATAAAAGAGGGCTTCAAAATCTGAATAGATGAATTGCATTCACATAAATATAGGCATCAGATCCTCTAGATAAATTAAGCGAGCTACTAACAGACCAAACCAACAATTCATCTGTATCGATTTATCCCTCATTGTGCCTTAACATAATGGTGCGGATTTTTGGAATATCCACAAACTAACTGACAAGTGTATTGGGACGTACCAAGTAATACTTCAGGTGAGTGAGGTGATGAGCGGATATTTTATACATTTTTTGATGTTATTTTCTTAGTGTTTTTAATATATTTTGTCTAGTTTTATTATAATTTACTAGGTTTTAATACAAAATTCACTTTTTGGATGCTACTTTGAGTTTTTGTGGTTTTCATATGATTTTACGTAATTTTTGGGTGAATTTGGCAAGTTTTGGCAAAGTATGATTCAGAGGTAAGGAAAGCATAATCGATGTTGTCAGGATCTGACCTCCTTGAATTCAAACTAGCATTTCTGGAGCTATAGAGGTCTAATTGACATGTTATTAATGGCGTTGGAAAGCAAACTTCTAGAACTTTCCAGCAATATATAATAGTTTGTACTTTTCTTTGGAGACAACTACCCAAAACGGGCGTTAAATGCCCAAGTTATCCCCTTTCTGGCGTTCAATGTCCAAATAGGAGCAACTTCCCAAGTTGAACGCCCAAATTGGTGTTCAATGTCCCAAAGGGAGCAGGAAATGCCTAGAACTCAAGTTAGACACCAGGCATCACCCCAAAGACTCACCAAGTGTGCTCCAAAGTGGATTTTAGCACTTCTTAGCTTATTTTATTCCCCTTTTTGTAATTTTTAATTAAAAACAATACGTTTCAGTTTTAGTCTTAGATGCCTCCTAGGAGGGGAGAAGCACAGAAACTATTTCTCTGGTTCACTTTGTAAAGCATGAGTCACTAAACCTCCTAGGTTAAGGTTAGGAGCTCTGCTGATTCTCATGGATTAATAATATTACTATTTCTATTTCAATATATGTTTGATTTGATTCTAAGAGGCATTCTCGTTCTTCATCTTTATGAATTTGTGGTGGAACGGGAGTATAACCACTTTTTCTACATGAGTTCTTGTGAGTCTCAAGAGGGATTGCATTGAACTAAAAGCTTGAGATTACATCTCTTAGACGGCTAATCCACAATCTTGTTGGGGACATGGGAACATCTGTTCAGCCGAGTTTTGGGGGATTAGGACCTTTGTGGTATAAACTAGAATCATAAAGCTTCATTCTCCGATTCGGAAGATCTGACCTTATTTGTGGTATTTTGAGTAGGATCATCAGAGATTGAATTACTAGAGCTTCACCCTCATTAAGATTAAATGACCATTGGCGTGGCATTTGATGTGAAAAAGAGGAGATTAATAACCATTGGCGTGGCGTTAATCACTTACAGTTTGCAATGGAATAAATAACTCATTATTGGAATAGACAGTAAGAAAAGTTAATCCAGAAAGATAAGGCATCTCCAAAGCCTTAAATGATGTCTCACTATTGTTTCTCTGCTATTTCTTTATTGCTTTTTTATTTATTTTATGTGCATTCAACAACAACCAATCAACTTTCTATTTGCCTGACTAAGATCTGCAGGATAACCATTGCTTGTTCAATCCGACAATCCTCATGGGATTGACCCTCACTCACCCGAGGTATTACTTAGACGACCCGATACACTTGCCGGTTCAGTTGTGTGAGTCACAAATTCGCGCACCAAGTTTTTGGCGCCGTTGTTGGGGATTGTTTGTGATTGACAAACTACCGGTTGTCTTGCTACTAACTCCTCATGGAGAAATCATCCAAATTTCTCATGGAAGGATCAACAAAAGCCCCAACAAGGCTTTTAATAATGGTGGAAGAAACAAGCTTAGCAATAACAAGCCTTTTCCATCATCTTCTTAGCAACAGACAGAGCATTCTGAGCAGAGCTTCTCTAGCTTAGCAAACATAGTCTCTGATCTGTCTAAGGCCACTTTATGTTTCATGAGTGAAACAAGATCATCCATCAGAAATTTGGAGGCACAAGTGGGCCAGCTGAGTAAGAAAATCACTGAAACTCCTCCTAGTACTCTCCCAAGCAATACTGAAGAGAATCCAAAAAGAGAGTGCAAGGCCATTGGCATAATCAAAATGGCCGAACCTTGAGAGGAAGGGGAGGACGTGAATCCCAATGAGGAAGACCCCATGGGACGTCTCCCAAACAAGAAGGAATTCCCTATTGAGGACCTAAAGGAATCTGAGGCTCATATAGAGACCATAGAGATTCCATTAAACCTCCTTCTACCATTCATGAGCTCTGAGAACTATTCTTCCTCTGAAGAGGATGAAGATGTAACTGGAGAGCAAGTTGCTCAATATCTAGGAGCCATCAAGAAGCTAAATGCCAAATTGTTTGGTAATGAGACTTGGGAAGGTGAACCTCCCTTGCTCATTAGTGAACTAGATACATGGGTTCAGCAAACTCTACCTCAAAACAAACAAGATCCTGGTAAATTCTTAATATGCTATACCATAGGCACCATGACCTTTGAGAAGGCTCTATATGACCTGGGGTCAGGTATAAATCTTATGCCACTCTCTGTAATAGAGAAACTGGGGATCTTTGAGGTACATGCTGCCATATTCTCATTAGAGATGGCAGACAAGTCAATAAGACAAGCTTATGGATTGGTAGAGGACGTGTTAGTAAAGGTTAAAGGCCTTTACATCCCTGCTAATTTCATAATCTTAGACACTGGGAAGGATAAGGATGAATCTATCATCCTTGGAAAACCCTTCCTAGCCACAGCAGGAGCTGTGATTGATGTTGACAGAGGAGAGCTAGTCCTTCAATTGAATGGGGACTACCTGGTGTTTAAAGCTTAAGGATCTTCCTTTGTAACCATGGAGAGGAAGTATGAAAATCTTCTCTCAATATAGAGTCAAATAGAGCCCCCACAATCAAACTCTAAGTTTGGTGTTGGGAGGTCCCAACAATGCTCAGCTCACTGTCAAGCTATTGACATTAAAGAAGTGCTTATTGGGAGGCAACCCAATTTTTATTTATCTATATTTTTATTGTTATTTTATGTTTTATTAGGTTTATGATCATGTGAAGTCACAAAATAATTGCAAAAATTAAAAATAGAATAAAAAATAGCAGAAGAAAAAGCACACCCTGGAGGAAGAGTTTACTGGCATTTAAACGCCAGTAAGGAGCTTCTGGCTGGCGTTCAACGCCAGAATAGAGCATGAATCTGGCGTTGAACGCCAGAAACAAGCAGCAATCTGGCATTTAAATGCCATGATTTCACCCTGAGGAAAGCTGGCGTTTAACGCCAGAAACATGCTACATTTGGGCGTTTAATGCAAGAAACAAGCTTCAGTCTGGCGTTAAACACCAGGATTGCAGGCAGAGGGTGTTTTACACGCCTAATTGGTGCAGAGATGATTCATCCTTGACACCTCAGGATCTGTGGACCACACAGGATCCCCACCTACCTCAACTCACCTTCTCTCCTCTACACACAATCCAATGACATTTTTCCCCAAACACCCTTCACCAATCACCTCAATCTCTCTTCTCCATCACCTCTTCACCACTCACATCCATCCACTCTTCCCCATAAACCCCACCTACCTTCAAATTCAAAATCTCTTTCCCACCCAAATCCACCCTAAATGACTGAACCCCATTCCCTCTCCCTCTCCTCCATCTCTTCTTCTTCTCCTTCTATTCTTTCTTCTTTTGCTCGAGGGCGAGCAACATTCTAGGTTTGGTGTGGTAAAAGCATAGCTTTTTTATTTTTCCATAACCATTGATGGCACCTAAGGCTGGAAAAACCTCTAGAAAGAGGAAAGGGAAGACAAAAGCTTCTAACTCTGAGTCTTGGGTGATGGAGAAATTCATCTCAACGGTCCATAGCTCAGTAGTAGAACATTTGACTGCACATCAAGAGAGCCCACTCATGGAGCTCAACAAGAGCATGAGGAATTCCCTCATTAAGAAATCCCTGAGATACCTCAGGGGATAAAATTTTCCTCCATACAATTATTGGGAGCAACTAAGGATAGGAGCACCAAAATCACTAGGGATCAAGCAACAAAGGGAAGGAAGAGACATAGAGGAGCTCAAGGACATCATTGGTCCTTCAAAAAGAAGGCGCCACCATCACTAAGGTGGACTCATTCCTTAACTTCCTTGTTCTTATCTCTCTATTTTTCGATTTTATGCTATATGTTTGTCTATGTTTGTGTCTTTACTTCATGATCATTAGTATTTAGTGTCTATGCCTTAAGGCTATGAATAATTCCATGAATCATTCACCTCTCTTAAATGAAAAATGTTTCTAATACAAAAGAACAAGAAGTACATGAGTTTTGAATTCATCCTTGAAATTAGTTTAATTATATTGATGTGGTGACAATACTTTTTGTTTTCTGAATGAATGCTTGAACAGTGCATATTTTTTTGATCTTGTTGTTTATGAATGTTAAAATTGTTGGCTCTTGAAAGAATGATGAACAAGAGAAATGTTATTGATGATCTGAAAAATCATAAAATTGATTCTTGAAGCAAGAAAAAGCAGTGAAAAAGAAGAAGCTTGCGAAAAAAAAAGTGGCGAAAAAATAGCCCTTAAAACCAAAAGGCAAGGGTAAAAAGGATCCAAGGCTTTGAGCGTCAATGGATAGGAGGGCCCAAGAAAATAAAATCCAGGCCTAAGCGGCTAAATCAAGTTTTCCCTAACCATGTGCTTGTGGCATGCAGGTCCAAGTGAAAAGCTTGAGACTGAGTGGTTAAAGTTGTGATCCAAAGCAAAAAGAGTGTGCTTAAGAGCTCTGGACACCTTTAACTGGGGACTTTAGCAAAGCTGAGTCACAATCTGAAAAGGTTCACCCAGTCATGTGTCTGTGGCATTTATGTATCCGGTGGTAATACTGGAAAACAAAGTGCTTAGGGCCACGGCCAAGACTCATAAAAGTAGCTGTGTTCAAGAATCAACATACCTAACTAGGAGAATTAATAACACTATCTGAACTCTGAGTTCCTATGGATGCCAATCATTCTAAACTTCAAAGGATAAAGTGAGATGCCAAAATTGTTCAGAAGCAAAAAGCTACTAGTCCCGTTCATCTAATTAGAACTAATATTCATTAGTGTTTTGAGATTTATAGTATATTCTCTTCTTTTTATCCTAATTGATTTTTAGTTGCTTAGGGACAAGCAACAATTTAAGTTTGGTGTTGTGATGAGCGGATAATTTATACGCTTTTTGGCATTGTTTTTAGGTAGTTTTTAGTAGGATCTAGCTACTTTAAGGGTTATTTTTATTGGTTTTTATGCAAAATTCATATTTCTGGACTTTACTATGAGTTTGTGTGTTTTTATGTGATTTCAGGTATTTTCTGGCTGAAGTTGAGGGACTTGAGCAAAAATCTAATTCAGGCTGACAAAGGACTACTGATGCTGTTGGATTCTGACCTCCCAGCACTCGAAATGGATTTTCTGTAGCTCCAGAACTCCAAATGGCACTCTCTCAACGGCGTTGGAAAGTAGACATTTAGAGATTTCCAGCAATATATAATAGTTCATACTTTGTTCGAGTTTAGATGACGCAAACTGGCATTCAACGCCAGTTCCATGCTGCATTCTGGAGTAAAACGCCAGAAACACGTCACAAACCATAGTTAAATGCCGAAAACACGTTACAACTTGGCGTTTAACTCCAAGCGAAGCCTCTGCACGTGTAAAGCTCAAAATCAGCCCAAGCACACACCAAAGTGGGCCCCGGAAGTAGATTTATGCACTTAGACTTATTTCTGTAAACCCTAGTAGCTAGTTTAGTATAAATAGAACTTTTTACTATTGTACTAGGGGTCTTTTGACCGAGTCCTTTTCCCTAATTTCGAATTTCATATCATATTTTGGGGGCTGGCCATTCGGTCATGCCTGGTGATGACAAGTCATCTTAGCCTAGTTTCACTAGTCTTTTTCTTTAATTTTATTAGGTTTTATGCACTTTCTTGCATTGTAAGTAAGTAATTTGGAGTGGAATTGCATGGTTTCTTTGAATCAATCAACCACCCTTTAATTGACACAAAATCATGAGGTTTAAGCTAAAATTAATTGAATTACGAATGAACTTTAAACCTTGTGAATTTTGTGATACTTTGATTGGTTGTTTTGATTACTTAGGTGAAGAAAGAAGAAAATAAGAAAAGCGTGCCATAAGGAATGTGTCCAAAGGAAGCAAAAAGCGTGCCAAAATTAAGGAAGAAGGAAAGCTAAGTTGAGAAAGTAAACTGAGCTTCACAAGGAAAAATGGGAGAGAGCAAGCCACAAACCTCAGTTCACTTAGTGAACTGAGCACTAAAGAAAGCAAGGAAATGACATAAAGCTCAGTTCACTAAGTGAGCTTTATCGGGCTCCTTCAAGAATTAATTCAAAGCAAAAATCCCACAAATGAAGCCACCAAGTTTCGCACTCATGAACTAAAGGAAGCAAGGAACGCTCCTTGCAAGGAAATTGAGAAGAAATTAGCCAAAATGCTTCGTCCAAGGTTCGAACAAAGGATCTCTCACTACCAAGCTTGCAAGGAAAATAAACCAAGGTGGGTAGGCTAGGATTTGAACCTGGGAACTCCATGGAGACAAGGGAGGAGCACCACTTTTATTGCAAAGAAAATAAGCCATGATGGCTCTCCCAAGGTTCGAACCTGAAAACTCCATGAAAAGCAAAGGAGGAGCGTCCACTCTTCCAAGGGAATTTGTATCCATTTGCTTCCACCAGGATTCGAACCTGGGAGCTTGAAGTCCAAAGCAAGGCGCCACAAATGGGGAGCTCAGTTGGTTTTCCCAACTGAGCACTACTCCTCCCTTACTCCCCACATTTTGGCGCAACAAAAAGCACCAAGGAGCAAGCCTAGCGTGCAATTAATATTGCCAAGGCTAGACACACCAAATCACACAAGCAAGGCAACATTTGGGTGCTCAGTTTGGTATTTGAACTGAGCTGTCCCCTGCGAGGTGCACTTGGGCCAAAATTCACTAAAAATCCAATTTAATTCATTTCTTCACCAAATTTGAGAGCCCATCCAAATTCTAAAATCCAAGAATAGAAGCTAGTTTAATTTAGTAAAAAAAAAAACTTTTTGATCCTTCTTTTTTTACACACCTTTTACTTACTTTTGAATTTTCTTTTAGTTTGTAATTTGGAGCTGAGTTCTTGGAGAATTGGGAAGGAGAATTGATCTCTCTTCTTCTTTGTTCTTGCTTGAGCACTCTTTAATTTTCTTGCTTTGGATCTTGGGTGGAGAATTGAAGAATTTCTGTTTCAATCTCACCTTGAGATCTCTTGTTTACTTTCTCTGCATAATTGAATTTCCATTTCTATTTACTGCTTCATTCTTCTACTATTTCTGCAATTTACTTTTCTTTATTTCTGTTGCAATTGTTCTTGTTGGATCAAGGAAAAGACTTGAGATCTAGACTTGTTTTCCAGTCTCTTCCAGTCCTGAGATCTTCAACCTCTTTTAATTTACTGCAATTAAGCACAAGTCATTTTCTGTTTTATTTCTCAAAGCATTTTACTCTTCTGTTTGAGATCTACTTCAATTCAATTCATCTTTTGCCTTTCTGTTTATTGCAATTTACTTTTGCTTGTTTAATTTCTGTAATCCCAATTCCCAATTCCTTTTATAATTCAAGCAATTTACATTTCTTGCACTTTAAGTTTCAGTCATTTACATTTCTTGCAATCTAAGCTTCTGCAATTTAAATTACTTGTTCTTTAAGATTCAACACTTTTACCTCTTGTTCTCTTTAATTTACTGTAATTCTTCCCTCTCCCTTTACAATTCATGCAATTTAGTTTCTGCAAATTACAAACCCCTCAACCAATACTTAATTTGCTTGACTAAATCAACCACTAAACTAAAATTGCTCAATCCTTCAATCGCTGTGGGATCGACCTCACTCATGTGAGTTATTATTACTTGATGCGACCCGGTACACTTGTTGGTGAGTTTTATGTTGGATCGTTTTCCACAGATCAAGTTTTTGGCGTCGTTGCCGGGGATTGAAATAGATTGACAATGATTAAGTGAGGTGGTAGTTTAGATCAAGCATTTTCTTTCTTATTTTTTTACTAACATACTAACTGTTTGAAGATTTGCCTCTATTAACACACTAACTGTTTGAAATTTTGTCTCAACTAACTGCACTCAATTTTCAAAAAGTACCACTGTGTGTTCCTTGTATTGGTTTGCATGTCACAGCAAAGAAGAGAGGTTCCAAATTCTAAGGGTCAAGACGAACAGACTATCAGAAGGTTGAGAAGAGAAGTCAGAGGGAAGACTATCATTGGAGAAGAAGTCTCTGCGGAAGAAGAATATCATGTCATGAAGCCACAACTCATTACACTAATCAAGAACAAGTGTTCCTATGGCAGAAATCCATTGGAGGATCCTAAATAGCACATATCCACTTTTCTGAAGACTTATGGTGCTATCAAACCTGATGGTATAGATCATGACACCTATAAGCTCTTGTTATTCCCCTTCTCACTAAGGGATGAAGCTGCACAATGTCTTGAAACCTTTCCCCAAGAAAGTATCACTAGTTGGGACGATTTGGTTACCAAGTTTCTATCCAAATTCTCTTCATCTCGACAGATCATCAAGATGAAAGAAGGGGTACATCCATTCACACAAGGAGAAGAAGAACCACTCTTCAAGGCATGGGAAAGATACAAGAAAGCAAATGACAAAGTGGGTTTCCAAGCTTTCTATGAAGGATTAACCCCAGAAACAAGAAAAGTGGTGGACTACTTCTAAGATGGCCTACTCAAAGCGACAACAACTGCCCAAGGAACTACAAATTTCAATGACAAAGGAGTCAACAACCAACACTCATTTGAAAAACCACAAAATGCAATTTCAGAAAAAGAAGTGATGAATCTTGAAGGAGTGAATGCAGTCATGAACCTGAACAAACAAATGCACCATCAAACCCAGCAACACATGGAGCTGAGAGCTAGAAAAGTTGATTGCCTGCGTTCTACTGCAGTGAATGCACAATTTCCACCATGGAGGCCCCATTCTTATCTGAGAACGGGGGAGTATCAACATCAAGAACAAAGAGGTTTCAACCAGAGCAAATTCATGACCACAAACAACCAACGTTACTCATCCAATAATGCCAATCAAAACCAATACTCACAAAATATGCACTCCCAGCCTCATAACAACTCACAAAATCACCAGAACACCTCTACAGCCACACATCTTATCTGCACAATACCTATGCAATTCCTTCACAAGGTTTCCCACACTAACCAGTTCATCTCATACATTTACAACTTTTTCAGAGAATCTCGGACTTGGAAATGATGATAGAGAAACAAATGGAAGTTCAAGTCCATGAGACCAAAAACCATATGGATGCACATAAGAAGCTTGAAGAACACATACTGCTATTGGCTCAGCATTTTTCAAAAACAACCAAGAAGGAGGAAATCCCTCTCAACATCACTGAAGACAAACCAAATAACAACGAAAATGCTGCAAAAAGGGAAGAATGGAAAAAGATCATAGAGGAAAGTAAGAAAACCTTGGACAAAGAAAGTACCAGCCAAGAAAAACATAACAAGGAAGTCTTACAAGGAGAGACAAAGGATAGAATTAAAGAAGATCAGAAAAACCCTACTGAGAAATTTTTACTAGGGGATAAAGTACTGCTAAACATTCAAACCATGAAGGTGTCCCCACAGCTGTCTGATCACTATATTGTGACTAAGATCCTCCCACGGGAACTCATAGAGGTCATCAAAGAGGAAACCGGAAGGAAGTTCACGGTAAAGAAAGACAAGCTAAGGCACTGTGATCTTCAATTTCCATGATCAAAGAATGAAGGATGTCAAGCTAATGACAATAAAGAAGCGCTTGTTGGGAGGCAACCCAACCTGAGGTAGTTTTCCTTTCATAGCTATTTTAATAAAAAGGTTAATTAGCTTTATCTATGTTGCAAGAAGCTAAGTTTGGTGTTGCACACCAAAACAATATAAGGGAGAATGAAGGATTCTAAGTTTGGTGTTCCACCAAAATCTCATCATAAAACATATTCTCACCTCTTGCATAATGCTAGCTTCAAACATTTAGATAAACTAGTTAACTATTTTGCTATTTCCTAGTTTTCAGTTTTGTTACTTTTAGCAAAGAAAAAGAGTTCACATATGGTTAATTTGATGCATGAAAACCACTGGCAAGGTACTAAGTTTGGTGTTCCCACACCAAAGTAAGTTCAAAAGCCCACATATAATTAATGCATGCTAACCATTTTTTTTAAGTGCTTGGGGAACAAGCAACTTTCAATATCACTGCAGAGCATCGTACAAGCTTTTGGAAAAATTAAGCATCATCAATTAAAGAAATGAAAGAGGAATGCTAAAACCAGCAATGATTATGATGAGGAGGAGGAAAGCAAGTAAACTCCAAAAGGTTGTATTGTTAAGTGATTATTTTGCATCAGACACTGCTATGATTGAAAGTGATATTGTACCCTTGTCTGTCTGCATAGTATAGTTTTTCTGTAATTCAATAATTGAGATACTTGATTATTCACAACACTATACTCTCCAAAACTTGCATTCACTCAATGTCTCAAAAAGGCATCACATGACAGTTCTTTGCAAAGAAGGATTGAGGAATTAAACAATTTTGAGGCAAGCAAAAGATTAAGAGAAGTGGTGGTTCTAGTTGTATAATTATGTATTGAGGTTGCATGCTTATGAAAACTTGCATGGGAGCTCATAGGCAGGGCGTAGAGTTCAAAGAAGTATTATGGAGATTCTCAAACATTTATTGATCCAAGAAGCAGCAAACAAAAGAAAGAAAACACAAAAATGAAAGAACATGGCCCAAGGCTCTAAGCATCAATTACTAGGCAGAAAAAAAAGGAAGAAACAAAAACTCAAAGAGTTGTTATCCTAGTAAATGCTTGTGGTCGAATTGTGTCAAAGAGAGAGGCTTGAGCAAATAAATCCTTAGGGGTGCTTTAACACCTAATACCTTAAAACCAACTGGTTTAGGAGTATTAATTGAAAGCTTATCTAAAGAGCCGCTTTGAGACATGACACTTAGAGTCAAGGCCAAAGCACATAAACTATAAGCTGCTTCAAGGTGATTACCTATAGAGAGATCTCCATGATACCATTTGGATGAAAGTCCTAAGACCTAAGACTTCCAAGATGTGGGGACTAGTAAGCACTGAAAGCCTTGCATGAGCATATAATTTAGAGTTCACCCCACTGTCACTTAATCACTTCACTCACAGGACACTGCATGTTATTCTTCAAATCCATTCTAATTGAAAGAATCTTTGAGCATAATTCTTTTCTTGCTTGGGGACAAGCAAGTTTTAAGTTTGGTGTTGTGATGACAAGTCATCTTAGCCTAGTTTCACTAGTCTTTTTCTTTGATTTTATTAGGTTTTATGCACTTTCTTGCATTGTAAGTAAGTAATTTGGAGTGGAATTGCATGGTTTCTTTGAATCAATCAACCACCCTTTAATTGACACAAAATCATGAGATTTAAGCTAAAATTAATTGAATTATGAATGAACTTTAAACCTTGTGAATTTTGTGATACTTTGATTGGTTGTTTTGATTACTTGTAGGTGAAGAAAGAAGAAAATAAGAAAAGCGTGGCATAAGGAATGTGTCCAAAGGAAGCAAAAAGCGTGCCAACATTAAGGAAGAAGGAAAGCTAAGTTGAGAAAGCAAACTGAGCTTCACAAGGAAAAATGGGAGAGAGCAAGACACAAAGCTCAGTTCACTTAGTGAACTGAGCACTAAAGAAAGCAAGGAAATGACATAAAGCTCAGTTCACTAAGTGAGCTTTATCGGGCTCCTTCAAGAATTAATTCAAAGCAAAAATCCCATAAATGAAGCCACCAAGTTTCGAACTCATGAACTAAAGGAAGCAAGGAACGCTCCTTGCAAGGAAATTGAGAAGAAATTAGCCAAAATGCTTCCTCCAAGGTTCGAACAAGGGATCTCTTACTACCAAGCTTGCAAGGAAAATAAACCAAGGTGGGTAGGCTAGGATTCGAACCTGGGAACTCCATGGAGACAAGGGAGGAGCGCCACTTTTATTGCAAAGAAAATAAGCCAAGATGGCTCTCCCAAGGTTCAAACCAGGAAACTCCATGAAAAGCAAGGGAGGAGCGTCCACTCTTCCAAGGGAATTTGTATCCATTTGCTTCCACCAGGATTTGAACCTGGGAGCTTGACGTCCAAAGCAAGGCGCCACAAATGGGGAGCTCAGTTGGTTTTCCCAACTGAGCACTACTCTTCCCTTACTCCCCACATTTTGGCGTAACAAAAAGCACCAAGGAGCAAGCCTAGCCCGCAATTAATATTGCCAAGGCTGGACGCACCAAATCACACAAGCAAGGCAACATTTGGGCGCTCAGTTTGGTATTTGAACTGAGCCATTCCCTGGGAGGTGCACTTGGACCAAAATTCACTAAAAATCCAATTTAATTCATTTCTTCACCAAATTTGAGAGCCCATCCAAATTCTAAAATCCAAGAATAAAAAGTGTATAAATAGGAGCTAGTTCAATTTATTAAAAAAAACTTTTTGAACCTTCTTTTTTTTTACACACCTTTTACTTACTTTTGAATTTTCTTTTAGTTTGTAATTTGGAGCTGAGTTCTTGGAGAATTGGGAAGGAGAATTGATCTCTCTTCTTCTTTGTTCTTGCTTAAGCACTCTTTAATTTTCTTGCTTGGATCTTGGGTGGAGAATTGAAGAATTTCTGTTTCAATCTCACCTTGAGATCTCTTGTTTACTTTCTCTGCATAATTGAATTTCCATTTCTATTTACTGCTTCATTCTTCTACTCTTTCTGCAATTTACTTTTCTTTATTTCTGTTGCAATTGTTCTTGTTGGATCAAGGAAGGATTTGAGATCTAGACTTGTTTTCTAGTCTCTTCCACTCCTGAGATCTTCAACCTCTTTTAATTTGCTGCAATTAAGCACAAGTCATTTTCTGTTTTATTTCTCAAAGCATTTTACTCTTCTGCTTGAGATCTACTTCAATTCAATTCATCTTTTGCCTTTCTGTTTATTGCAATTTACTTTTGCTTGTTTAATTTCTGCAATCCCAATTCCCAATTCCTTTTACAATTCAAGTAATTTACATTTCTTGCACTTTAAGTTTCAGTCATTTACATTTCTTGCAATCTAAGCTTCTGCAATTTAAATTACTTGTTCTTTAAGATTCAGCACTTTTACCTCTTGTTCTCTTTAATTTACTGCAATTATTCCTTTTCCGTTTACAATTCATGCAATTTAGTTTCTGCAAATTACAAACCCTTCAACCAATACTTGATTCACTTGACTAAATCAACCACTAAACTAAAATTGCTCAATCCTTCAATCCCTATGGGATCGACCTCACTCATGTGAGTTATTATTACTTGATGCGACCCGGTACACTTGCCGGTGAGTTTTGTGTTAGATCGTTTTCCACACATCACCTGGACCATCACTTATGTATTTTCAACGGTGGAGTTTCTACACACCGTAGATTAAGGTGTGGAGCTATGTTGTACCTCGAGTTTTAATGCAATTACTACTATCTTTTATTCAATTCAAGCTTATTCCTATTCTAAGATATTACTCGTACTTTAACTTGATGGATGTGATGATCTGTGACACTCATCATCATCCGTCCCTATGAACGCGTGCCTGACAACCACTTCCGTTCTACAAGCGAAAGCTATAGTGAATATCTCTTGGGTTCCTTAACCAGAATCTTCGTGTTATAAGCTAGAATTATTGGCGGCCATTCTTGAGGATTCGGAAAGTCTAAACCTTGTCTGTGGTATTCCGAGTAGGATTCAGGGATTGAATGACTGTGACGAGCTTCAAACTCGCGATTGTTGGGCGTAATGACAGACGCAAAAGCTTCATGCAAGTTTATAATTCTTTTGATAATCCGATGCAATTGTGGTTTGGACTTGGTTCCCATTGCTCTAGCTCTTGTGCTTACACATGTTTTCTTGGGAATTGATTTATTTCGACCATGCATTTTCATTCACTTTAGGCAGTTGCATTTAGATAGATTGCATATATCTTAGTTGCATTTAATAAATGTCATACCCATTAGTTCCTTCTTATTTTAGCATGAGGACATGCTAAGGTTTAAGTGTGGGGAGGTTGATAAACCCCGTTTCTAGGGTTTATCTTGTGTTGAATTTAGAGCATTTTGGTAACCTTTTCTCACGTTTAGCCAATGAATTAGCATAGTTTTGTAATATCTCCCGTATTTGTGCTTGAATGTAAAAACATGCTTTTTAAGCCTTTAATTTGGTAATTTTAATTCATCCTTGATTCCATAAGATGCCTTGATGTGTTTGCTAGTAATCTCAGGTTAAAATAGGCTAGGCATGGATCAAAGGAGCAAGGAAGGAAGCATGCAAGTGGAGAGAAGCACAAAAAGCCAAAGAACTGATCTCGTCCAAGGACGCGCATGCGCACAAGGCGCTCGCGCGCACATTGTGATATCGACCAGGGACGCGTACGCGTACGGTGCGCGTCCGCGCCGATGGCCGCACGTGAGTTTTAAACAGAAAACGTGCCCAGCGATTTCTGGGAAATAGTGGGGCCCAGTTGCAACCAATTTTGGTGCCAAAGTACTTTAAAGGACCAAGGATTGAAGGGGAAGGCATGTTATGTTTCATTAGGACTTTAGGATTAATTTAGAGGTAGTTTCTAGAGAGAGAAGCTCTCACTTCTCTCTAGCATTAGGATTATGTTTAGGTTAATCTCTCTTCTTAGATCTAGGTTTAATTCATGCTTTGATTTACGTTTGCTTTATCAATTCTTACTCCTCTATTCTCCTTCTCTCTAGTTTTGTATTTCAATTCTTGTAATTCTTCACTTTGTTGTGGATATATCTTTGTTCTCAATTGTTTTCTTTCAATAATGCAATTTGAGGTAATTCATGATAATTGTGATTTCCTTGATTGTTGTTGTTAATTCTTTACATTCAATTGTTGTTAGAATTCATTCTTGTTGTGATTTACTATACTTTTTTCTTTTGTACCTTACAAGTGTTTGATGAAATGCTTGGGAGGATGTTAGAATATAATTTTATGTTCTTGGCTTGGGAAGATAACTTAGGAGCTCTTGAGTTACTAATATCCAAGTGATTGATAGTTGATAGCCATTGACTCTAGCCTTCATTAATTCAATTAGTGGAGAGTTAGGATTTATGGATTTGGATTGATATAACTCCCTTGACTTTCCTTTGCTATTAGTTAGAGGATGACTTAGTGAGATTGATCGTTGCAACTAACATAATTGTGATTAGTGATAATGATATAGGTCCTTGATCATCAAACCTTGCCAAGACCATTTTGTTAATAAAATTTCATTACCATTTAATATTCATGTTTCTCATCTAAAACCCCAAAATAAACAAGTCCATAACCAATAACAAGAACACTACCCTGCAAGTCCTTTGAGAGACGACCCGAGGTTTAAATACTTCGTTTATAGATTTTAGGGGTTTGTACTTGTGACAAACAAATTTTTGTATGAAAGGATTATTGCTTGGTTTAGAAACTATACGTTACAACGAGATTTCATTAGTGAAATTCTAAACCGTCAAAAAAACCAATCATCACGGTGACAGCGCACCTGGACCATTTTCACTGAGAGGACGGACGGTAGCCATTGACAACGGTGATCCACCAACATACAGCTTGCCATGGAAAGAGGTAATAATAATTTGATGAAAGTAGTTGGAAAGCAGAGATTCAGAAGGAACACAGTATGTTCATGCGCTTATTTGAAATTCCCACCAATGAATTACATAGGTATCTCTATCTTTATTTTATGCTTTATTTATCTTTATATTCGAAAACCATTATAACCATTATAATCCACTTGACTGAGATTTACAAGATGACCATAGCTTGCTTCATACCAACAATCTCCGTGGGATCGACCCTTACTGACGTAAGGTTTATTACTTGGACGACCCAGTGCACTTGCTGGTTAGTTGTGCAAAGTTGTGAAGAATGTGTGTGAACCATAGTATTGTGCACCAAGTTTTTAGAGCCATTTCTAGGAATTGTTCAAGTTGTGAAAAGTATGAGTCACAATTTTGCCTATCACTAATCATTTTAAACTTCTAAGGATAAAGTGAGATGCCAAAACTGTTCAGAAGCAAAAAGCTACAAGTCCCGCTCATCTAATTAGAACTAATATTGATTGATATTTTGAGATTTGTAGTATATTTGCTTCTTTTTATCCTATTTGATTTTCAGTTTCTTGGGGACAAGCAACAATTTAAGTTTGGTATTGTGATGAGCGGATAATTTATACGCTTTTTGGCATTATTTTTTGGTAGTTTTTAGTAAGATCTAGCTACTTTTAGGGATTTTTTATTATTTTTCATGAAAAATTCACATTTCTGGACTTTACTATGAGTTTGTGTGTTTTTATGTGATTTCATGTATTTTCTGGCTGAAATTGAGGGACCTGAGCAAAAATCTGATAGGAGGCTGAAAAAGGACTACAGATTCTGTTGGATTCTGGCCTCCCTTCACTCGAAATGGATTTTTTTGGAGCTACAGAACTCCAAATGACGCGTTCTCAATTGCGTTGGAAAGTAGACATTCAGGGATTTCCAGTAATATATAATAGTCTATACTTTATTTGAGTTTAGATGATGCAAACTGGCGTTCAACGCCAGTTCCACGCTGCATTCTGGAGTAAAACGCCAGAAACACGTCACAAACAAGAGTTAAACGCCAAAAACGCGTTACAACTTGGCATTTAACTCCA
Organism: Arachis hypogaea; assembly: GCF_003086295.3. NCBI lineage: Eukaryota > Viridiplantae > Streptophyta > Magnoliopsida > Fabales > Fabaceae > Arachis > Arachis hypogaea. The sequence goes on along the minus strand of NC_092036.1, from coordinate 84,920,136 downwards.
AGAGAAGCCTCTGCACGTGTAAAGCTAATGCTCAGCCCAAGCACACATCAAGTGGGTCCCGAAAGTGGATTTCTACATCAATTACTTATCTCTGTAACCCTAGTAGCTAGTTTAGTATAAATAGAACTTTTTACTATTGTACTAGGGATCTTTGATTAGTTTTATGCTATCTTAGACTTTTGTGGAAGCTGGCCATTCGGCCATGCCTGAACCATTATCACTTATGTATTTTCAACGGTGGAGTTTCTACACACCATAGATTAAGGTGTGGAGCTCTGCTGTTCCTCGAGTATTAATGCAAAGTACTATTATTCTTCTATTCAATTCATGCTTATTCTTATTCTAAGATATCCATTCACACCCAAGAACCTGATGAATATGATTATTATGTGACGCTCATGACCATTCTCACTTATGAACGTGTGCCTGACAACCACTTTCGTTCTACATACAAATAAGCTTCAATGAATATCTCTTGGATTCCTTAATCAGAATCTTTGTGGTATAAGCTAGAATCCATTGGCAGCATTCTTGAGAATCTGGAAAGTTTAAACCTTGTCTGTGGTATTTCGAGTAGGATTCAGGGATTGAATAACTGTGACGAGCTTTAAACTCGCGACTGTAGGGCGTGGTGACAACGCAAAAGGATAGTAAATCCTATTCCTGCATGATCGAGAACCCATAGATGATTAGCCGTGTGGTGATAGCGCACCTGGACCATTTTCACTGAGAGGGCGGACAGTAGCCATTGACAACGGTGATCCCCCAACATATAGCTTGCCATGGAAAGGAGTAAGAATGATTGGATGAAAGCAGTAAGAAAGCAGAGATTCAGAAGGAACACAGTAACTTCATGCACTTATCTGAAATTCCCACCAATGAATTACATAAGTATCTCTATCTTTATTTTATGCTTTATTTATTTTTATATTCGAAAACATTTTAACCATTATAATCTGCCTGACTGAGATTTACAAGATGACCATAGCTTGCTTCATACCAACAATCTCCATGAGATTTACAAGATGCACTTGCTGGTTAGTTGTGTGAAGTTGTGAAAAAGAGTTGAGATTACAATTGTGCGTACCAAGTTTTTGGCGCCGTTGCGTATCACAATTTTGTGCACCACTAACAACGACCTAGACAAAACCAACATGACGGAATCAACCTCTCAAAAAACCTAAGAGACCTGAACAAGTTCCAAACAAAACAAATTACTGAAAATAACATCAGTCAAAGGCTTGAGGGAACCAAGCCAATCCAAAGAGGTCAGACAACGAAAGTTCCAACACTCCCAAAACCTAGAAGGGTACCAAAATGAGTGCAGACAGATATGTTACAAAAAGCACAAGTTATAATAATAACAAACTCAAAGGGCTAGTCCCAAGAGCATGGAAATTACATTGTTTTTCATGATAAAAGTTGCTAAACGAGCAACTAGGAATGTAGCAAAAGTCAGTATCACCATTTACAAAACATAAAAAGTCCAAAAAGCCCACAAGTCGGGCTGTCCACACAAACATCCAAAAAATTCATTAAGGATCCCAAGGTTTCCCGGCAGCATCAAAAGAAAGTGAGGGAGGGCAAGTCTGAAGAGGCACAGCGCCCACTGTCCCATCATCCCGGTTTAAGATTTGACAATCAGGTTCCAACTCGGAATGACCGACTTCAGGAACTGAAGAAGTCGACGCCAGAGGGGCTTTTGTAGCAAGCACAGAGGGAGGTTCAACGTCATCATCTTCGTCAGGGACAATCTTGCCATCCTTCACAACATTGTCTAGGCTGAAGAGAGTAAGGTTGACCTCGGGGGCAAGAACTCGAACCTGCTCCTTCAGGTTCTCATAAGCAGCAGTTACGCTACCCACAAGGTGACCCTGGAGATCGGCATAATCAGCCTGGGCTGACTCTATCTCCCCCCTGAGACGCATCACTTCCCTGTAGGTCATGACATAGCTATCCTTGTGCCTCATTGATGTGTCTTCAGCCAACAGCACAGAAGCCACCAAGGCAACGGAACTAGCCTTTTCACTCTCCAACTCCTTCTCCAACTTGGTCACTTTCACTTGGAGCTCCTCCTTCAAACACTTCATTTTGTCAAATTCCCACTTAGCCTCCTCCATAAAGGCCTTGGTAGCATGAAGGGGAAGATTTTGGGCAGTTCGGTACAGGGCACCTCCCATATGTGCCATCTTAATGCTACTCCGAGTTATAAAGTCTAAGTGATGAAGGAGAGAAATACCATCCATAGAGAGGGCATCATAAGGACCGATCTGCTGGTCGACAAATCCAATGGGGTCAAAATCAGGCGCATCCAAATTGAAGGGTTCACCGGTTTGAGGTCTTTTGGAAGGAGGAATGGCTGTAGAAGAAACCACAGCAGTAGTAGAAGATTGTGGAGGATCCACTAAACAAACTCTAGGAGTAGGGATCATTCTCCTCGGGCTAGGAGATCTCGGCACAGACGGCTTCAACGAGACCTGAGAGGACCCTTCCCTATCTGCCCAGATCGAGATATTTTGAGCTGTAGTAGCCTTTCTCGCCTTTTTGAAGCCCTTCATCGCACCATTATTCTTGGCCATCTCTGGAAAATGAAAAATAACAATTTCACAGACCGGGAAAGAAGGAGAAAGCAAAGTAAAAACAAGAAACAAAATATATCAAGTAATACCCAAAGCAGTTCGAACAAGGGATGGGTCCCCCAAAGATTTTTTAGTATCCAAATGAGGAGGTTCCCCCCAAATATCCTCCAAGACACTCACAAAGGCCTGCTCGACCTCATCCAATATCTTCCAAGTATACCGGGATACAACTACGTTCCTCTGCTACTCTAAAGGAATGCGGGGTTCATTATTTTCGTCCAGAAAGAAAGGCCGAGCTCCTTCAACAGCCCGGACCTTAAAGAAGTAATTCTTAAAATCCAGAAAGACTCGTCGTACATGGAAAAAATCTTATGCCCCTGGGCAGACCTAAAAGAAATCCAAGAAGCCTTCTTCTTGGTAGTCCAGGCTTGGTCAACACAAAAAGATACAAAAAGAGAATTTGAGAAGGTGTAACACCAAATTCTTGACAAACCAGCTGAAAAATCTTGATGAAGCCCCATGAATTCGGATGAAGCTGCAAGGGGGCTACGTTACAGGACCATAACAGGTCAGTTTTAAAAGAAGTAAAAGGAAAGGTGATGTCTATTTGGCTGAAAAAGAAGTCATAAGCATAGAAAAAGGGATGTCCCCTAAGTCAGGACAAGAAAGCAAACTCTATCATCAGAATCAGGTGCCACTAATTCATAATTGTTCCCCTGATCCTCACTGCTACAAATACGGTGATGTTTTCTAAGCGCTACACAAAATTTGGAATCGGCTAAAGAAACACACAGCAACACAAGGGAGTCCAGCCAATCGGACATCCGCTCGGGAACCTTAGAAGACACCTCGACAATATTTTTGTGAGAAAACATGGCCAACTAGTCCTACAAACAAGAAAAGAAGATCGGAATACTAAAAAGGTAAAAACATCTCGGACGAAATCAAAACAACTCGGACAACATAATACAGCGTAGTACAGACAACAAAAGGAGACCCCAGGACCCACACCAAAAAGATCCAGGGGCATCCTTTGGAGGCAATTAACAGAACAAGGGCTCAGAAAAACCTACAAGACTAACATCCCAACAAAACTCCCAGCAAAAACAAAGAAAGGCCCTCTCTCAAAAGCGACATCCCGAGAAGAAAAGAAAGACAAGATGCAAAATCAAACAAAGTACTGAAAATACCTACTTTCCAAATTCACAGTCTCAGCTTATCAGCAAACAGAACTACCAAGCAGCAAAACATATCAAGGAGAAGTTATCAAAGACGCCACCTTTTTCAGAGAAATAAACCCCCCCCCCCCGTGCAAACAAGCAAATGACACAAAATGAGCCATCAAAAAAATCGTTACTTTCTACAAATGTTCGTCAGCAACGTTACTATTCATACCCAAAGTCATCACAGTTACCAACATGGCGAAAAGGTATCAAAGGAACAATCTTTCCAGGAAAGCAAAGGCCTCAGTGACAACATGCAAAATCAAACTTTACCAAAAACCGGATGCAAAGCAACGAAGGAAGTAAAAAAGCAAAAAGAAGAACCAACCTGGGAAAAAGCAGAAAGTTTCGATGAAGAAGATGGAATCAGGAGTCACCCTTTCACAATAACGAAAGCACTGATAAAATGCCAAGCAACAGTGTAGGAGGAAAGGCAAAAACTGCAAACTTCAGAAAACAGAAAGAGAGAAAGAAAAGGAAAGTTACGGAGAAGAGAAACCGTTTTTTTTTAAATGTGAAATTCAAAAATAGGGAGGCTAAAAGAAACGGGGCAATTAAAAACCAATTAATAAGGGTATTAAACCCTTGCGCATTCCCAAGGCTACGAGCGCTAAATACAAGAACACACGCTTTTAAGAAGAAGCAAAAGAAAAATGTTCCATATTCAAAGAGGAGAACCCTACAAAGCAAAAGTCGACAAAATGCTCGAGATCAACTTAATCATAAAAGGATTGAAGTCCTAAAACTAAAGAATCGACCTGAAAACAGAAGACCGAGCTCGAGCAAGGGCACTGTTCATACCCTGGGTCGAACTGTCCGACTCGGGATGCTCTACTAACAAGTCGACCGACCTCTTCAGGTCAGGACAAATCCGACCTCTTCTCAAAGAGCTCGGCCAAATCACAGGAGAGTCCAAAAAAGGGCCCAAACGGAAGACCACGTCCCAAATCCTAATGCAGCCCAAGCCTATAGTGAGAAGGGTAGTTTGTGTATTTTTAGTATATTTTTATTAGTTTTTATGCAAAAATAACATTTATGGACTTTACTATGAGTTTGTGTATTTTTCTGTGATTTCAGGTATTTTCTGGCTGAAATTGAGGGACCTGAGCAAAAATCTGATTCAGAGGCTGAAAAAAGATTGCAGATGCTGTTGGATTCTGACCCTCTTGCATGCGAAATGGATTTTCTGGAGCTATAGAAACCCAATTGGCGCGCTCTCAAATGCTTTCAAAAGTAGACATCTTGGGCTTTTCAGCAATGTATAATAGTTCACACTTTTCCTGAGATTTGACAGCGCAAACTGGCGTTTTAATGCCAACTTTCTACCCTTTTCTGGCATTAAATGCCAGAACTGGCATAATAGCTGGAGTTAAACGCCCAACCTGGCACCAAAGCTAGCGTTTAATGCCAGGAATAGCCTATGCACGTGAAAGCTTTAATGCTCAGCCCAAACACACACCAAGTGGGCCCCGAAAGTGGATTTCTGCACTATCTATCTTAGTTTACCCATTTTCTGTAAACCTAGGTTACTGGTTTAGTATAAAAACTACTTTTAGGGATTCATTTTGTACCTCATGACATTTTACATCTGAAGTTGTATCTACTACGGTATGAGTCTCTAAACCCCATGGTTGGGGGTGAGGAGCTCTGCTGTGTCTCGATGGATTAATGCAATTATTTCTGTTTTCCATTCAATCACGCTTGTTTCTATTCTAATATATTCATTCGCACTTCAACATGATGAATGTGATGATCTGTGACACTCATCACCATTCTCAACTTATGAACACATGCCTAAAAACCACCTCCGTTCTACCTTAGATTGAGTGTGTATCTCTTGGGTTCCTGGTTCACGAGCTTGATTGCCTCTCCTGACAACAGAGTGTTCAAATCCGTGAAACCGTTGTCTTCGTGGTATAAGGTAGAATCAATTGGCAGCACTCTTGAGATCCAAAAAGTCTAAACCTTGTCTGTGGTATTTCGAGTAGGATCTGGGAAGGGTTGATTGTGACGAGCTTCAAACTCAGAAATGTTGGGCACAGTGACAGTGTGCAAAAGGATCAATGGATCCTATTCCAGCACGAGTGAGAACCGACAGATGATTAGCCCTACGTAACCCGTAGTCGAACCTTCTTCACTGAGAGGATGGATGGTAGCCATTGACAACAGTGGTCCACTAACATACAGCTTGCCATGGAAGGAGCCTTGCATGCGTGAAAAAGACAACAATAGGAAAGCAGAGATTCAGAAGACAGAGCATCTCCAAAACCTCAACCTGTTCCTCATTACTGAATCATAAGTACTTTTTATTTCATGTTATTTATTCTTCATAAACAAAAATCATTTTTATCATTAATCTCCTGACTAAGAGTTACAAAATAACCATAGCTTACTTCACACCGGCAATCTCTGTATGATCGACCCTTACTCACGTAAAGTATTACTTGGACGACCCAGTGCACTTGCTGGTCAGCTGCACGGAGTTGTGTATCACGATTTCGTGTACCAATGAAATATTTTCTTCTTGCAAGTTATTTGTACTTCATTTTTATGATTTGAATTAGTGCAATCCAAATCAATCAGCAACTTTCAATTATCAATCAACAAAGGAGTTTGATAACTCAAGTGTTACCAATTACTCAACCATGCCAAGAACATAGAATCCTACTCTAACATCCTTCTAAGTATTTTGTCAAGTACTTGGAGGGCATAACATAAAAACATAGAAAAGCAATAAGAGATAACAAAATCCAAACAATCAGTTGCGTTAATATGAAAATTGAATCTAACATCAAAAGATCACAAACTAAAGTAATAACAATGAGTAATCAATAAGAGTAGAAGATAAATCCTAAATCCTAAAACCCTCTCCTCTCTCTCTATAAACTACATCTAAAAACCTAAAATTGTGTGAATGAAAAAGTTAATAATTGAATCCCCTGATTCCCCCACTCTGTAGCCTCTAATACCAAAAACTGGGTCAAAACAGCCAAAAAATCACCCCCAGTGATTTTTGATACGTCCAGCACGTGCGCATGTCACGCGTACGCATCGTCCACGCGTACGCGTGGATTGAACTTTTGCCAGGTCATGCGTACGAGTGATTCATGCGTGCGCATCCTGCAACAGCTAAGAAACTATAACAAATTATATATCATTGTGAAGCCCCGGATGTTAGCTTTCCAATACAACTAAAACTGCCTCATTTGGACCTCTGCAGCTCATCTTATGACCATTTGAGTGCAAAGAGGTCAGGGCTGACAGTTTTGCAGTTCCTTCAGTTTTTTGTATTCCTTCCACTTTTGTATGCTTCTTTTCCATTCTCTAAACCATTCCTACCCTGTAATCTCTGAAAACACTTAATACACATATCACAACATCGAATGGTGATAAGAGAAGATTAATATTAGCAAATATAAGGCCAAAGAAGCATGTTTTCAATCATAGCATGAAATCAGGAAGGCAACATAAAACATGTGAATTTTATGACTAAGTGTAGGAATAATTTGATAGCTTCCACTCAATTTAGCACAAAATAAATCCTAAAAATGGGTTTATCAACCTCCCCACACTTAAACATTAGCACTCTCATTAGTCTAAGCTAACCAAGGATCCAAATTAAGGACATTATTGTTTTTTGCTTAGAGTTAGTGATGAGCTAAAGTAAAGAACAAAAGGTAAAATAGGCTCAACATTGGTTTGCAAAGGATAATGAAAGGGTAAGGCCATATGGGTATGTAAGCTAAGTGAAACAATGGCCTCAATCACATAAGTGCATGCATACATTAAACAATGGAAATATAGAATCAAGCAAGATATAGATCACAATTTTAGAGAGAATAACACACACCAAAAATAAAATATTGGTTGATAAAATGCAACCAATCAAATAGGCTCAAAATCTCACTGGTTTTGTGTGTTCGAGCTCTAAACCATGTTCCAAAATAATATTTCTTAAAACAAGTTAAACAAAAAAATTTTAATTTAATTTAGTGAAATGCTATAAAAAAGTTTCTTGAAAAGGTACTAACCACCGGAAGTTGGTATCGACCTCCCCACACTTAAAGATTGCACCGTCCTCGGTGCATGCAGAGATGTATAAGTAGGCGGGTTTCTCCAACCGATGCCTTTCTCCAAAGATCGTGCAGCAGACTTGTCTATTGCTTTAGTTAGAAACTTTTCCTTTTTCCTCTTGGTGGCCATCCTGAAAGAAGAGAAAAAGGAAAGGAAAGAACCCACAAGCAAAGATATGAAAAGAAATAAAACATATGTGGACTAGTGCCAAATAATACGGTTCTCAACTACATGGTAGCTACAACATGTAAGTGAGAAAATAATAGAAGTACATGTCAACTAGATAGCAAACAAGTCAAGGAGTACCCAAAATAATGCAAGAATTATGCAACAGTTTAGCAAGAAAATTCAACACCAAAGAAAAAGAGAAAGAATAAGAAAGGAGAGAAGAAAGAAGTAAAATAGAGAAAAGAAAGCGACGCGCGTGTGCAGGTCACGCGTGCGCGTGAAAACAAGAACAGCCATGTGACACGGACGTGTCCAGTACGCGGACGTGTGATCGTGATGGTTCCAATCGCGCGAGTCCAGCCTCGCACACGCACAACTTTCTGTTTGTTTCGCATTGGGGACAAAATTGCATACGACGCGTGCGCGTCAGCCACGCGTACGCGTCGATGACCATGAGGCGAAAATGATGCGGATGCGTGATGGATGTTGTGCTTCATGCACATTTCCAACACCAAACCATCAGAACTTGTTGACCAAATACCCATTTACGCCGATTTTCAGGGTCACGCGTACGCATCAGGGACGCGTACGTGTGGGCTGGTGAAATCGCAAGCGACGCGCACGTGTGAGGGACGCGTACGCGTGGTTTTTCTTGTGCGTGAGGCATGTGTCCAGCACCACTCCTGCCCAACTTTCTGTTCAATTTATTTATTTCACGCAGTTACATATGACGCGTACGCGTCGTAGACATTCACGCGTCGACTGCGATTTTTTTTACATGCAGAATGTAGAATGCAAAATGCAAATGATTATGCAAAATTTATGAATGACCACTAATAAACAAAATAAAATAAAATAAAATAAAACTAAGAATAAAAATGAAAGATTATACCATGGTGGGTTGTCTCCCACCTAACACTTTTAGTTAAAGTCCTTAAGTTGGACATGTGATGAGCTCCTTGTCAGGGCGGCTTACGCTTGAACTCTTCCAGGAATCCCCACCAATGCTTGCAATTCCAATAGCCTCCGGGATCCCAAACTAAGTGCATAACGCCTTCAAGCAAGTTGAAGTAGGTGACAAGGCCCCAAGAGTGTTGATTATTAGAATGTGTTCTAGGGTCCCAAACCTTGCTTTTGCACACGTCTTTGTATTGATCATTATTCTTCCAACCGGGTGGCAAGCGAATTGAATTCTCACTGTAGCGGCCAAACAACTTCTTAGACCCATTCAATCGAGCTCTACACCAACCTCTGCATTTGGACTTTGAACTTTCAACCATAATGAACCTAGGATTGTGTTGCCAACCTCTAACCATCTCTCTTTTACTCTTAAAACCACAAAGAGCTCTAAGTTGACCATCCGTCTCCAGTAGCCCATATTCAAGTGGGAAAGTAAAGGTTAAGGATAAGAATTTTACCCACTTGAATGTTGTATTGGATGGTAATGGCTTTGAGGGAGGTATTTCTGATGATCTTGCAAGCTCCACTCCCTTGTGCTCTTTTTTGAATTTTTCCACCTCTTTGCAAGCTTCCTCAATTTCAACCTCTTCTTCTTGGTAGTTTTCTTCCAATCCAATCTCTTCTTCATTGTTTACCAAGGGCATGGGAGGTTGTGCTTCTTCTTTCTTAATCTCTATCTCAAGTCCAATGGGAGAGGATTCAATTATAGATAATGATTCATCAATAATTAAATCCATCCCTTGATCGACCTCCTCAAGGTCTTCAGCCATGATATGCCTTGGAGGTTGTACACCCTCCTCAACATCAATTTCAAGCATCTTGGATGGAGGCTCCATGACTTGAGGTTCAAATGGAGGTTCCACATCTCCTAAATCTTCAACCACTTCCTTTTCTTCTATATTTTTGGCTTTGTCCAGTTGTTTCAATATAAAATCGTACTCCTCCTCGATAGTTTTCTTTCCATGACAACTTCCTTCAACTACTCCTTCATCTTCAAGGGTCTTCCCTAACTCCACATTTTGGGCCTCTTCTTGCTCTTCTGGAAATAAGGCCGCATGTAACCGATCCATTGTGATTGCATCCCTAAGACGATCCCTTCTTTCTTGTCCCATGTTAATAGTATCATTGGGATCATGTTGCTCTTGGATTGATGGACACGGGTATTCTTGCACGGAGGGTGGTGGTGCACCAGAGCTTGAGGACTGAGTGTTCGAGGTAGAGGATTGGTCCATGTGGGATATAAGAGCTTGAAGAGTAGAGGTAAGACTAGTGATAGAGGAAAGTGTGGTATGAAGCTCTATTTGCCCTTGGTGAATAACACCAAGGGTGTTGTCATCCAGTGGAGGTTGGGGTTGATAGGAGGGTTCATTATTTTGGAGAAAAAGTGCATGGTAGGAAGGTGGTTCTTCTTGGTAAGGGCATGGAGATGGTGAATATTGAGGTGGTGGCTCATGAGAGTAATTGTGTTTGAATGGGGTTTGTTCTATGTATGGTTCATTTGGCTCATAAGGTGGTTGGTATGGCGGATATGGGTTAGGGTCATATGGAGGTGAATGGTAAAAAGGGGCTTCTGAGTATGGTGGTTCAAAGTTATGTTGAGGAGGGGATTCATAGACATGTTCTGGTGGGCATTGAGTGTCACGTAAAGGTCCACCATAACCATTGTCTTGGTATGCATCATGGAATGGTTGTTGCTCGTGGTATATTGGAGGGGACTGTTGCCAAGAGGGTTGATCAAATCCTTGTGGTTCCTCCCATCTTTGATTGTTCAAACCTTGATGCATGTTCTCATTATAGCGCCCATTCCCTACAACAACATTGGAACCAAACTCATAGCGACAGGGGTGAACGTTCATAGTAGAAAAGAAAAACAAAAACTAACAAAGATACGCAACTAAGACCTAAAATTAATAAACAAGTAAAAATGAAATATTTATAATAACCAATAATAAGGCACACGTTTGCAATTCCCCGGCAACGGCGCCATTTTGACTAACGAATTTTTGCTAGTAAAGAATTCACAATAATATATTCCCGTTGTAAGTATAGTTTCTAAACCAACAAAAATCCTTTCGTACAAAAACTTGGTTGTCACAAGTAACAAACCCCTAATAGAATTGATAACCGAAGCATTTAAACCTCGGGTCGTCTCTCAAGGAATTGTAGGGAAGTATGCTTATAATTGGTTATGGAAAAGTATGTTTTGGGGGTTTTGGATAAGAGAAAAAGTAAAAGTAAATTGCAAACGGAATAAACTAATAACTAGAAAAGCTCTTGGCAAGGTATGAGAACTGGAAATCCTATGCTAGTTATCCTTATCAATTGTGATGAGAATTGTTCATTGCTCCCACTTAGTTAACCCTCAACGAATGAAGGAAAGTCAAGTGGACTAATCAATTTGATTCCTCAAGTCCTAATCAACTCCTAAAGAAAGACTAGCTTTAGTGGAATCCAAATAAATCAGCAACTTTCAATTATCAATCAACATAGGAGTTTGATAACTCAAGTGTTACCAATTACTCAACCAAGCCAAGAACATGGAATCCTACTCTAACATCCTTCTAAGCATTTTGTCAAGTACTTGGAGGGATAACATAACAACATAGAAAAGCAATAAGAGATAATAAAATCCAAACAATCAATTGCATTAATATGAAAACTGAATCTAACATCAAAAGTTCACAAACTAAAGTAATAACAATGAGTAATCAATAAGAGTAGAAGAGAAATTGTGTGAATGAAAAGTTAATAATTGTATCCCCTGATTCTCACACTATGTAGCCTCTAATATGTGTTTTCTGGGCCGAAAACTGGGTCAAAAACAGCCCAGAAATTGCTACGTCCAGCATGTGCGCATGTCACGCGTACGCGTCATCCACGTGTACGGGTGGATTGAACTTTCGCCAGGTCACGCGTATGCATTATTCACGCGTGCGCGTCACCCATCAGCTAGACAACTATGGCATATTATATATCGTTGCGAAGCCCCGGATGTTAGCTTTCCAACGCAATTAAAACCACTTCATTTGGACCTCTGTAGCTCAAGTTATGACCGTTTCAGTGTAAAGAGGTCAGGGCTAACAACTTTGCAGTTCCTTTAGTTTCTTGTATTCCTTCCACTTTTGCATGCTTCTTTTCCATCCTCTAAACCATTCCTGCCCTGTAATCTCTGAAAATACTTAACACACATATCACGACATCGAATGGTAATAAGAGATGATTAATATTAGCAAATATAAGGCCAAAGAAGCATGATTTCAATCATAGTACAAAATCAGGAAGGAAAACATAAAACATGCAAATTGTATGAATAAGTGTGAAAATAATGGATAAAATCCACTAGATTAAGCACAGGATAAACCCTAAAAATGGGGTTTACCAATGAATCACAGATTCCAGCAAGTTATCTGGGCTAATTGGGATAAGTAACATAAAATCTCGTTAGTTATGGGTAATTGAGGTTTCTGTGGCGCTAAGGCTAGAACCCTGAGCTTCATTCTCTGATTCAGAAGATCTGACCTTGTTTGTGGAGTTCTAAGTAGGATCATCAGAGATTGAATTTTGTGAGCTTCACCCTCATTCAAATTGAATGACCATTGACCCTAGCATTTGATGTGGATAAGAGGAGATTAATGACCACTGACCCTAACGTTAATCACTAACGGCCTTGCCATTGAATGAATCATTCATTGTTGAAATAGTCACTAAGAAGTATTAATCTGGAAGAACAAGCATCTCTGAGGCCTTAACTGATTTCTCATCATTGGTTCTATGTTGATTCGGTATTACGTTCGTTCTTATTTTGTTTCATGCACCAACAACAACAACAACTATCTTTTCTATTCGCCTGACTAAGTCCAGCAAGATAACTATTGCTTGCTCAATCCAACAATCCTTGCGGGATCGATCCTCACTCACCTGAGGTATTATTTGGACGACCCGGTGCACTTGCCAGTTCAGTTGTGCGAGTTCTAATTTCGCGCATCAATACTTGCACTAAGATCACATAAGGCTTTGTTAAAATGTAAATTCCCAATGGTGCACGGAATCTGAAAGCTCCCTAGATCTGGCATCTTCCTAGGCAACTTGTTCTGAATCATTGCACTACATTCCTTGGTTAGGACTACTGTTTCATCTCCCATTAGTATCTTCTTTTAAGAAAGTAAGCTTTTCATAAACCTGACATAGGGAGACATTTGCTCCAGAACCTCAGCAAAAGGAATATTAACTTGCAACTTTCTGGAAACTTCTAAGCGCTATGAGAATTGCTCGTCCTTGGTCTTTTCTTGGACTTTCTGAGGGGATGATATCTTCCGCTTGAGGTCGGGTGCACTGGGTGGAGCGTGCACTGTAGGATCCTCAGACTTTTATGGAGCATCTGTTCTCCTCTGGCACTGGCTCACTTGTCACTGTGATGGCCTTGCATTCTTCTCTTGGATTAGGCACTGTGTTACTAGGAAGAGTGTTAGGGGGTCTCTCAGGAATTTGCTTACTCAATTGATCCACTTGCATCTCCAAGTTTTGAAGGGAAGCTCTAGTCTCTTACATGAAACTGTTAGTGTTCTTGGAGAGTTCAATAACTATAGAGGCCAAGTCAGGAGTACTCTGGGTGGACGCTTGCTGTAGCTGAGAGGCTTGAAATTAACGGTTGTTGAAATTATTCTAATTAAAACTGCTCTGAGAATTATTGAAGTTTGGTTGCCTCTGAGATTGGTCTCTCCACCCAAAATTAGGATGATTCCTCCATCCCTAATTAAATGTATTAGAGTAGGGATCATTATTGAGATTTCTGGAGGAGTTTCCCATTAAATTAACCTGTTCAGTAGTAAACTGGCCATATTCATAAGTCTCACCTTGAGGAAAGCTACCGCTCATGTCATAGGGAGTATCTTGAGTACTGACAACTGAGACCTGCATTCTACTCAAGTGTTGTGTAATGGCATTTATTTGCTGAGACATAGCCTTATTTTGGGCAAGAATAGCATCCAATGTGTCCAACTCCATGACTCCCTTCTTCATAGAGGCGCTCTCAGAAGAGTATAAATATTGGTTGTTAGCAACCATCTCAATTAGCTCCATGGCCTCATCAGGGATCTTTATCATATGGAGTGACCCTCCTATAAAATTATCAAGAGAGAATCTTTCCAATCTCAGAGACTCTATCATAGAAAATCTGAACTTGAATCCAGTCCGAGAAATATCAGGAGACACTTACTAAGCATCTATTTGTACCTTTCCTTGGCTTCATAAAGAGACTATCCATCTCTCTGTCTGAAGGTCTGAACATCCATCCTCAGCTTAATCAGCTTCTGAGGAGGAAAGAACTTGGTCAGAAACTTGTTGACCTCCTTATCCCAAGTGTCCAAACTCTCTTTGGGCTGAGTATGAAGCCACTGCTTTGCTCTATCCCTCATAGCAAATTGGAAGAGAAGTAGCTTGTAGACATCAGGATTCACTTCATTCATCTCTATAGTATAATAGATCTACAGAAAATTAGAGATAAACAGGTTGGGATCTTCCTGTGGGAGTCCGTGAAACTGGCAATTTTGCTGTACTAGAGTGATCAACTAAGGCTTCAACTCAAAGTTGTTTGCAGCAACTGGAGGTATGACAATGTTGCTCCCATTTAAATCTGGGCTAGAAGCAGTATAAGAGCCAAGAGTTCTCCTAGGTTTCCCGTTTACATTCTGATTAATAACTTCAGCATTGATCGCATTGTTGTTAGGGTTTCCCTCCATGATGAACTCGTCATCTTTTTTTTTTAGAGTTATCACTGAGACATTCTCTATAAGCTCTAGCTTGTTGTAAATGTCTTGTTATAGTCTTCTCAATCTTATGGTCAAAGTCAAAGAGGGGTTCTTTGTCCTTATTCTTGCTCATAAACAGACAGCAAACAAAGAAAAATGAGAATCTCTATGTCAGCGTGCAGAGAATTCTCAGTGAGGTATCTTGAGCAGAAGAAATAAAATAAAATAAATAATTAATACTAAAAATTAGAAAATCAACAAAGAAAATTGAACCACTAATTTTGAAAAATAAGAAAAGGAAAATAATTAGGAAAAACAAAACAAAATTAGTAAAGGGGGACACTAAACTTAATTTCAAAAATTAAAGAGAAAATTTTTTAACAAATTAAAGCTAAGAATTCAAAAATTTAAGAACAAAAATAAATTAGACTAAAAATTGAAAACACCAAACTTAATTTCAAAAATTGAGGAAAAGTTTTAAGATAAAATTAAACTAAAATTTCAAAAATCAAAGAACAAAATAAATAAAAATCAAAAGCTAAAAATGCCTAATCTAAGCAATCAGACAACGGTTAATTGTCAATAGCAATCAAACCCCGGTAACGGCGCCAATAACTTGGTGCGGATTTTAGAATATCCACAAAATAACCGGCAAGTGCACTAGGTCGTACCAAGTAATACCTCAGGTGAGTAAGGGTCGATCTCACGATGATTGATGGACTGAGCAACAATATTCTATTGATTCCTTAGTTAGGCAAGCAGAAAGTGATTGTTTTGGGGTTTAAAAAGCATTAAACAGTACTTAAGGAAATAAGAAAGAAAACGGTGAAAATGGTGTAAAATAAATTAGAGAAAACAGTTAAGGTTTCAGAGTTTACTCTTCTGGATTAAGTTTTCTTACCAACTATTTTAATCATGGAGGATTCATTTCATGGCAAACTATAATTGACTAAACCCTAATGTCTTAGTGAATTAGTCTCCTCTAACCCAAATCAACCGCCAATGTCTTGGTCACTTAATGTGCATTAGAGGGTTAAGTTTAATTCTAGTTTATGGCATCAAAAACCCCAATTACCCAAAGCTAAGAGGATCAAATGTCATGTATCCAGATTAGTTCAAGTAATTAGCAATTTAGGAGGAATTTGCTTTCAAGCAGTTGTTCAAGCGAGATAACTCTTTCAAGAATCACAAGAACACATATAGAATAAGGGTTATACTGTTGTTCTACCCAGATTCATAAGATGAAGAACGAAAGAAATCCTTGAAACTGAATCAATACATTAATTAAAATATAAAAGCAACAGTCTTAATCCATGGAAATAAACAGATCTCCTAACCTTAACCAAGGAGGTTTAGTGGCTCATGACATACAGAGAAAATAAGGGTTCTAAAAAGTGTGAAAGTGCAGAAGTGAGAAGATTCCGCTATAGGGTAAATCTTTTCCCTTTTATATCTAACCTAATTTGATTTGAAACTAAAATAAAATAATAAATTATAAAACTAAAATATTTTGTTTTTAAATAAGAATTTCAAAAATAAAAGATAAAGTAATAATTAAAAGCTAAATCGAACTAAAGATGCTCCAAGAGAGAGGATAGGTTCGGATTGCCTGGCACTAAATGCCAGGCTTGGCGTTTAATGCCCAAAAGGGGCAGAACGCTTCTAGTTTTACTGAGTTGCTGGCGCTAAACACCAGCTTGGCCTTTAGCGCCCTAGTGGGCAGCTCCAATTCTTCTCTTTCTTGCACAAAACCTTGCTAAATTGATCCGAATTTCACCTTAAATAATTAAAAATCCAAAACAACTCAAAGTAGCATTCAAAGAAGATTTTTTAACACTAAAATATAATTAAACACATTAAATTCTAACTAAATTTAACTAGAAAATATGAGGAAAATAGGGTAAAGATGCTCATGCATCACATAACTCAGGTAATGAACCAAAGACTTACTAGAGTATCAACGTAGAATAGGACAATTGTAATTTTTTGGTAGGAGATGAACTACAGCTCAGGAAAGCATCAAAACCTGCAAATCACAAAGTTAGAATTGGCATAAATAAATGGCTAAGATAACTAAAAGAACCGAAAAAAAAATGGAAGGTTAGTTTTGATAAATGAATATTATTCCATGCACATTATGGATCTTTTCATACATGTACACATAGTGTTCAAACATTTTAAGTAACAATGTATGACAGATTTAGTTCTTGATTGTGTAAGACCAAACTGCAGCCTAATCAGTTTATATGCAAATAAGTTTGGTTAGTGTCATAAATTTTAAAGCTTTGAGAGTTACAAATTTTTTCGAAAAAAGAGAGATACACAATTAAGTAAAATGTTTTTGACTCAAGACAATTTGACTAACTTTGTGTCTGCCCAAAAGCTAGAAGCAATAAGAAAAGAAACAAAGACATAATTCTATATTGTGTCTTTATTTTTTTGTTCTAAAACATTTACTAAGTATAGACTTAGAATTTTTTTTATAATAACTACTTTTAAAAATGAAGCTGGGAATGATCCTTCATCAAAAGAATAGGGGTTTGTGATGACAAGTCATCTTAGGCTAGTTTCACAAGCCTTTTTCATTAGTTTTTACTTAGTTTTCATGCATTTCTTAGGCAATAAGTAAGTGTTTGGATGAGAAATTCATGCTTGTCTCGATTCAATCAAACATTGTTAATTTTATGCTTTTTCATGAGATTTTTGCATGATTTAGTTGATGTTATGAATGATGCAAAATCTTGTGATTTTGGCAAGGCTTTGATGAATTTTTTTTGGTTGATGATTGGTAAGAAGAAGCAAAGGAAGGGCAGAGAAGAAGAAGAGCAAGCAATGTTGGTGGCCAAAGTTGGCTCACCAACATTGCCACAAATGTTGCTCCTGACAGCCTGACTGTGTCTTCTTCAAACAAGAATAACTTCAGCTAAAAAGCTCCAAATGAGATGACTCCAAGAGCATTGGAAAGTAGGAATCTAGAGATTTCCAAGCATATATGGCATTACATGGTGGACACTAAGTTTGAGGGAGAAACCTGGCCCCAAAAGTGCAAAGATGAACATAGTATCAACTGTAGTAAGGCCAGCTGACCTCTTCACCTTCCATAGAGTATAACTCGAGCTGTAGAGCTTCAAATGTTGTGCTTCCAACGGCATTAGAAAATGGAAATTTAGGGATTTCCAACAATATATAACAATATGAAGTGGACAATACGTTTGAGCTTCAGAATGTAGCGTTGTTACCAACGCTGGTGTAAACACTGGTGTGCCAACTTTGCCTCCAACGTTGCACACTAACGCCAGCGACCCTGTCCCCTTCAAAGGAGCATAACTTGAGTTGCAGATGTCCCATTGAGATGATTCTTGTTGGGTTAGAAATCTGACATTGAGAGCTTTTCAACCATATATAATAGTCTATAATGGGCATGAAATTAGCAATGTTGACAAGAGGACAAAGTGATGTTCCAAGGCTTGCTGGCAACACTATACGTAAAATTTGGGTGCCAACGTTGGAGGGAATGTTGGTGAACCAATGTTACCTCCAACGCTTGTGATAATTTTCATTTTTGGAGCTAAAATATTTTTGGGCGACGTGTACACGTCTATGCCGCGTACGCGTGAAAGTGGAAATATTTTGAATCCACTCGAATGCATGAGCTACGCATACGCGTGACTAAACGAACATTGGAGGTCCAACATTGCCTCAAACATTGCCTCCAACATCAATGATGAGCAGCCCAAATTTGTATTTGGAAAAATTTCATTGACGCGTACGCGTGGATGCAGATTTTGGCCAGGAACGCAAACACATGAGCGACGCACACGCGCAAAACCTTGTTTCTACGCGTACGCGTGGGCGACGCGCACGCGTGGATGAAAAAACATTGGTACATCAACATTAAGTCAACCGTTGGCGCCAACGCTCATTCCTTCAAAAATTATTTCTCAAGCCCAACCTTTTACTCAATGTTTTCTTGCAAACGTTGAGGCCAACGTTGACACCAGCACCAGAAAGTTTTATGACCCTTGCAGATTAAAAACATGAATTATCAACTGCCCCTCTTCAACATCACTGAGACCCACTCTTGCTTGCTTCAACATGGCCAAGGCCCACATCCAACTACAATGCAGACCAAATTGAAGAAGAGAAGAAGAAAATAAATATGAGGCTTAAGTACTAAGAGTAGGATAGAAGGCTCTGGTAGAGAGCTTAGCTTAGAATTTCTTTTTCTTTTCTACACTTTTACATTTGAGTTGTATTGAATTTAGTTCAGCTTTATGCAATTTCAATTTCTACACTTCTCTTCTATAATTGTCCTTTATGCAATTTTTCATTTCCGTTCACACTGAGATTGATTTACTTTAATTTCATGCAATTTAAATTTTCTGCAAGTGTTCTTAGAGCAATGATCAATTGAACCCCACTTCATTAGGGGAGGAGCTCTATTACAATTCACATGATTGAGTGAACTTCTTCTTCTTCTCAATCTGCTTGGATATCTATAGGATATCTTCTATTTTGATTGAGATTCATTCACTCCGGAAGAGGGTTTGAATATGTTGAATGCTTGTGTGAGCCTTGGAAGGGGAATCATGAGCATTAGAATTTGGGCTCTATCCTTCACAATTCTCTTGACCAACACTATACGGGAGGAATTGAGGTCTTGAGAATTCGTGTGGCTTATGGATGAGAGACATGTACTTAACCTCTTCTCATGACAGTTAGAGAATTGGCAAGATTGATTGTGATTAGAGAGATTGGATTTCCAAGGAATTAGGATCCAATCAATTTCAATCTATCATAGATCTACTTATATGATTGATGAGCGGATAATTTATACGCTTTTTGGCATTGTTTTTAGGTAGTTTTTAGTAGGATCTAGCTACTTTTTGGGATATTTTTATTAGTTTTTATGAAAAATTCACATTTCTGGACTTTACTATGAGTTTATATATTTTTCTATGATTTTAGGTATTTTCTGGCTGAAATTGAAGGACCTGAGCAAAAATCTAATTCAGAGGCTCACAAAGGACTGTAGATGCTGTTGGATTCTGACCTTCTTGCACTCGAAGTAGATTTTCTGGAGCTACAAAACTACATATGGCGCGCTCTCAATTGCGTTGGAAAGAAGACATCCAGGGCTTTCCAGAAATATATAATAGTCCATACTTTGCGTGAGTTTTGACGACGTAAAATGGCGTCAAAACGCTAGCTCTCTGCCCTTTTCTGGCGTCAAAACGCCATAACTGGCATAAAAGATGTTGTTAAACACCCAAACTAGCACCAAAGCTGGTGTTTAACTCCAAGGAAGACCTCTATATGTGTAAAGCTCAATGCTC
Source organism: Arachis hypogaea (assembly GCF_003086295.3). Taxonomy (NCBI): domain Eukaryota; kingdom Viridiplantae; phylum Streptophyta; class Magnoliopsida; order Fabales; family Fabaceae; genus Arachis; species Arachis hypogaea. The sequence goes on along the minus strand of NC_092036.1, from coordinate 84,900,049 downwards.
AGCCCAAGCACGCACCAAGTGGGCCCGGATGTAGATTTCTGCATCATTTACCTATTTCTGTAAACCCTAGTAGCTAGTTTCATTATAAATGGGACCTTTTACTATTGTATTTTCATCTGAGAATCTTCAAATCATAGGGACATTCTAGATGATATATTTTTATATTTGGGGAGGCTGGCCATTCGGCCATGCCTGGAGCTCCAGATCACTTATGTATTTTCAATGGTGGAGTTTCTACACACCATAGATTAAGGTGTGGAGCTCTGCTGTTCCTCGAGTATTAATGTAATTACTACTATTTTCTATACAATTCAAGCTTACTTGTTCTAAGATATTCACTCACACTTCAACCTGACGAATGTGATGATCCGTGACACTCATCACCATTCTCACCTATAAATGCGTGTCTGGCAACCACTTCCGTTCTACCTTAGAATGAGCGTGTATCTCTTGGTTTCCTGGCTTATGCGTGTTGATTGCCTCTCCTGACAACAGAGCCTTCAATTCCTTGAGATCAGAGTCTTCGTGGTATAAGCTAGAATACATTGGCAGCATTCTTGAGATCCAAAAAGTCTAAACCTTGACTGTGGTATTCCGAGTAGGATCCGGGATGGGATGACTGTGATGAGCTTCAAACTCGTGACTGTAGGGCGTAGTGACAGACACAAAAGGATAGTAAATCCTTGAAGAACTGAAGATTGATGGTTTAGAAGTTATAGTAAACTCTCGTTGTAAGTATAGTTACTAAACCAAGCAATCAACCTTTCTTACAAACGTTTTGGTTGTCACAAGTAACAAACCACTAAATAAATTGATAACCGAAGTATTTAAACATCAGGTCGTCTTCTCAAGGAATTGTAGAGAGGTATGACTTATTATTGGCTATGAAAAAGGTTAAATTTTGGGGGTTTTGAGAATGAGGAACAAGTATGATAAATGATAAGCGAAATAAATAAATAACTATAAAATAAACTCTTGGCAAGATATGAAAATTCGGAAGTTCTATCCTAGTTGCTCCTATGAGAATGAAAGGTAATCCCACTTAGTTAACCTTTGCGTAAGCAAGGGAAAGTCAAGTGAACCAATTGGTTAGACTTCCCAAGTCCTAGCCAACTCCTAAGGAAAGACTAGAGTTAGTGGAATTCCAATTAATCAGCCGACATAACAATCAATCCTAAATAGTTGATAACTCAAGAGCTTCCAGTTAATCAATTAAAGCCAATAATATAAAAAGCTAAATAAGAATCATAAATATCTGGAATACCTCAAATAACATTCATTCAAAGCAGTAAAATCTAACATGAACAAGTTTATAAGCCAATTGGGCAACATAAATCAAATACAAATAACAGCATTAAAGTATCTCAAAGCAGAAGAGAAGTCAAAATAAAGAAATATTGAACCTGATATGAAGATGAGATAAATCCTAATTTCTAAAAATCCTAATCCTAAAGCCTAAGAGAGAGGAGAGAGCCTTTCTCTCTAAAAACTACATCTAAAACTAAAAATTATGAGTTATGAAAGCCTCCTCATGAACGGATGCATTTCCCCACTTTATAGCCTCTAATCTGTATTCTCTGGGCCGAAAACTAGGTCAGAAACAGCCCAAAAATTGCTGATTATGAAATCTGGTCCGTACAGGTCGCGGCAAAGTGACGCGGAGGCGTGACCCATGCGTCCGCGCGGAATGAGATTCGCTGATGCGACATGTCCGCATGAAACGCGCGTTCGCGTTGCCTAACTGTATGGCCACTATGGTAAATTATATATCAAATCGAAGCTCCGGACGTTAGCTTTGCAACGCAAGTAAAACCGCATCATTTGGACCTCTGTAGCTCAAGTTATAATTGTTTTAGTGAGAGAGGGTCAGGCTGACAGCTTTGCAGTTCTTTCAACTTCTTGTATTCCTTCCACTTTTGCATGCTTCCTTTCCATCCTCTAAGTCATTCCTGCCCTGTAATCTCTGAAATCACTTAATATACATATCAAGGCATCTAATGGTAATAAGATAGGATTAATATTAGCAAATATAAGGCCAAAGAAGCATGTTTTCAATCATAGCACAAAATCAGGAAGGAGAATGTAAACTCATGCAAATAGTATGAATAAGTGGGTAAAGAGTTGATAAAAACCACTCAATTGAGCACAAGATAAACCATAAAATAGTGGTTTATCAACCTTCCCACACTTAAACATTAGCATGTCCTCATGCTAAGCTCAAAAGAAGCTATAAAGGAGTGAAGAGGAATGATAGAGAGTATGCAATGCAACCTATCTATGCGGATGCAACTACATGCAAAATATTTCTACCTACTTGGTTAAAAGCAAATAAGTTCTCCAAGAAAAAAATAATTCAAATTCCACTAATTCAAATCGTACAATAAAAAGCAACTAAAGTTGTAAGAAGATATCTCATGAAAGCAGGGAACATAGAATCAAGCACTGAACCCTCACTGGTAGTGTATATCACTCTAGTTTCTCTAGTGTATAGGGTAATCACTCTATTCTTCTCTAATCATGTTTTCTAAACTTTGTTCTTCATCTAACCAATCAACAAATATTTAATGTATACATACAAACATCATGAGGTCTTTTTTCAAGGTTGTAATAGGGCTAAGGTGAGGGTAATGGTATATATATATAAGGCTAAGTGAGCTAATAATTGAACCCTTGATTAGTTTAAGATGTCACCTAACATATACATACTCTATATAATCTAGAAATCTTGCCTAGCTGCCCAATTTTCCCACTTGTGTGTTACATACTCATGCACCAATTTTATTTTTGATTTTATCCCATGTGCATTGATTCTTTAATTTTTGCATTGGGGTAATTTTTGTCCCCTTATTTAATTACTTCATTTTTTTCTTTCTTATTTTTTTTTATCAATGCACATGGTAATTTAATTATTTTGATTTTACATAAGCATGCTTCCCAAATTTTCAAATAACTTATTCAATTTAATTTTTTACTTTTTTTTTTCTATCATCCCATGTTCTCATAAAATTCCCCACACTTAAATTATACATAATATCTATCTTAAGCTAACCAAGGATTCAACTTGGGATTTTTAATTTGTTTTTCTTCTTAAGGCTAGTAATGTGGTTATAAAACAGAATGGCTTATTTGGGGTGATGAGCAAAAATTCAAATAATGGCCTCAATCACATGCAGGTATGTGAATATACTAAATAATGGACATATAGAATGGAACAAAGCAAAGATTGCAATCATAGAGAAGAAAACACACAAGAATAAAATATTATGGTTAAATAATGTAACCATGTAATTAAGCTCAAAATCTCACAGGTTGTGTGTTCTTTGGCTCAAAAAACATGTTCCAAATACTACTTCAAACAAATTTAGCACAAATTTTTTTCAATTTAAACTAGTGAAATACTATAAAAATTTCTTGAAAAAGAAAATCTTACTTCAACCAAGTAGTAACTAAATGCATAAAATCAAACAAACATGCAATCAAATATGCAAATGCAGCAATGAACAAACAAAGAAAATAGAATATTAGTGTTGAAAGGAAGGTAACTAACCCTTGGAAGTCGGTATCGACCTCCCCACACTTAAAGATTGCACTGTCCTCGGTGCATGCTAAGATGTACAGGTGGATGGGTGGCTCCGTAGCTAGTGCTCTTTTTGTCCCTTTCCTTGCCAGTGGTATGGGAGTAGCTTTCTCTTTACCTTTTTTGGTAGCCATCCTGAAAAGGAAAAAAGAAAGTAACAAGTAAAGCTAGGGGATCTAGCAAGGAAGAGAGCTGGAAAGGTGGTAATCAATGCACAGTAAAGAAGAATGATGTTAACACATGGTCATGACTACATGTGAAAAGTCTTCAATGGAAATATAGTAAGTGCATGTGATGAAGTTAAATGCGAGATGTTTATTGGCATGCTGGCAAAAGCATGAGTAGCATAGATCAAGCATTCAATGTCCAAGTTGGATTACCAAGTCTTCCAAACTAATAATATGTTTGTAAAAACAATTATATTTAAATAATAAAATAGAGAAGGGGTTATGTGAAAAGTAGGAATTTAGAGTAGTAGATTTAAAAGAAATCTAAAAATAGTGCAAAATGCCATATGGGCGTTTTCACAAACACAAAGCATGCATAGTAAATAAGGTATGGAAAATATTAATTAGAACATGCAAGCACCCTTAAAATAATATATAATTGTTGAAACAAATCCCAAATAATCCATAAGCAAAATATGGAAAATAATGACCCAAATAAATTTCCAACACCAATTAAAAGAAAAAAAAAAGAAAAAGAAAGGAAGGAAGAAAGAAATAAGAAGGGAAAGAAAAGATTTAGATTAGGGGAAGAATAGAGAAGATATCTTGGCTGATCTGGATAAGCTATGTGGCGCAGGCGACGCTAACGCGCGGTTGGCGCTTGATAAACCACTATTTTATGGTATATATTATGTTTAATTATGTGGTTTTATCATGATCCTTACCCACTTATTCATTAATTTAGCATGCATTTATATTTCCTTCCTGAAATTATTACATGGTTGAAAACTGCTTCCTAGAGACTTTTTAATTATGCATTTTAGTTCTCCTTTATCCCATTCGATGCCGTAATCTGTGTGTTAAGTGTTTCAGGCTTTATAGGTCATGGATGAGTTGGAGATTAGGAAGGAAGCTAGCAAAAATGGAAGGAACATAAGAAATTGAGGAGGTAATCAGCGAGAAGTGACACGGCCGCATGGCTCACGCATTCGCGTGAAAGAGGAAAAATCGGAGTGACGCGGCCGCATGGCTCATGCGACCACGCGGAATGGAAAAGCACAAGTGACGCGGAGGCGTGGACGACACGAATGCGTGGAAGGGAAAAACGCAAATGACGCGTCCGCATAGATGACGCGATCGCGTGTCGTGCGCCACCTGCAGAATCTGCAGATTCCGCTGGGGGCGATTTTGGTCCCTATTTTGACCCAGTTCTCGGCCCAGAACAGCAGACTAGAGCCAGAGAACATGCAGAAACCAGAGACAACATTCATTCTACACAGTTTTTAGTTTTATATCTAGTTTTTACTCCTCCTCTAGGTTTTTCTCTCCATACATTGATAATCTTAGGATTTTATTTTTCTCTCACTTTTTGCATTGGGATACTGAGAAGAGTTATTACCTCATCAAGACTTCGTCATTCAAGTTCGTTTTCTTTACTTGGCTTTACTCTTCCATGTCCTTTGCTTTGTTAATTTTACCATTGGAATATTATTATGATTTATTTAATACAAGGATTACTTTTATTTTTATTTGATTATTTTGATTTTTATTTACAATGTCTTTCTTTAATTCCTTTTCATATGTCATGAATTTTACATTCATAATGAGCGAGTAGTTCCCTGACTTGATGGGGAGTTGATTGAAAGGAACCAATTGAGTTGGAAGACTTGAAAGAAAATTGTAATCGGGTTATTGTTGGCTTGCCCTCTAGTCACCAACACCAATCCCTTTTAATTAGGTGGATTGCAACTTGTGAATGGGCATAGCATCCCAACTTGTTTAACTTTCCCTTACCTAGTAAGAGATAACTAAACGGGATAACCTTCAGTTATCAATTAATCTAGAGACTAATCCAACAATAGCGGAACTTCCAACTAATCAACTCCCAATAAAGGCTTTTATTTACATCATTCAAATTCTCCAATTTTATTTCCTGTTTACTCAACTCAAACCTTTTTGAAAACATCTGATTAATAAAATAGCACACTTTTCTGCGACTCGTTGGGAGACGACCTGGGATTCATACTCCCAGTATTTTAAAATTTAAATTTCTGTGACACCTTTCTAAATTGATAAGTGAATTTCTGGTGAGTTAAGAACTATACTTGCAACGTACACATTTTAATAATTTTTAATTCACTAACTTCCGCCCCATCAATTTTTGGCGCCGTTGCCAGGGAGTTGCAACAGTAATTTAATTTATTGATTGGTATTTATTTTTATTGCAATTTTTTTCTTTTCATTCTATCACTATGAATTGTACGTTTCTTTCGTTAAATGACGCGTTCGCTTCCTGATCCAAGCTTGCCAGCATTTGATCCTGAAATTGAAAGAACTCTTTCACATATAAGGCGAGCTAGGCGTAGGCGACTCCTCTTTGAGGATGAACCTGAACCGTCATTTAAGGAAGAAATAAACCCCCTTTCTACTGATACAGTTCATTTACGTGCAGGTGACACGGCAGCACCCAGAAGAGTCACCATCCAGGAGGAAGGAGCCCCTGATTTTACGCTCCAACCATTTCAGGCACACCACCCAGCAGTAGCTGTAGATTTTGAAATAAAGTCTTCACTACTCAACTTGATGCCCAAATTTCATGGCTTACCTGCTCAAGAGCCTATCAAGCATCTTAGAGATTTCCAGACCGCTTGCTCTACTGTTAAGCGTGATGGCGCTGATGAAGTTTCTATTCTATTAAAAGCCTTCCCGTTTTCTCTGGAGGGAAAGGCAAGAGAGTGGTACTACACTCAACCCAGAGAAACTGTTTCCAACTGGGATACACTTAGGAGAGAAATTCTGGATAAATTCTTTCCAGCTGAAGTTGTTGATAATCTAAGGAAGGACATGTTTATGATCATTTAGGATGAATCTGAGACCCTCTATGAATACTTGGAACGCTTCAATACACTTCGAGATGCATGTCCCCATTATATGATTGACAAGATAGTTTTGCTTGGTTACTTTACACAGGGTCTGAGATCTTAAGATAGGACCACACTGGAAGGTGCTTGCAATGGTTCTATGAAAAAGTATAAGACTACGGACAAAGCATGGCAATTGATCAGAGACTTAGCTGACTCTACTAGGAATCATAGGCAGAGACAAAGTCGGTCAAGAGCTGTTACGGAGGTATCCACTTATACAGAGACTACTACTATAGCCCAGAGTCTATGTGAAATGACTAACTTGCTGAAGCAGATGCAACTGAATCAACAATAACCTCAGCAAGTTCAGCCTTCTCCACCACAGCACAGCCAGCAGTTAGTTCCACAAAGAGTGTGTGGCATCTGTACAGATTACAGTCACTATACTGATGAGTGTCCACAGCTCCAACCAGAAGACAATACTGTAGCAGCCACTCACAACTTTCATGACCGCCCCAATCAAGGGTACAATCAAGATGGCAATTATAACTAAGGATGGCAGGATAACTCTAACCAAGGTTGGAGAGACAATTCTAACCTGGGTTGGAGGGACAATTCTAACAGAGGAGGCAGAGATAACAATGGAAATTAGAGGTGGAATAACAATAACAATTTCAGGCAGCAGAATCATACTCAGTCCTACAGAGCACCTCATTTGAGACAACCTCAAGCATCTTAGCAGACCTCTCAGATCACTTACCCCTCTTCATCTCCTAATGATGAATTACTACAAGCTATTGATCGGAGGCAACAGGCCATGGAAAACAACCTTACTTCTACTCTGAATGGTTTGAATTCCACTTTGCAAGCCCTTGTCTCGCAGATTGGATCAATGAACAACTCCAACAACCAGTCCTCAAGCTCTGGTGGACTCCCCTCTCAACCATTACCCAACCCAAAGGGTGGTATCAATGCCATCACCCTAAGGTCTGGAACCACACTGCAGGAGAGAAATCAGGAGGAGCCAAGCTCACCAGAACAACGCCTCAGCTTAAGAGATAGTAGAATTAGAAGATGTTGAAGAGGAAGAGGACATACAGGACATAACTGAGAAAGAAGAAGCTCAACCACAAGAGGAAGCACTAAAAGGCGCAGACACTGCAGAAAACACCACTCTCATTCCATTTCCACAACTTGCAAGGAAGCCCAGGAAGCAGTTGGAACCTGACCCCAAAATGGTAGAAATCTTCAAAAAGGTTGAGGTAACTGTTCCCCTTTTTGATGTCATTCAACAGGTACCTAAATATGCAAAGTTTCTAAAATATTTGTGCATACATAAAGACAAAATTAATGAATTAGAAACTATTCCTTTAGGAAGTTCTATATCTGCATTAATGGGAAATTTACCTGAAAAATGTAGTACTATTGGTGGTGTAGTAATTTATGACTGCATGTGTGATTTAGGAGCATGTGTTAGTATAATGCCCTTATCTGTATATGATGTTTTAAGGCTCCCTCCCTTAAAAAGGTCGGCAGCTCGTTTTGTGTTGGCAGATAAAAGCATTATTACAGTAGCTGGAGTTGCTGAAGATGTTTTGGTGAACATTAAAGGGCTCACATTTCCCACTGATTTCTATATCTTGGAGAGGCCCAATAATGACTCAGATAAGCTGTCATCAATCCTACTTGGCAGACCATTCCTGAAGACATCAAGATTCAAATTAGATGCTTTTTCAGGAACATATTCTTTTGAAATAGATGGTCGAATAGTAATCTTGAATTTGAATGGAGTCACGAACAACCCTCCAGAAGATCATTCTATCTTCTAGTGTGATACATAGATGAAACTGTAGCTGAAATTCACCAAGAAGAGCTGGAAGAAAAGTACACAGAACAAAGTCCAAGTGTGGGGACTCTATTAACTGACAATAAGGATACTTCGGCATTTTCACAAACTTCGGACAATCCAGAGCCTGCCCATGACCAGAAGATAGAGTTAAAACCTCTTCCTCCACATCTCAAATATGCTTATCTTGAAGATGAGCAGAAGTTTCCAGTTATTATTGCACAGGACCTCACTCCTAAACAGGAAGAGTAGTTACTTAATGTGCTAAGGAAGCACAAGAAAGCAATTGGGTGGAGTTTGGCAGACATAGTAGGCATCAACCCTCAAGTATGTGAGAACAGAATATTCTTAGAGGAAGGAGCAAGACCTGTCTGCCAACCCCAAAGAAGACTGAATCCCACTATTTTGGAAGTTATCAAAAAGGAAGTGACCAGACTATTGGAAGCAGGTATCATTTATCCCATTTCAGACAGTGAATGGGTTAGCCCAGTACAAGTGGTGCCCAAGAAGTCTGGAGTCACTACAGTGAAGAATGAGCATGGAGAGCTCATAGCAACCAGAGTACAGAAAGCTTGGAGAGTCTGCATTGATTACAAGAGTCTCAACCAAGCTACTCGCAAGGATCACTACCCACTTCCATTCATTGATCAAATGTTGGATCGCCTGTCAGGTAAATCACATTATTGCTTTCTAGATGGTTACACAGGTTATTTCCAGATTCATATAGCTCCTGAGGATCAGGAAAAGACTACTTTTACATGTTCTTTTGGGATTTATGCTTACAAGAGAATGCCCTTTGGTTTGTGCAATGCACCAGTTACTTTCCAGAGGTGCATGATGAGTCTTTTCTTTGATCTTATTGAGGATTGTATGGAGGTTTTTATGGATGATTTTAGCGTTTATGGTGATTCTTTTGGCCTTTGCTTAGATGGATTATCTAGAGTATTGGATAGATGTGTCAATACAAACCTTGTATTAAATTTTGAAAAATGTCATTTTATGGTTAAACAAGGGATTGTACTAGGACATGTTGTATCTAATACTGGTATTTCTGTAGAGCCAGCAAAGGTGAATGTAATTTCTACTTTACCTTACCCCTCCTCTGTGAGGGAAGTCCGTTCGTTCCTTGGCCAAGCAAGTTTTTACAGGAGATTTATTAAGGACTTCAGTAAGGTAGCACTTCCCTTATCCAGATTACTACAGAAGGATATTGAGTTCGAGTTCAGTGAAGATTGTAAGCAAGCGTTTGATAAGCTGAAGACCAACCTAACTCAAGCTCCAATTGTGAGAGGACCAGACTGGAGCCAGCCGTTTGAAATCATGTGCGATGCTTCCAACCATGCAGTAGGAGCAGCGCTGGCTCAGCGTGAAGGTAATGATCCTTTTGTTATTGCTTATGCGTCTAAGACTTTAGACGCTGCCCAGTCAAATTATACTACTACTGAGAAAGAGCTTCTTGCTATTGTTTTTGCTCTGGATAAATTCCGAGCTTATTTACTTGGTACTAGAGTAGTAGTGTATTCGGACCATGCAGCTTTAAAGTATTTAATAGCTAAAAAGGAGTCCAAACCAAGGCTCATACGTTGGATACTACTTTTACAAGAATTTGATTTAGAAATAAAGGATAGGAGTGGTAACGAGAATCTAGTGGCAGACCACTTGAGTCACCTTGAGCACATTAAGGATGATTCTACTCCTATAGATGATATTTTCCCATTGGATAACCTGCAAGCAATATCTGAAGTAGCCCCTTGGTACGCACCTGTAGCTAATTATCTAGTTAGCCGCACATTCCTTCCACACTTTTCTAAGCATCAAAGGGACAAGCTGAAAAGCGAGTCTAAATATTATATATGGGATGACCCATATTTGTGGAGATGTGGCGCTGATCAGGTAATTAGACGTTGTGTGCCTCAATCAGAATTCCAGTCTATTTTAGAGGCCTGTCACTCATCTGAGAGTGGAGGACATTTTGGCCCTCAAAGAACAGCTAGAAAGATCTTAGATTGTGGATTCTGGTGGCCTACTATTTTTAGAGACGCTGCTGAGTTTTGTAAATCTTGTCTTCCATGCCAAAAATTTGGTAATATATCCAGGAGGGATGAGATGCCTCAACAAATTATGCTTTTCTGTGAAATTTTTGATGTTTGGGGCATTGACTTCATGGGTCCATTCCCAAATTCTAATGGTCATTTTTATATATTGTTAGTTGTGGATTATGTTTCCAAATGGGAGGAAGCAATTCCTACCCGCACTGATGATGCTAACACTGTTGTTTCCTTTGTAAGAAACCATATTATTTGCCGCTTTGGATCACCATGAGCAATCGTGAGCGATCAAGGCACCCATTTTTGTAACAGGAGACTAACAGGATTGATGAAGAAGCATGGGATAATTCATAAGGTTGCAACAGCATACAATCCTCAAACCAATGGGCAAGCCGAGGTGTCAAACAGAGAGATAAAGCGTATCTTGCAGAAGATAGTCAAACCTCATAGAAAAGACTGGAGCACCAGGCTACAAGATGCACTATGGGCATAAAGGACAGCATATAAAACACCCATTGGGATGATTCTTTTCCGCTTAGTTTATGGAAAAGCTTGTCATCTCCCAGTTGAAGTAGAGCACAGAGCCTTTTGGGCAGTCAAGGAATGCAACATGGAAATTGAGCAAGCTAGAGCTGAAAGGAAGCTGCAACTGCAAGAACTGGAGAGCCTTCACCTAGAAGCTTATGAGAACTCAAGAATATACAAGGAGAAGATGAAGGCTGTACATGATCAGCACATGAAGAGAAAAGAGTTCCAACCTGGGGATTTAGTCCTCCTTTACAAATCTCGACTGAGGCTCATGCCAAGCAAGTTGAGATCAAGATGGGAAGGTCCATACAGAGTAGAAAAGGCCGAACCATATGGAGTTTATCACCTCAGCCACCCTTCAAGCTCTGAACTTATCAAAGTTAATGGACAACGTCTGAAGCTGTATCGTGGCGAGAAGATATAGAAAAATAAGGAACTTGAGATCTTCCTATTGGAAGACCCCCACATGCCAGAAGAATGAGTTAGTGGAGCGTCCATCTTACGGACGTTAAGGCAAAGTGCTAGGTGGGAGACAACCTACCATGGTATGATCGTTCTTTTCACCTTATCTTTAGTTTTTCCTAGTCAATAACTCTTTTCATTATCAGTACCTTCATGCATCTGCATTCGCATATTTAAAAAAAAAGGGCCGCGCGATGCGACCGCATCTGCGACGCGTCCGCGTCGCAAGGAGAAGTGAGAAATTAAAAAAAACGAACAGAGAGTTTCGCTGGCGCATGGCTGGAGGTGTGCCAATGGCACAAATTGTCCCACGCGGCTTCCTGGCCTCCCACGCAACCGCGTGCCCCACGCGGCCGCGTGCCCTAATTTCCAACGTCAAAAGGGGTGCACAATGAAATATTGTGCGAGAGTGGTGCTGGATTGGTGCGAGATGCACCATCCCTACCACGCGACCGCGTCGCTGACACGTCCGCGTCATCCCTTCTGAAGCCCACTCACGCGATTGCATGCCCCACGCGATCGCGTCACCCCAAATTTGGCAAACATATCAATTTGAACAGAGAGTTGTGCAGGCACGAGGCTGCCCTCGCGCCAGAAGCACAACATGGGTCACGCGATCGCGTGGCCGACGCAACCGCGTCAACTGAACTAAAGCGCAATCACGCGAACGCATAATCCATGCGGCCGCTTCGCTTGCGTCGCACAGCTCCACCAAAACTGCCAGAATATCTTATCTTTCTCTCCTCCAAATCCTAATTTTTCTTTTCCCTCCTTATTTCTTCCACCTCCTTTCTCCCTTCTATCTCACCTTTCACTCTCTCTTTCTCTCACCTCCTTTAACAAGGTTTTATTTTCCTCTTCCTTCCTTCCTTTTCTATCATTCTTCTTATTTTCTATGTTATTTTCTTTTCTTTTCTTTTTCTTTTTATTTTCCATATTTTCTTTCTTCTTCTTTCCTTTTTACATGGTGCTAGAAAATTTATTTGAGTCATCATTCCTCATTATTTGCTTGTGGATTGTTGTAAATTATTTGGCAATTATATCTTATTTTCATAAAAGGATTGCTTGCATGTTTACTTTAATACTTTCTATGACTTATTTACCATGCATGCTATGTGTTTGTGAAAAAGCCCATATGGCATCTTGCACTTTTCTACATTATCCTATTATACTACTCAATGCATGTTTTTCACAAATTTCCTTTACTATTTTATTAATTCAATTTAATTGCCAATACAAACATGTTAGTTTGTTACGAAGTGATGCTTGTTCTATGCTACTCATGCCCTTGCCGGCATGCCAATAATCATCTTGCATCTACTTACCTTTTTATGCACCTATCCTATTTCCTTTAATGATCTTTTCACATGTTGTCATGACCATGTGTTTATTTCATCCATCTTTATCGTGCACTATTTATTACTCACTCCATCTCCTTCCTTGCTTTAATTCTTTGGATCTAACTTACTTTCTCTTCCCTTTTTAAGAATGGCCACCAAGAAAGGCATAGAGAAAGCTATCCCTAAACCCACAACAAGGAAAGGAACGAAGAGAGCATTAGTGGCAGAACCTTCTTCAACTGCAGTCAAGCCCTCAACAAAGAGAATTAAAAGGATTATCAAGGTTGATGAAAAGGAACGAGCCTTCCCAGCCAAGGACACTGCACGATTCCAAATCGCTACTGTGAGCATATGTTTCCTATTTTGGCAGCTCGCAATTACCACAATGAACACCTTCTTATCCTTCTGCCTCGTATCGCTGAATTTGTTGAGCCACAAATTGCACAAAGACATTGGGGATTTTTACAGAGACAGCCACGATAGGTTAATCTTTCTTGGGTTGTTGAGTTCTACTCCAACGTCCACCTACCGACTCTGCAATCCGTCTATTTATGCCAGAAGCAAGTCTCCATTACAGAAGAAGCCATACAACAAGCCTTAGATCTCCCATCTGCTCCAGAAGGATTGGACGCTTTTCAGAAAGCCGCAACCAAGCACCAGGCATACACTTTTGACTAGGACGCTGTTTTCAGAGTTATTGCTCGCCTTGGCAGCAAATGGATCTTCGAATGCCATCGTTCCCGTCCTAAGGGAATCTCGGCTTCCGCACTTACCTTAGAGGCTCACGTATGGGCACAGATTATGTCCCATTACGTCTTTTCGAGTACTCACGAGTCCTCCTTCACCGCAGACATGGCTGTTCTACTATGTTGCATCCTCACAGACCAGCCTCTCAATAAACCGCGACATATCCGGAATGCTATGGAACATGTGTAGATCGCGGACAACCAACCTTTCCTCGCATTGGTCTCTAATCGCATCTCAGCAGCCGGAGTATCCTACAGAGCTGGAGACACCAAAGCCATTCTTCCACGGGATGATCAGTATGTCCCTAACGGGAGATATCTCAGGCAACAACTTGCCATTACCAGTCAGTCCACAGAGGATGCTGCAGCTCCTCCACCATCTACCAGTCAATTGCTGCATCAGATACTGAAGCGGTTGAACCAACATGAAAAGAAAGCAAAGCTTCGAGAGCGCCGCAATCAATGCATATTCAAACACCTCAGCTGCTTAGAGGAGATTGCAGAGACTCAAACACCCCGGACTCCACTTCCTTCACCAGCACAGGGAGCCATGACGGCCTCGACTGTGGAAACACTGCCACCAGCCCACCATTGTTCCTGACAGGTGGCACCGAGGACAGTGCAAAGCCTTAAGTGTGGGGAGGTCGGTCAGTACCTGACTTCCGAAGGTAATTTCTCTTCCCTAGCACCAATAAATTAGGATATTTTAGTTAGATTTTCTTTCTTTTATAGAATAGAATAAATTGCATAGTAATAGGTTAGTTGCATGGATATTCTACTTGATTGAAAAGACAATAAGTTTCTTCTAAAAAGATATCTTTGGAACAAAATTTCACTAATTCTAATCAAAACTTTTATGATAAATTTGCTTGAAGTTGTATTTAAAACATAATTTTTGAGTTAAAGAACACACAACCTGTGAAAATTTGAGCCTTTATGCATGGTTACATTATTTAACCATAATTATTTTATTCTTGTGTGTTTACTTCTCCATGATTGTAATCTATATTTTGTTTCATCCTATATGTCCAATAGTTATTATGTTTATATGCTTGCATGTGATTGAGGCCATTATTTGTTTAAACTCACTTATCCAAATTAAGCCTACCCTTTTTAATTACCTTTGTTAACCACTTTGAGCCTTAAAATCCCATTTGTTCTATATTTTACCACATTACTAGCCTTAAACGGAAAAACAATTGTATATCCCAAATTGAATCTTTGGTTATCTTAAGATAGAATTGTGTATGCTAGTTAAGTATGGGAATTTGTGGGAACAAAAGTTATTAAGGAAAGATGTCATGATAATACAATGGGAATTTGGATACCTACTCATGTGAAGCTATAAGATTTAAATCTCTATGTGCATTGATAAGCTATGTTTATTTCTATATATATATATATATATATATATATATATATATATATATATATATATATATATATATAATTTTCAATAAATAAATAAGGGGACAAAATCACCCCAAAGCTGAATTAAAAATTCAAAGATCAATGCACATATAATAAAATTGATACATGAGTATGGAATGTAAAAGGGAATTCTGGGTAGCTAGGTATGAATTCTAAAGTTATATAAAATATATAGGTTGGGTTAAAGCTTGGTTAATTAATGATTCAATTTATAAGCTCACTTAACCATATATATATCCCTATCCTTACCTTGGCCTCATTACAACCTTATAAAGACCTCATGATGTTTGCATTGGCATATTAACTGTTGTTGATTGGTTAGGAGAAAAACAAAAGTTAGAGAGCATAATTAGAGAAGGATAGAGTGATTACCCTATACACTGTAGAGATTAGAGCATACATACATCATTAGTGAGGGTTCTATGCTTGAATTTCCAAGTTCCCCGCTTTCATGAGCTATCTTCTTGCACTTTTATCTGTTTTGCTGTATAATGATAGAATTAGTGGAATTTGATTTGTAATTGTTTTGAAGAGCTTATTTACTTTTGATCAAGTGGGCAAGAATCATATAGTTGCATTCATATATAAATATAGGTTGCATTGCATTGCATAAGTTTCTACATGTTCATACTTATTTATCTTATCTCCTTCAATTAAGCATGAGGAAATGCTAATGTTTAAGTGTGGGGAGGTTGATAAACCACTATTTTATGGTATATATTATGTTTAATTATGTGGTTTTATCATGATCCTTACCCACTTATTCATTAATTTAGCATGCATTTATATTTCCTTCCTGAAATTATTACATGGTTGAAAACTGCTTCCTAGAGACTTTTTAATTATGCATTTTAGTTCTCCTTTATCCCATTCGATACCGTGATCTGTGTGTTAAGTGTTTCAGGCTTTATAGGGCATGGATGAGTTGGAGATTAGGAAGGAAGCTAGGAAAAATGGAAGGAACACAAGAAATTGAGGAGGTAATCAGCGAGAAGTGACGCGGCCGCATGGCTCACGCGTTCGTGCGAAAGAGGAAAAATCGCAGTGATGCGGCTGCATGGCTCACGTGACCGCGCGGAATGGAAAAGCACAAGTGACGTGGAGGCGTGGACGACACGAACGCGTGGAAGGGAAAAACGCAAATGACGCATCCGCATGGATGACGCGATCGCGTGACATGCGCGACCTGTAGAATCTGCAGATTCCGCTGGGGGCGATTTTGGGCCCTATTTTGACCCAGTTCTCGGCTCAGAACAGCAGACTAGAGCCAGAGAACATGCAGAAACCAGAGACAACATTCATTCTGCACAATTTTTAGTTTTAGATCTAGTTTTTACTCTTCCTCTAGGTTTTTCTCTCTACACATTGATAATCTTAGGATTTTATTTTTCTCTCACTTTTTGCATTGGGATACTAAGAAGAGTTATTACCTTATCAAGACTTCTTCATTCTAGTTCGTTTTCTTTACTTGGCTTTACTCTTCCATGTCCTTTGCTTTGTTATTTTACCATTGGAATATTATTAGGATTTATTTAATACAAGGATTACTTTTATTTTTATTTGATTATTTTGATTTTTATTTACAATGTCTTTCTTTAATTCCTTTTCATATGTCATGAATTTTACATTCACAACGAACAAGTAGTTCCCTAACTTGATGGGGAGTTGATTGAAAGGAACCAATTGAGTTGGAAGACTTGAAAGAAAAATTGTAATTGGGTTATTGTTGGCTTGCCCTCTAGTCACCAACACCAATCCCTTTTAATTAGGTGGATTGCAACTTGTGAATGGGCATAGCATCCCAAATTGTTTAACTTTCCCTTACCTAGTAAGAGATAACAAAACGGGATAACCTTCAGTTATCAATTAATCTAGAGTGTAATCGAACAATAGCGGAACTTCCAACTAATCAACTCCCAATCAAGGCTTTTATTTACATTATTCAAATTCTCCAATTTTATTTTGTGTTCACTCAACTCAAACCTTTTTGAAAACATCTGATTAATAAAATAGCACACTTTTCTGCGACTCTTGGGAGACGACCTAGGATTCATCATACTCCCAGTATTTTAAAATTTAAATTTCTGTGACACATTTCTAAATTGATAAGTGGATTTCTGGTGAGTTAAGAACTAAACTTGCAACGTACACATTTTAATAATTTTTAATTCACCAACTTCCGCCCCATTAGCGCTATTGTCAAGTGACGCGGCCGCGTGGGGCACATGGTCGCGTGAGTGAATTCGTGTTACTAGCGCGAGGGCAGCTGCGCGCTCACGCAACTTTTTGTTTGAAACTCATTTTGCCAAGATTTTGTGTGACGCGGCCGCGTGGGTGACGCGGTCGCGTGATAGGCCATATTATTGTGATTGACGCAGATGCGTGGGGCACGCGTTCGCGTGGCAGGGTTTGTGCTGCTAGCACGAGTCCAGCCTAATTCTAGCGCAACTTTCGGCCATACACCCTTTTTACGTTGAATTTGAGGCACACGTTCGCGTAGGTGGCGCGGACGCGTGGGAGGCATTTTCCCTACATGACACGGACGCGTCAGTGACGCGGTCGCATGGATCAATTTGTGCCGAAGGCACGCCTCCAGCCACGCTCTCACGTGACTCTTTGTTCAATTTTTCTTTTCTCTCTAATGCACCTATGATGCGGACGCGTCGGCGACGCTGTCGCGTCACTGATGTGTGGAAAACGATCCAACACAAAACTCACCGGCAAGTGTATCGGGTCGCATCAAGTAATAAAACTCACGGGAGTGAGGTCGATCCCACAGGGATTGAAAGATTGAGCAATTTTAGTTCAGTGGTTAATTTAGTCAAGCGAATCAAGTATTGGTTGAGTGATTTTGTATCCAACAGTAAGTAAATAGCAGAAAATGTAAAGGGAGAGGGGTGAATTGCAAAAATTAAAGAGAATTCAAAGTAAAAGAGCTGAATCTTAAAGAACAAGAAATTAAATGACTGAAACTTAAAGTGCAAGAAATATAAATTGCAATAACTTAAAGTGCAAGAAATATAAATTGCTTGAATGGAAAAGGGATTTGAGGACTGGGATTTCAGAATTCAAGCAAGGGAAATTAAATTGCAACAATTATCAAAGCAAGAGATGATTTGAATTCTGTTAGATCTCAAACAGAAAGGGAAATTAAATTGCAGCAGGGGTTCACAGAAGAACCAAAAGGAAAATGGGATCTCAGGACTCCAGAGACTAGATAGCTAAGTCTAGATCTGAATTGCCTTCCCAGATCCAAATTCACAAAGCAATTAACGAGAAATTAAAGAGGAAGCAGTAAAGGAATTGGGATTCAATTCAATTATGCAGCAGAGAAATCAAAGAGATCTTAAATGGAGATTGAGACAGAAATTCCTCAACTCTTCACACCCAAGACTCAAACAAGAAAAGTAAAAATGCTCAAGCAAGAACAAGAAAGAAGAGAGATCAATTCTCCTTCCTAATTCTCTCAAATCTCAGTTCAAAGCTCTCAGAGAAGATGAAGTTTCAAAATGTCAAAATTCAAAAATCCAAAGAAGGGTTCCTAATTACATCAAACTATCTCCTATTTATACACTTTCTATTCTTGGATTTTGGAATTTGGATGGGCTTTTGATTTGGTGAAGAAATGAATTAAATTGGATTTTTAATCCAATTTTCAGCCCATGAGAAAGTAGCTTCCAGGAGGCTGCCCTGCCCTTGTGGAGGGCAGAGCAGGAAATGGTGCATGCGGCCTCATTGCGTGCGCTTGGTGCATGTGATACGTCAGGATGCTGCCCTGCCCTTGTGGAGGGCAGGGCAGAGTTGCCATGGTGCGCCAAGTGCTGCCCGTGCGTGCGTGCTGCTGGCCGAGTGCTCAAGTCCTGGCCGTGCCAAAATGCTGCGCCATGCACCAAGAAATGCTGCCCTACACTTGCGGATGGCAGGGAAATGTTGCCAAAAGGTGAGGTTCCAAGTTCGAAACTTGGTGGAGGCACACGCTGCTCCTTTTTCCTTGGTTTTCTTGGCACCAAAGTAATGCCTAGTTCCTTGCTTCCTCATGGTGCCGTGTTCGATTCTGGGAGATTGAAAGCAAGCCAATTTTTGCTTGTTTTCCTTGTGCTTGAGCGCTACTCCTTTCCTCTTTGTTCTTGGGTTCGAAACCCATAGGAAACACTAGGAAGCAATTTCCTTTGAATTATTCTTGGATGAAGCCCGATATTGCTCTTGAGGTGGGCAGGGCAGTGTTTTTGCTTCCTTTGGTTCTTGGCATCAAATTGTGCTCCGCCTTTATTGTGGGCAGGGCAGTGATGCTTTTCAAGGCTTGGTTCATTATGCTGCTCTCCTGGAGGGCAGTGTGCTCTTGTGGAGGGCAGTGTTTGCTTCCTCCTTCTATGTTGCACCACACTTCTCATCTCTTGGCCACACTTCTTAAGCCACATTTTTTTTCTTTTCTTCCTTTCTTCACCTACAAGAAACCAAAACAACCAATCAAAGTATCTCTAAACTCATAAGGTTTATAATTCATTAAAAATCAATTAATTTTTGCTCAAAACCTCATGATTTAGCATCAATTTAATGGTGGTTGTTTGATTTAAAGAAGTTATGCATTTTCATTCCAAATTACTTACTTAGGATGCAAGAAAGTGCATAAAGACTAGTAAAACAAGTGAAATTAGCTTAAAAAAATTGGTATATGATGACCTGTCATCACAACACCAAACTTAATTCTTGCTTGTCCCCAAGCAAGCATCAAAACTAAGAGAAAATGAAATGAACAAGAAGAGCAAACATATCCTTATTAGGCATATAGCAGAACTTGATTCATGGAGTTTTTATGCAGACAATGATAACTCAGTTATTGTTGCTGTTACATAATATACATTTTTCCTCAAAGGCTTACTAAGCTTGCTGTTATAAGGTTTACTCTTTACTTGCTCCCTTGTTAACTTTTCTTTTCTCATTCTTCTTAACAAGCTTATTATTCTTTGAAGGTTTGGTGTCTAATGTTGCAGTAGTAGCCTTTGGCTTTATTTTTACGCAACATCTTTCCACCACAGACACATGGCTCACTATTTCTTCCTAGGATCATTGATGCCCAGCATCTCTTTGGATAACTAAATGTTCTGTATCTAGGTTGCTCTTTATTGTGGACTTTCAATTGGTCATCCCAAATCAGTTGATCTAAGTGACCGGGTTTTGAAATACCCCTCAGAATTTACTTGTCCAAGCATATCCTTACAAGAACACCACAGGCATGTGTCCTAGGGTCCAAGCTATTGGTGTCCAGCCTTTATTCTTTGTTTTTCTTGCCACATTGGCTTTTTCTATTTCCTTTTCTTTCTGTTTTAATTTTTTGCTCTCAAGGGATTTTTCTTTATTGATAGGAACCTTTATAATAGCAAGCTAGCTCACACTTCAATGAAAATGACACTATGCAGCAATTATTTCATGAGTTATGCATTTAATCAAACACATACACCACCATTAACTTCCATTCTAACTTATGCAACATTGGATATTTACTTTCCAATTCAGACAATTCTCTTTTATTCAAGCATATGGGAAACAAAACAAAATTCAGCTAGGTGATGAATGACAAGCTTCATGCAGATTAGCATTCTTAATCAAACAACTTCACTTGCAACTAGATAAATACTTTAGCAGGATATATAATGGTTCCCATGTTCAAAACAATTCACAGCAACAAGGATTAAGTTTAGATACAACCTTTGAAGTTGCAGCCCTTTGATTCTTCCTTCTGTTGTGTTTTCTTTGAGTTAAGATGCACAATATCTTCAATTGTTGACTCATGTCCTGCATAATTCTCAAAGTTGCTTGCTTCTCAAGCCCTTAATTGCATGGTTAGTATGCATAAATTGAGTGTGGGTCTTGGATTTATTTTGGTGTTGGAGACACCAAACTTAATTGCTTGCCATTGCCTCTGATGCAACAAGTTAACCATATGTGAAACCTTATGTCCTTGCTAAAGGTTATGGAATTAAAGCTAGAAAGCAATTAAATAGTTGGATAATTTGTTTGATTGCTTGGAGCTAGCATTATGCAAGAGGTGAGAATGTGTTTTTAAATGAGATTTTTGGTGGAACACCAAACTTAGAATCTTTCATTCTCCCTTAAATTGTTTTGGTGTGCAACACCAAACTTAGCTCCTTGCAATGCATACCAATTATTCAACATTTTTATTGAAAAAGCTATGAAAAGAAAACTACCTCAGGTTGGGTTGCCTCCCAACAAGCGCTTCTTTATTGTCACTAGCTTGACATTGAACTCCCTTTAGGGCGGTTGATGCTGGTGATGTCTCAACTTGTCCCCTCTCACTGTAAGCTTTCTCTGTGTGCCTTGATGCTCAATTTCAATGTGCTCAAGAGAGAGTACTTGGTTGACAGTGTAATGATCTTCTGTTCCCAGCTGTTGATATACTAGTTGCACCTTGTCACCTTTGGAAAATCCTTCAGTTGGGATTTTCTTATTCTTCCACCCTTTGTAAACCTTCTTCTTGTTCTTCATCTTTTTCTTTCTTGTTGATCTTTCTCCCTTGACAGTGACTTGAGTTGTGATACCTCCCTTTTTGTTTATCATCCCGGCTTCTTTTTGAATTCCTTTTCCTTCTTGTACCCGCTCATTTTTCTGTTCTACTGTATTGTTGGTTGCTTGCTTTGGAAGAGAGTCACTACTTGTCTTGCTTGTTCCTTCATTACTCTGTGATTCTGTAAATACTTTTAGGGTGATGCTTTCTTCATGCATCCTGAGGGTTAGCTCTCCCTGCTCTATATCTACAATGGCTCTAGCAGTGGCTAAAAATGGTCGACCAAGTATTATGGAGTCATTCTCATTCTCTGCTGAATCTAGGATCACAAAGTCTGCAGGAAAGATGAACTTGTCAACCTTAACTAAAAGGTTTTCAATCAACCCTTTAGGATATACCACTGATTGGTCCACCAATTCCAAGGACATCTGTAGTGGTTTCACCTCTCCTATGCCAAGCTTTTTCACTAAAGAAGATGGAATTAGATTTATACTTGCTCCTAAGTCACACATCCCCTTGTTGATGAATAGACTTCCAATAGTGCAAGGTAGGAAGAAACCTCCAGGATCTTCAAGCTTGGGAGGGAGCCCCTTTTTGATTAGTGCACTGCATTCTTCACTGAGCATTACAGCCTCCTTCTCATTCCAAGTCCTTTTCTTATTAATGAGCTCCTTTAAGAACTTGGCATATAGAGGCATTTGCTCCAATGCCTCAGCCAAGGGTATGTTGATCTCTAGCTTCTTGAAAGTCTCAAGGAATTGGTGGAAATGTTGATCCTTTGCTTCTTTTTGGAGTCTCTGTGGATAAGGTAGTGGAGGTGTAAGACTCTTCTCCACTTGCTGCTGTTTTGGATTTGGTTCTTCCATGATCTGCTTTCCCTTCTTTAAATTCTGTGGTTGGTTGTTCTCTTCTGTGAGCTTTTCTGGGACATTCTTGTTTGTTATGTCCTTGTTGTTAGCTCCATCTTTCTCTGTTGGTTCTTTGTCACTCTCCGCAAGTTTCTTAGTTGCTCCTTGGTTGCCATCCACCAATGTCTTTCCACTCCTTAATTGCACAGCTTTGCATTCTTCTTTTGGATTAGGAATGGTATCACTTGGTAGTGAGCTTGAAGGTCTCTCAATAGAAATCTGCTTGGAGATTTGTCCAATCTACCTTTCTAGGCTCTTCATGGAAGCTTCTTGGTTCTTTGTTGTCAATTCTTGGTTCTTCGTCATCTTCTCCATGAGCATCTCCAGATTAGTAATCCTCTGAGAGTCTTGTGAGATTGGTTGGTTTTGGGGTGTTGATGGATGATGGTAAGTGTTTTGGTTAGTTGGGTGGTTATTGGGTGGATAATGGTTAGAGTTGGGGTAATTATTTTGGGGTTTTCTGTAAAAGTTTTGGTTAGTTGACTGCTGGTTGTGATTTTGGTTGTTTCTTGGAGTGTTTTGAGCTGAGTTTCTTTGCCATGGTTGTTTGTTTTGGTTGTGGTTTTCTCCCCACCTAAGGTTTGGATGGTTCTTCCAAGATGGATTGTAAGTGTCACCATACACTTCATTTGATCCAGAATTTTGGTTGTTCATATAGTGCACTTGCTCTTGTTGTTGCTCCTCTTGAGTTTCTTCATTTTGCACCCATGTGGTTGATGGTTGGCTTGTATTAACTGCTGCAACTTGAAGGCTATCAATCCTTTTGGCCATTTGCTCAAACTGTTGTTGAATTTGCTGCTGCATCATTTTGTTCTGAGCTAGGATTGAATCCACTCCTTCCAACTCCATTACTCCTCTCCTTTGTGATGGTTGGCGTTGCCTTTGGTGAGCAAAGAAATATTGGTTGTTAGCCACCATATCAATGAGGTTCTGAGCTTCCTCTGCAGTTTTCATCAATTGCAATGATCCTCCAGCTGAGTGATCAAGTGCCTCTTGAGCCTTCAGAGTAAGTCCTTCATAGAAGTTCTGCAGCTTGTCCCACTCAGGGAACATCTCTGGTGGACATTTCCTCAGCAGCGCCTTATATCTTTCCCATGCTTCATATAAATTTTCAGCCTCCATTTGAGTGAATGTCTGCACCTCAGTCTTCAATCTTATGATCCTTTGAGGGGGATAAAATTTGGCAAGAAACTTGCTCACCAAATCATCCCAAGTGTTGATGCTCTCTTTTGGAAATGTTTTTAGCCATTGAGCGGCTTTGTCCCTGAGAGAGAATGGGAACAACAGCAGCTTGTATATGTCAGGGTGCACTCCATTGCTCTTAACTGTGTCACAGATCCTCAAGAAAGTGGATAGATGTTGGTTAGGGTCTTCCAATGGTCCTCCTCCAAAAGAGCAGTTGTTTTGGACCAAAGTGATGAGTTGTGGCTTTAGTTCAAAGTTGTTTGCGTTGACATTAGGGGTAAGAATGCTACTCCCACAGTGTCTAGCATTTGCAAATGTGTAAGAAGCCAGTACTCTTCTTTGTTGTGGGTTATTGTTGGCCTTTCCTTCTGGTTGATTGAGATTTGATGGATCTCCTTCCATCTCTTGGAATTCCTCTTCAGATTCTTCCTCTTCAACAATGTTCTTTCCTCTTTCAGCTCTTCTTAATCTTCGAAGAGTTCTTTGGTCAATTTCAGAAAGAATAGGAGAAGATCTTCCTATACCTGACATACAAACACACACCAAGAAACACACAGATCCAGAAAACTAGTGAAACTTCAATCTATTGCTAGAATGTAGTTTTAGTTAGTTTAAGCAAAAATTCAAATAGTTAGTGTGTTAGTCAAAAATTAAAGAAACAGAAAAGAAAAAAATGCTTGATCTAGATCTCCACTTCACTTAATCATTGTCAATCTGTTTCAATCCCCGGCAATGGCACCAAAAACTTGATGTGTGGAAAATGATCCAACACAAAACTCACCGGCAAGTGTACCGGGTCGCATCAAGTAATAAAACTCACGGGAGTGAGGTCGATCCCACAGGGATTGAAGGATTGAGCAATTTTAGTTCAGTGGATAATTTAGTCAAGCGAATCAAGTATTGGTTGAGTGATTTTGTATCCAACAGTAAGTAGATAGCAGAAAATGTAAAGGGAGAGGGGTGAATTGCAGAAATTAAAGAGAACTGAAAGTAAAAGAGCTGAATCTTAAAGAACAAGAAATTAAATGACTGAAACTTAAAGTGAAAGAAATATAAATTGCAGTAACTTAAAGTGCAAGAAATATAAATTGCTTGAATGGAAAAGGGATTTGAGGACTGGGATTTCAGAATTCAAGCAAGGGAAATTAAATTGCAACAATTATCAAAGCAAGAGATGATTTGAATTCTGTTAGATCTCAAACAGAAAGGGAAATTAAATTGTAGCAGGGGTTCACAGAAGAACCAAAAGGAAAATGGGATCTCAAGACTCCAGAGACTAGATAGCTAAGTCTAGATCTCAATTGCCTTCCCAGATCCAAATTCACAAAGCAATTAACGAGAAATTAAAGAGGAAGCAGTAAAGGAATTGGGATTCAATTCAATTATGCAGCAGAGAAATCAAAGAGATCTTAAATGGAGATTGAGACAGAAATTCCTCAATTCTTCACACCCAAGACTCAAACAGGAAAAGTAAAAATGCTCAAGCAAGAACAAGGAAGAAGAGAGATCAATTCTCCTTCCTAATTCTCTCAAATCTCAGTTCAAAGCTCTCAGAGAAGATGAAATTTCAAAATGTCAAAATTCAAAAATCCAAAGAAGGGTTCCTAATTACATCAAACTATCTCCTATTTATACACTTTCTATTCTTGGATTTTGGAATTTGGATGGGCTTTTGATTTGGTGAAGAAATGAATTAAATTGGATTTTTAATCCAATTTTCAGCCCATGAGAAAGTAGCTTCTAGGAGGCTGCCCTGCCCTTGTGGAGGGCAGAGCAGGAAATGGTGCATGCGGCCTCATTGCGTGCGCTTGGTGCGTGTGATGCGTCAGGATGCTGCCCTGCCCTTGTGGAGGGCAGGGCAGAGTTGCTATGTTACGCCAAGTGCTGCCCGTGCGTGCGTGCTGCTGGCCGAGTGCTCAAGTCCTGGCCGTGCCAAAATGCTGCGCCATGCACCAAGAAATGCTGCCCTACCCTTGCGGATGGCAGGGCAATGTTGCCAAAAGGTGAGGTTCCACGTTCGAAACTTGGTGGAGGCACACGCTGCTCCTTTTTCCTTGGTTTTCTTGGCACCAAAGTAATGCTTAGTTCCTTGCTTCCTCATGGTGCCGTGTTCGATTCTGGGAGATTGAAAGCAAGCCACTTTTTGCTTGTTTTCCTTGTGCTTGAGCGCTACTCCTTTCATCTTTGTTCTTGGGTTTGAAACCCATAGGAAACACTAGGAAGCAATTTCCTTTGAATTATTCTTGGATGAAGCCCGATATTGCTCTTGAGGAGGGCAGGGCAGAGTTTTTGCTTCCTTTGGTTCTTGGCATCAAATTGTGCTCCGCCCTTATTGTGGGCAGGGCAGTGATGCTTTTCAAGGCTTGGTTCATTATGCTACTCTCCTGGAGGGCAGTGTGCTCTTGTGGAGGGCAGTGTTTGCTTCCTCCTTCTATGTTGCACCACACTTCTCATCTTTTGGCCACACTTCTTAAGCCACGTTTTTCTTTTTTTTCTTCCTTTCTTCACCTACAAGAAACCAAAACAACCAATCAAAGTATCTCTAAACTCATAAGGTTTATAATTCATTAAAAATCAATTAATTTTTGCTCAAACCTCATGATTTAGCATCAATTTAATGGTGGTTGTTTGATTTAAAGAAGTTATGTATTTTCATTCCAAATTACTTACTTAGGATGCAAGAAAGTGCATAAAGACTAGTAAAACAAGTGAAATTAGCTTAAAAACATGGGTATATGATGAACTGTCATCAGTCGCGTGTGATTTTTTTTATGCAGTATGCAGAATTGCAAAATGCAATGAATGTCATGCAAAAAATTTCAGGTTCAATAAAAATTCAAAAATAGACTAAAATTAAAACTAAAAAGAGAATGATCATACCATGGTGGGTTGTCTCCCACCTAGCACTTTTAGTTAAAGTCCTTAAGTTGGACATTTGATGAGCTTCCTGTCATGGTGGCTTATGCTTGTACTGATCTAGGAATCTCCACCAGTGTTTGGAATGCCAGCATCCTTCGGGGTCCCAAACTTGGCATGTAAAGCTTCTGAGCAGCTTCAAACATATTCTCAGGCTCCCGGGGTGACGACTGTCGGAATAGATTCTAGGATCCCATATTCTACCTGTACACCCATTTTATCTTGATCTACATTTTTCCAGCCGGGTAGTGAGTAATTTAAATTCTCACTGCAGTGACCGAACAGCTTCCGAGATCCCAATTGAACTTGATACCAATCCTTGCACCTCAAATTGAAGTGTGAAACCTCATTGAATCTTGCATACCATCTCTGAGTGCGGGTCATTTCCCTTTTACTCTTAAAGCCGTAGAGAACTCTAAGCTGGCCATCTGTTTCAAGTAAACCATATTCAAGTAGAAAAATAAAGATAAGAGTCAAGGATTTTACCCACTTGAAGTCTGTGTTGGTTGGTAGTGGCCTTGGGATCAGTGTTTTTAGTGGTTCTGCAAGCTCTACTCCCTTGTGGTCTTCAGTGAATTCCTCCACCTCTTTGCAAATTTCTTCATCTTCACCCATGTCTTGATCAAAGTCATTGATATCTTCCTCATCACTTGAGTCATAAATAGGAGGTTGAGAGAAGTCGACCTCAGCATCATCTTCATATTCACTTGGGGAAGATTCTTCTGTCTCAAAGAATTCACTTGCGGATGCAAGTTCATTACTAAGAGGACTTGACTTGTGATCATCATCATCAAGGAAACATGTGTCTTGGGTAATTCCGTCTAGTTCCCCATAAGATATCTGCATTGGGGGCTGCGCAACATCCTCTTTAGCATCAATTGTAATATCCTTGACGGAATTCTCCACAACTCTGGATTCAGGTGGCGGTTCGGCATCTCCTAAATCTTCAACCAACTCTTCTTCTTCTACAATGACAGCTTTCTCTATTTGTTCCAGTACGAAGTTATGCTCTATGCTGTCCACTGGAGCTTCTAGTGTCTTTTTTCTGCTGCGTTCTTCATTAGATTCTCCACATGAAGCCAAGGGAGTCTGTTGAGTGCCTGAACGTCTGGAAGATAATTGATTTATTGCTTGCTCCAGTTGATGAAGGGTTGCAATAAATTGTTTTACTGATTTTTCGATGCGAACCTGTGATTCTTGGCTTGATTGATATGGACATGGTGCATAGGAGAGTGGTGGTTCTTGGGAGTAATTGGATTGGCGTTGGGGTGGATAAGGATCACACGGTAGTGAATGGTGAAAAGAAGCTTGTGAGTATGGTGGGTTGAGATTGTGTTGAAAGGATGGTCTCTGAGCACAGGGTGGGGCTTGTTGGTAGTTACAAGGCGGTCCACCAAATCTATCATTTTGGAATGCATTGTAGAATGGTCTCTGTCCATGGTATTTTGGAAGGTGTTGTTGCCTAAAGGGTTGATCAAATCCTTTGGACTTTGTCTATCTTTGATTGCTTAGACCTTGATGCATAGTCCTGTTATAGCTTCCATTCCTTGTAACAAAATTAGAACCAAACTCAAAGCGAGAGGGGTGAGAATTCATAATAGATATCAGAAATAAGAGGGAAGAGAGAAAACAAATAAACAAGTGAAAGAAATTTTTTTTTTTGAAAAATATTTACAATAACCAGTAATAAGGCACACGTTTGCAATTCCCTGGCAACGGCGCCATTTTGAAGAACTGAAGATTGATGGTTTAGAAGTTATAGTAAACTCTCGTTGTAAGTATAGTTACTAAACCAAGCAATCAACCTTTCTTACAAATGTTTTGGTTGTCACAAGTAACAAACCCCTAAATAAATTGATAACCAAAGTATTTAAACCTCGGGTCGTCTTCTCAAGGAATTGCAGGGAGGTATGACTTATTATTGGCTATGAAAAAGGTAAAATTTTGGGGGTTTTGAGAATGAGGAACAAGTATGATAAATGATAAGCGAAATAAATAAATAACTATAAAATAAACTCTTGGCAAGATATGAAAATTCGGAAGTTCTATCCTAGTTGCTCCTATGAGAATGAAAGTTAATCCCACTTAGTTAACCTTTGCGTAAGCAAGGGAAAGTCAAGTGAACCAATTGGTTAGATTTCCCAAGTCTTAGCCAACTCCTAAGGAAAGACTAGAGTTAGTGGAATTTCAATTAATCAGCCGACATATCAATCAATCATGAATAGTTGATAACTCAAGAGCTTCCAGTTAATCAATTAAAGCCAATAATATAAAAAGCTAAATAAGAATCATAAATATCTGGAATACCTCAAATAACAGTCATTCAAAGCAGTAAAATTTAACATGGAAAAGTTTATAAGCCAATTGGGCAACATAAATCAAATACAAATAACAACATTAAAGTATCTCAAAGTAGAAGAGAAGTCAAAATAAAGAAATATTGAACCTGATATGAGGATGAGATAAATCCTAATTTCTAAAAATCCTAATCCTAAAGCCTAAGAGGGAGGAGAGAGCCTCTCTCTCTAAAAACTACATCTAAAACTAAAAATTATGAGTTATGAATGCCTCCTCATGAATGGATGCATTCCCCCACTTTATAGCCTCCAATCTGTGTTCTCTGGGCCGAAAACTGGGTCAGAAATAGCCTAAAAATCATTGATTGTGAAATCTGGTCCGTACAGATTGCGGCAAAGTGACGCGGAGGCGTCATCCACGCGTTCGCGCGGAATGAGATTCGCAGATGCGATGCATCTGCGTGGAACGCGCGTTCGTGTCGCCTAACTGTATTGCAACTATGGTAAATTATATATCAAATCGAAGCCCCAGATGTTAGCTTTCCAACGCAAGTGGAACCGCATCATTTGGATCTCTATAGCTCAAGTTATGATCGTTTTAGTGCGAGAGGGTCAGGTTGACAGCTTTGCAGTTCCTTCAACTTCTTGTATTCCTTCCACTTTTACATGCTTCCTTTCCATCCTCTAAGCCATTCCTGCCCTGTAATCTCTGAAATTACTTAACATACATATCAAGGCATCTAATGGTAATAAGAGAGGATTAATATTAGCAAATATAAGGCCAAAGAAGCATGTTTTCAATCATAGCACAAAATCAGGAAGGAGAATGTAAACTCATGCAAATAGTATGAATAGGTGGGTAAAGAGTTGATAAAAACCACTCAATTAAGCACAATATAAACCATAAAATAGTGGTTTATCAATCCTATTCCTACACGATCAGGAACCGACAGATGATTAGCCCTACGTAACCCGTAGTTAGACCATTTTCACTGAGAGGACGGGAGATAGCCATTGATGCCGGTAAAACCCAACATACCACTTGCCATAGAAAGGAGTATGAAGGATTGGATGAAGGCAGTAGGAAAGCAGAGATTTGTAAGGGACAAAACATCTCAATACACTTATCTGAAATTCCCACCAATGATTTACATAAGTATCTATATCTTTATTTTCTGTTTATTTATCTTTTAATTATTAAAACTCCATAACCATTTGAATCCGCCTGACTGAGATTTACAAGGTGACCATAGCTTGCTTCAAGCCGACAATCTCCGTGGGATCGACCCTTACTCTCGTAAGGTTTATTACTTGGATGACCCAGTGCACTTGCTGGTTAGTTGTGCAGAGTTGTGAAAAAGAGTTGAGATTACAATTGTGCGTAGCAAGTTGTTGACGCCATTGTGTATCACAATTTCGTGCACCATGTTTTTGGCGCCGTTGCCGGGGATTGTTCGAGTTTGGACAGCTGACAGTTCATCTTGTTGCTCAGATTAGGTAATTTTATTTTATTTTTAAGCTTTTTGTTTCATATTTTCAAAAAATACAAAAAAAATTTCTTCTTTTTCGTTTTTCCAAAATAATTTTCGAAAAATCCAAAAAAGTTCATAAAATCATAAAAACTCAAAAATATTTCATGGTTTTTATTTGAATCTAGGGCCAAATTTTAAGTTTGGTGTCAATTGCATGATTTTAATTGTCTTGCAATTTTTGAAACACATGCATTGTGTTCTTGATGATCTTCAAGTCGTTCTCGATGAATTGCTTTGTTTGATCTTCATGATTTAATGATTTGCACTGCATAATGTTCTACATATGCATTCTTGCAGTCATATGGCCCAAACATGAGAAAGTTCTAAGTTTGGTGTCCTCCATCTTTTCTTTCATTAAGAAATCTGAGTTCTTGATGTTCATCTTGATCTTCAAGATTGTTCTTGGTGTTCATCTTGACGTTCATAATGTTCTTGCATATATCTTGTGTTTTAATCCAAGAATTATATGTTTCGACTCATTTTGTTGTTTTCCAAAATTGAAAACTTATCTTCTTGAATAAAGGATTTAGCAAAATAAAGATCCAAGAACATAAAGCAGAGGAATTACAAAGAAAAAGCTAGGCGTTCAAAACGCTCAGTGAAGAAGGAAAACTGGCCTTTAAACGTCAGCCAGGGTACCTGGCTGGGTGTTTAAACACCCAAACCATGCAGCAATTGGGCGTTAAACGGCCAAAACATGCAGCTCCTAACGCCAGGATGACATAAGAAGAGGAATTTTGTTTTGAAATCAAATCTTTTTCAAATCTTCATAATTTTTCAAAATCAAATCTTTTTCAAATAAAAATATTTTCAATCATATCTTTTATATCTTTTTCAAAAAAATCAAATCTTTTTCGTAATAAATTTCAATCATATCTTTTCAAGCATATCTTTTTCAAATCATATCTTTTTCAAAATCAATTTCAAAATCTTTTCTAACTTCTTATCTTCTCAAATTTGATTTTCAAATCTTTTTCAACTAACTAATTGACTTTTTGTTTGTTTTACTATTTCTTATCTTTTTCAAAACCACAACCAATTTTTCAAAAAATTATTTTAAATTTTATTCTTTTTATTTTCGAAAATTCTCCCCCCTCTCTTATCTTTTTCTATTTAAACACTAACATTCCTCCTCCATTGTCAATTCGAACTCCACCTCTCTTTGTGTGTTCGAATTCTTCCTTACCTACCTCATCCTTCCATTCTTGTTTTCCTTTGACACCTCAAGGAATCTCTATATTGTGACATAGAGGATTCCATAGTTTCTTTATTTTCTTCTCTTTCATATGAGCAGGAACATAGATAAAGGCATACTTGTTGAAGTTGATCCTGAACCTGAAAAGACTCTGAAAAGGAATCTAAGAGCAGCTAAAGCACAAAACTCTGAAGAGGACCTCACTGAAATTTTTGAAACGGAAGCATCAAAATAAACAATTATGGCCGAACCAAACAACAATGCAAGGAAGATGCTTGGTGATTTTACTACACCTACTTCCAACTTTTATGGAAGAAGCATCTCAATCCCTGCCATAGGAACAAACAATTTTGAGCTAAAACCTCAATTAGTTTCTCTACTGCAACTGAACTGCAAGTTTCATGAACTTCCATCAGAAGACCCTTATCAGTTCTTAACTGAGTTCTTGCAGATCTGTGATATCGTTAAGACCAATGGAGTTGACCCTGAAGTCTACAAGCTTATACTTTTCCTTTTTGCTGTAAGAGACAGAGCTAGAACATGGCTGGACTCACAACCTAGAGATAGCCTGGACTCTTGGGATAAGCTGGTTACGACTTTCTTAGCCAAGTTCACCTAAAGAAAATGCCTGCAGAAGCTCAGGAACTTATTAAAATGGTTGCAAATAACCAGTTCATGTATACCTCTGAGAGGAATCCTGTGAGTAATAGGACGCCTCAAAAGAGAGGAGTTCTTGAAATTGATGCTCTGAATCCCATATTGGCTCAGAATAAGATATTGACCCAACAAGTCAATATAATCTCTCAGAGTCTGAATGCATTGCAAAATGCATCTAACAGTACTAAAGAAGCATCTTCTGAAGAATAAGCTTATGATCCTGAGAACCCTGCAATGGCAGAGGTGAATTACATGGGTGAAGCCTTTGGCAACACCTATAATCCTTCATGGAAAAATCATCCAAATTTTTCATGGAAGGATCAACAGAAGCAAGGCTTCAATAATAACAATGGTGGAAGAAACAGGTTTAGCAATAGCAAACCTTTCCCATCATCATCTCAGCAACAAACAGAGCATTTTAAGCAGAATTCTTCTAGCTTAGCAAATATAGTCTCTGATCTATCTAAGGCCTCTCTTAGTTTCATGACTGAAACAATATCCTCCATTAGAAATTTGGAGACACAAGTGGACCAGCTGAGTAAAAGGGTTACTGAAACTCCTCCTAGCACTATCCCAAGCAATACAGAAGAGAATCCCAAAGGAGAGTGCAAGGCCATTGATATAATCAACATGGCCAAAACCTTAGAGGGTGAGGATGACGTGAATCCCAATGAGGAAGACCTCAGGGGACGTCCAATGGTCAGTACGGAATTCCCTTATGCGGAACCAAAGGAATCTGAGGCTCATACAGAGACTATAGAGATTCCCTTGGACCTCCTTCTACCATTCATGAGCTCTGATGACTATTCATCTTCTGAAGAGGATGAAGACGTTGTTAAAGGGCAAGTTGCCCAATATTTAGGAGCAATCATGAAGCTTAATGCCAAGTTATTTGGTAATAAGACTTGGGAGGAAGAGCCTCCCTTGCTCACTAATGAACTGAATACATTGGTTCAGCAAAATTTACCTAAAAAAAAAACAGGATCCTGGTAAATTCTTAATACCCTGTACCATAGGCACCATGACCTTTGAAAAAGCTCTGTGTGACCTGGGGTTAGGGATAAACATGATATCCCTCTTTGTAATAGAGAAACTGGGAATCTATGAGGTACAGGCTGCTAAATTCTCATTGGAGATGGCAGATAAATCCATGAAAAAGGCTTATGGAATAGTAGAGGACGTGCTAGTAAAGGTTGAAGGCCTTTACTTCCCTGCCAGAACAGGGCAGCAAACTGGCGTTTAAATGCCAGAATTGCACTCTAAGGAGTTTTAAACGCTTAATTGGAGCAGGGATGAGAATTCCTTGACCCCTCAGGATCTGTGGACCCCACAGGATCCCCACCAACCTCAACTCACTCTCTATCCTCTTCACACCTTTCCACAATACTCTTCACCAAATACCCTTCACCAATCACCTCCATATCTCTTCCCCAAATACCCTTCACCAATCACTTCCTTAACTCTTCCCCAAAAATCCCCATCCACCTTCAAAATTCAAAACCATTTCCATCCCAAACCCACCCAAACCTTTCGGCCACTATCCTTCCCTTTTTCTATAAATACCCCTCTCAACTCCTTTATTTTCACACATCATACACACCTTCTCCTCCCCTTGGTCGAGCCTTATATACCCTCAATCTCCTCCATTTTCTTATTCTTCTACATCTTTCTTTCCACTTTTGCTCGAGGACGAGCAAATATTTTAAGTTTGGTGTGGTAAAAGCATTGCTTTTTGTTTTTCCATAACCATTTATGGCACCTAAGGCCAGAGAATCCTCTAGAAAGAGGAAAGGAAAGGCAACTGCCTCCACCTCTGAGTCATGAGAGATGGAGAGATTCATCTTAAAGGTCCATCAAGACCACTTCTATGAAGTTGTGGCCAAGAAGAAGGTGATCCCTGAGGTCCCTTTTAGGCTCAAAAAGGGTGAATATCCGGAGATCCGACAAGAGATCCAAAGAAGAGGTTGGGAAGTTCTTGCCAACTCCATTCAACAAGTCAGAATCTTAATGGTTCAAAAGTTCTATGCAAATGCATGGATCACTAGGAACCGTGATCAAAGTATGAACCCAAACCCAAAGAATTGGCTTACAATGGTTCTGGGGAAATACTTAGATTTTAGTTCGGAAAATATGAGGCTAGCGTTCAACTTGCCAATGATGGAAGAAAATGCACGCCCCTACACTAGAAGGATCAACTTTGATCAAAGGTTGGACCAAGTCCTCATGGATATATGTGTAGAAAGAGCTCAATGGAAAAGAGACTCAAGAGGCAACCCGGTTCAATTGAAAAGACCGGATCTTAAGCCTGTAGCTAGAGGTTTGTTGGAGTTCATCCAACGCTCTATCATTCCCACTAGCAACCGATCTGAGGTAATTGTAGATCGGGCCATCATGATCCATAGTATCATGATTGGAGAGGAAGTAGAAGTTCATGAAATCATACCTCTAGAACTCTACAAGGTGGCTGACAAGTCGTCACCTTTGGCAAGAGTAGCCTTTCCTCATCTCATATGTCACCTTTGCTATTCAGCTGGGATTGTCATAGAGGGAGACATCCTCATTGAAGAGGACAAGCCCATCACTAAGAAGAAGATGGAGCAAACTAGAGAGCCCATTCATGGCACTCAACAAGAGCATGAGGAAGTCCCTTATCAAGAAATCCCTGAGATGCCTCAAGGGATGCAATTTCCTCCACACAATTATTGGGAGCAACTCAACACTTCTTTGGAAATCTTGAGTTACAATATGGACCAATTAAGGGTGGAACACTAAGAGCACTCCATCTTTCTCCATGAGATTAAAGAAGATCAAAGAGATATGAGGGAGGAACAACAAAGGCAGGAAAGAGACGCCACCCTCAAGAGGAGGAAGACGCCACCCTAACTAAGGTGGACTCATTCCTTAATATCCTTGTCTATTTATTTTTCTGTTTTCAGTTTTATGCTGTATGTTCTATCTATGTTTGTGTCTTCACTACATGATCATTAGTGTCTAGTGTCTATGTCTTAAAGCTATGAATAACTCCATGAATCCTTCACCTCTCTTAAATGAAAAATGTGCTTAATTACAAAAGAACAAGAAGTACTTGGATTTCAAATTTTATCTTGAAACTAGTTTAATTATTTTGATGTGGTGGCAATACTTTTTGTTCTCTAAATGACTGCTTGAACAGTGCATATTTTTTATCTTATTGTTTTTGAATGTTAAAGTTGTTGGCTCTTAAAAGAATGATAAACAAAGAAAAATGTTATTGATAATCTAAAAAATCATGAAATTGATTCTGGAAGCAAGAAAAAGCAGTGAAAAAAATAAATAAATATGGTGAAAAAAAAGAGAGAAAAGAAAAAGAAAAAGCAAGCAGAAAAAGCCAATAGCCCTTTAAACCAAAAGAAAAGGGTAAAAAGGATCAAAGGCTTTGAGCATTAATGGATAGGAGGGCCCAAGAAAATAAAATCCGGGCCTAAGCGGCTAAATCAAGCTGTCCCTAACCATGTGCTTGTGGCATGCAGGTCCAAGTGAAAAGCTTGAGACTGAGTGGTTAAAGTCATGTTCCAAAGCAAAAGAGTGCGCTTAAGAACTCTAGATACCTCTAACTGGGGACTTTAGCAAAGCTGAGTCACATTCTGAAAAGGTTCACCCAGTTATGTGTCTGTGGCATTTATGTATCCGGTGGAAATACTGGAAAACAAAGTGTATAAGGTCACGGCCAAGACTCATAGAGTAGCTGTGTTCAAGAATCAACATACTGAACTAGGAAAATCAATAACACTATCTAAAATTCTAAGTTCCTGTAGATGCCAATCATTCTGAATTTCAAAGAAAAAAGTGAGATGCCAAAACTATTCAGAAGCAAAAAGCTACAAGCCCCGCTCATCTAATTAGAACTAAGTTTCATTGATACTGTGGGATTCATTGTATATTCTCTTCTTTTTATCCTATTTTTGTTTTTAGTTGCTTGGGGACAAGCAACAATTTAAGTTTGGTGTTGTGATGAGCGGATAATTTATACGCTTTTTGGCATTGTTTTTAGGTAGTTTTTAGTAGGATCTAGCTACTTTTTGGGATGTTTTTATTAGTTTTTATGCAAAATTCACATTTATGGACTTTACTATGAGTTTGTGTGTTTTTCTGTGATTTCAGGTATTTTCTGGCTGAAATTGAGGGACTTGAGCAAAAATCTGATTCAGAGGCTGACAAAGGACTGCAGATGCTGTTGGATTCTGACCTCCCTGCACTCGACGTGGATTTTCTAGAGCTAAAAAACTCCAAATGGCACGCTCTTAATTGCGTTGGAAAGAATACATCCAGGGCTTCCCAGTAATATATAATAGTCCACACTTTGCGCGAGTTTTGACGACGTAAAATGGCGTCAAAACGCCAGCTCTCTACCCTTTTCTGGCATCAAAACGCCAGAACTGGCATCAAAGATGGAGTTAAACGCCCAAACTGGCACCAAAGCTGGTGTTTAACTCCAAGGAAGACCTCTACACGAGTAAGGCTCAATGCTCAGCCCAAGCCCACACCAAGTGGGCCCGGAAGTGGATTTCTGCATCATTTACCTATTTCTGTAAACCCTAGTAGCTAGTTTCATTATAAATAGGACCTTTTACTATTGTATTTTCATCTGAGAATCTTCTGATCATAGAGACATTATGGATGATATATTTTCATATT
Source organism: Arachis hypogaea (assembly GCF_003086295.3). Classification (NCBI taxonomy): domain Eukaryota; kingdom Viridiplantae; phylum Streptophyta; class Magnoliopsida; order Fabales; family Fabaceae; genus Arachis; species Arachis hypogaea. The sequence goes on along the minus strand of NC_092036.1, from coordinate 84,863,153 downwards.
TGGGGAGGCTGGGCATTTGGCCATGCCTAAACCTCCAGATCACTTATGTATTTTCAACGGTGGAGTTTCTACACACCATAGATTAAGGTGTGGAGCTCTGTTGTTCCTCGAGTATTAATGAAATTTCTACTATTTTCTATATAAGTCAAGCTTATTCTTGTTCTAAGATATTCACTCGCACTTCAACCTGATGAATGTGATGATCCGTGACACTCATCACCATTCTCACCTATGAACACGTGCCTGACAACCACTTCCGTTCTACCTTAGATTGAGCGTGTATCTCTTGGATTCCTGGCTCATGCGTGTTGATTGCCTCTCTTGACAATAGAGCCTTCATTTCCTTGAGATCAAAGTCTTCGTGGTATAAGCTAGAATCCATTGTCAGCATTCTTGAGATCCGGAAAGTCTAAACCTTGCCTGTGGTATTCCAAGTAGGATATGGGATGGGATGACTGTGACGAGCTTCAAACTCACGACTGTAGGGTGTAGTGATAGACGCAAAAGGATAGTAAATCCTATTCCTACACGATCGAGAACCGACAGATGATTAGCTCTACATAACCCGTTGTTGGACCATTTTTACTAAGAGGACGGGAGGTAGCCATTGACGCCGGTGAAACCCAACATACAGCTTGCCATAGAAATGAGTGTGAAAGATTGGATGAAGGCATTAGGAAAGCAGAGATTCGAAAGGGACAAAGCATCTCCATACACTTATCTGAAATTCCCACCAATGATTTATATAAGTATCTCTATCTTTATTTTCTGTTTATTTATCTTTTAATTATTAAAACTCTATAACCATTTGAATCCGCCAGACTAAGATTTACAAGGTGACCATAGCTTCCTTCAAGCCGACAATCTCCGTGGGATCGACCCTTACTCACGAAGATTTATTACTTGGATGACCCAGTGCACTTGCTGGTTAGTTGTGCGAAGTTGTAAAAAAGAGTTGAGATTACAGTTGTGCGGACCAAGTTGTTGGCACCATTGTGTATCACAATTTCATGCACCAATGATTGAGAAAGGAGTTGAGACCCATTTGATTCATTGTGGATTATGATATCTCCAATCCCTAATGAAACATTCTTTCAGTGATCTTCACTTTAATTGTCTCTGAATTTATTGTTTCTTTATTTTCCCAGCACCAATCCCCATTTTCATTTCCTGCAATTTATTTTTCATGCAATTTAAATTTCTTGCCATTTAAGTTTCTGCTAATTTACTTTCAGCAATTTACAATTCTAGCAATTTACATTCTGTTTGATCAAATTTCATCAATTCATCAATAATCACTTCACTAATATTGCTTGATCCATCAATCTCTGTGGGATCGACCTCACTTTTGTGAGCTTTACTACTTGATACAACCCGGTACACTTGCCAGTTAGTTTGTGCAGAATCAAATTTTTCCTTCATTAAGTTTTTAACACCGTTATCGGGGACTGATTTAGATCAACAATGATTAAGTGGGTGATAAGTCTAGATTAAGCATTTTCTTTGTTTATTCCATTTAAAATTCTTTTAATTTTCTGTTTTCTCTTAACACCACGGTGTTTGTGTTATTGCCTCACTAAGAAATTCTCATATGTGGCATGAATTTCAATTTTCTTTGGTGATTGTGTTTTACAAAATTCAAATGGAGTTCACCTCATCTTTTGATCAAAAAAATTTCATGAGATATTGTCCACTATCACAAAATGACTATTCTAATGGTGGCTGGGAATATCACCAAGAAATGATAGATTATGAGTAATCCACCCAGTGGGGATATGCTTCAGAGCCACAAAATTATCAAGACATTTTTATGGGATGTTATCCAACATCACAAAATGATTCATGTCATTATTCTAATGGTTGATGGAAGTATCAGCAAGGAATGGTGGAGTATGAACACCTCCCAGAGACACAAAATGAAGATAAATCTAACAACTACTCATGTTGTGGCTGGGAGGGTCAAAACCCAAGAGAATTTAATGCTCCATATTCTATTCATCAAGAGACAGCATCACTGGATTGTGCTTTCAATACATTCATGCAAGATTGCTCCCCAGTGCCATAAAATGATCCACATTGTGATGAATTCAACAATTACTCAAGTTGTGAGTGGGAGGATCAAAATCAAAAAGCATTCAATAGTCCATACTCCACTTACTAAGAGCTATCATCACTTGAGCAAACCTTCAATTCATTTATGCAAAATTATCCAACTTCGCCTCCCAGTTTTTCAATTGAAAATTCTTTATCACTTGAATATACCTCAACACAAAATTCATTCCAAAATCCATATAAGTTAATTCATCAACCACAACATTCATTTTACATCTCACAAAACTCATTCCATATTCCTTAACACAACTTTACCACAACACATCCATGTCACCAAAATTACTCTCAACCTTCATCTCTTAAGCTAGCAGTTGAGGATTACCTTCAATGGTCCAAAGAATCCTTGGAAAGCCGAGACCAAGTCCTTGAAAGACAAGAACAACTCTTGGAAAGACACAAACAATCTTGGAAAGAAATCCTCTTCAAGAAGATGCATGGGCACTTAGAGCAAAGTAGGGGAAACTAAGGAGTGCCGAGCAGTGAGGATAAAGACCAATCTGTGAGTGAGGAAGTGGAAGAAGAGGCCCCTGTATCAAGTGAAACTTCAATGGAGAAGGAGGTTGTGGAGGTATGTGAGCCTAGGACTTCATATCCACAAAGGCTAATTGAGGTGACAGAGGAACATGAAGATTTACTCCCGAAGGACTTAGTGGAACATCATATAGAAGAAAGGGAAGAAGCCAATCAAGGAAGTTCACACTCAATTGAAGGAGAAAGCTACATAGAGGAATGGCTCATTGAACCACTAATTCACGAGGCTTTTGATGAAGAGCACACTCCAACCATCACACAACACCTAAGTCTGGATATCCAAGAAGTGAAGGCAACCAACAAGAGCATTGAAGAGAGCATTGTGACCAAGCTACAATTGATCATATCCATAAAGAAGAAATGGTCAACCACAAGCAATCCAACCCCTGATCCAACAAGCAAGTTCAATCAAGCAAATAACAAAAGGAAGCTTGCTAGGAAGAGGCCAAGAGAGGGGACATTAGCTGGCTCTCCTATCTCCCTGAGTCATTCCTCTTAACAAACTGGAAGAAGAGAAAGAAAGCCATGAGCAACATGTCAAGTTAATGACACTAAAAGAGCGTCTGTTGGAGGCAACCCAACTAGAGGTAGTTTTTCTTTCTTAGTTATTTCAATAAAAGAGTTAAGTAGATTTATCTATATTGCAAGGAGCTAAGTTTGGTGTTACACACCAAAACAATTCAAGGGTGAATATGGGATGCTAAGTTTGGTGTTCCACCAAAGATTTCATTAAAAACACATTTCAACTGTCAGCATGATTAGTCACTAGCTCCAAACAATCAGAGAAGCTACTTAACAATTGTTTAGTTTCTAGTTCATAGTTTGTTTTATTAAATTCTTTAATTTCTAGCTCATAGTTTATTGATGAGCGGATAATTTATACGCTTTTTGGCATTGTTTTTAGGTAGTTTTTAGTAAGTTCAAGCTACTTTTAGGGATGTTTTCATTAGTTTTTATGTTAAATTCACATTTCTGGACTATACTATGAGTTTGTGTGTTTTTCTGTGATTTCAGGTAATTTCTGGCTGAAATTGAGAGACTTGAGCAAAACTCTGATAGGAGGCTGACAAAGGACTGCTGATGCTGTTGGAATCTGACCTCCCTGCACTCAAAATAGATTTTCTGGAGCTACAGAACTCCAAATGGCGCGCTCTCAATGGCGTTGGAAAGTAGACATCCAGATCTTTCTATAAATATATAATAGTCCATACTTTATTCCGGAATTGTCGACGTAAACTGGCGCTCAACGCCAGTTCCATGTTGCTGTCTGGAGTAAAACGCCAGAAACACGTCACGACCCGGAGTTGAACGCCCAAAGCACGTTACAACTTGGTGTTCAACTCCAAAAAAAGCCTCAGCTCGTGGATAGATCAAGCTCAGCCCAAACACATACCAAGTGGGCCCCAGAAGTGGACTTATGCATCAATTACTTACTCATGTAAACCCTAGTAGCTAGTCTAGTATAAATAGGATAATTTACTATTGTATTAGACATCTTTGGTCTCAGTTTTATTTTATTCTTCATTTGAGGAGACTATTGATCACGTTTTGGGGGAACTGGCCATTCGGCCATGCCTGAACCTTTCACTCATGTATTTTCAACGGTGGAGTTTCTACACACCATAGATTAAGGGTGTGGAGCTCTGCTGTACCTCAAGTTTCAATGCAATTACTATTATTTTGTATCCAATTCGAATTATTCCTATTCTAAGATATTCGTTGCACTTCAACTTGATGAATGTGATGATCCGTGACACTCATCATCATTCTCACCTATGAACGCGCGTGATTGACAACCACTTCCGTTCTACCCTAGACCGGGCGCATATCTCTTGGATTCCTTAAACAGAATCATTGTGGTATAAGCTAATTGATGGCGGCATTCATGGTAATCCGGAAGGTCTAACCTTGTCTGTGGTATTCCGAATAGGATTTCGGAATTGAATAACTGTGACGAGCTTCAAACTCCTGAAGGCTGGGCGTTAGTGACAAACGCAAAAGAATCAAGGGACTCTACTCCAACCTGATTGAGAACCGACAGACGATTAGCCGTGCTGTGACAGAGCATTTGGACCTTTTTCACTGAGAGGATGGGATGTAACCATTGACAACGGTGATGCCCTACATACAGCTTGCCATAGAAGGGAGTGATAAAATTGGATAAAAGCAGTAGGAAAGCAGAGATTCAGGAGGAGCACAGCATCTCCATACGCCTATCTGAAATCCCCATCATTGGATTACATGAGTAACTTTATCTTTATTTTATGTTTATTATTTATTAATTTTTGAAAATCCATAATTAGTTACTATCCGCTTGACTGAGATTTACAAGATGACCATAGCTTGCTTCATACCAACAATCTCTGTGGGATCGACCCTTACTCACGTAAGGTTTATTACTTGGACGACCTAGTACACTTGCTGGTTAGTTGAATGGAGTTGTGTCCACACATAGCAAAGAGCCATTATAATGAAATATATTCCATACAATAACAAAGAGTACAACATTAATGATCACAATTTTGTCCACCATTTATTTTCTTAATAAAAGCACTTGATGTTTCCTGCATGTATTCATTCCGTTGTATATAGAAGTAGGCAAGGAACTAAGTTTGGTGTTCCCACACCAACTTAAGTCTAGAAAATCACAAGCATACATGCAGGCTAACCATCTCTCAAGTGCTTGGGGAACAAGCAACTTTCAAAATCTTTACAGGAAGACACTCAATCTCTGGGAAGGAATAGACACCGTCATCTAAAAGAGATGAAGAAGGGCACAAAAGCTAAGGATGGTGATGACAAAGAGAAAACAATTAGACTCTAAGAGGTTGTACTGTGACTCAACTGTCTTTAGTTTAAATATGCTAATTGAAAGTGAAATTGTGCCCCTGAGATTAGTGTCCTGTTAGTCATGAGTCCTTTTCTGTGTGTTTGTTTTTAAGCTTGCTAGTCTAAGTGCTTTTATCATCTCATCTTACTTGAACTGTCTGTATTATTTTCCATGATTGAATAAAAAAAATGTTGTAAAATAGAGAAAGAGTAAAGGTCTATTTTGATAGAAGATATAGTAAGGTCATGTGGTGGTATGTGCTGGTTCATTAGTTGATTTATGAATAAGGCTAAAGGTTGGCATGACTTTGAAATGTAAACTTGAGTTACATTTCATGAGACTTGACAAATGAAAGAGGTCCATAAAAAAAAGAAAGAAAATACAAGAGAAAAAAACAAAAAGAAATAAACAAGGCTGGGCACCAATGGCTTGAGATTTGGATATATGCCTATGATGCTCTTGTACAAATATAAGCTTGGATAACTAGGTTCTAATGGGTGCTTCATCACCTGGCAAGTTGGGTTAACTAACCCGGGATTGCCAACCGAAAGTCTACTATCAAGAGCTACTTTGAGACAAAGCATTTAGTGACCCAAAGAGGTGCTGGGAACCAATGTCCAAAGAATAAAACAAGCTAAATGCCTGTGGTGTGTGTGCTAAGGAGAAGCTTAAGCAAGTAAGCCCTTAGGGGTGTCTCAACACCTAGCATCTTGAACCAACTGGGGCGCGAATGCTAGTTGAAAGCTTACTTTAAAGAGCTACCTTAACACATAGCATTTAGCCTCAACAAGCAATAAATCTCAAAGAAAGATAACAAGAAAACTAAGGACCAAACCATAACAAGCCTCATTTTTTGTGTGGCTCAAGGAAGGATCAAAAGAAGTGTCACTACTTTAGCCACAAATAAAACTCACTAAGATACAATGCATGAAAATCCCATTATTCAGAATTGAACGTCCTCTAATAAAGGCTTATACCTCTATCTGTTTTCATTTTTTCTCCTTATGTTTTAGTGCTTGCTTGTGGACAAGCAAGATTTAAGTTTGGTGTTATGATGACAGGTCATCTTAGGCTAGTTTCACAAGCCTTTTTCATTAGTTTTTACTTAGTTTTCATGCATTTCTTAGGCAATAAGTAAGTGTTTGGATGAGAAATTTATGCTTGTCTTGATTCAATCAAACATTGTTTATTTTATGCATTTTCATGAGATTTTTGCAAGATTTAGTTAATGATATGAATGATGCAAAATCTTGTGATTTTGGCAAGGCTTTGATGCATTTTTTTTGGTTGATGATAAGTAAGAAGAAGCGGAATGACAGAGAAGAAGAAGAGCAAGCAACGTTGGTAGCCAAAGTTGGCTCACCAACGTTGCCACAAACGTTGCTCTTGACAGCCTGACTATGTCTTCTTCAAACAAGAATAACTTCAGCTACAGAGCTCTAAATGAGGTGATTTTAAAAGCATTAGAAAGTAGGAATTTAGAGCTTTTTGATGATCTGAATTCACTACCCACATATAAAGTGAATTCGTTCTTTGGAAAGCGCACCAAATATCGTCAAGTAATAACCCACTAGGAGTTGGGTCGAATCCCACAGAGATTAACGAACTAAGGCAAACAAAAGTTAATTGATTATCCTAGTTAGACTATCATAATTGGAGTGATAATCAATAAGAAAATGCAAATGACTTGAAAGTAACGGAAAGCAATAAAGTGCAAGAAAGTAAATGGCAAGGAAAGTAAAGTACAAGAAAGTAAAGTGCTAGAAAGGTAAAGTGAAGAAAATGTAAATAACCACAAAGTAAATAAAATAAAGAAAGATAAAATAAGCATTGGGATCAAGAGACATTGCATTCTCCAAATTAATTGATTTCATCTCATCTTCAATCATGCAACTCATTGACCTCTTGGCAATCATGATTGATTGAGCCCCAATTCCTTGGTGACTCAATCTCTCAAATCTTGACCAATAGCCAATTCCTTGGTCTAATTGCTCATGATAAGAGATGAAGAATGGTCCCTGATTATACCACACATTATCATAGGTCCAAGTAGAGGGAGGATTATATGTCACCATATCCAAAACCCAGATTCTACGCAAGTGTGAGAAGGGATTTCTAGCATGGTTTCATGTTTCCTTTTCCAAGGTTCCCATGAAACCCATTTTGCATTCAATCTCTTTTCCAAGATAATTAAATGCTATAATGAAGAACGAAATTCCTTCTAGTAAATCAAAGAGAGATGAATAGAAGAAGAAGAATAAAAATAATCAATCCATTGAAAAATAATAGAGCTCTCTTTCCCAAAGGAAAGAGTTAGTGATTCATAACTAAAAGATATTTACAAAATAAGAAAGAAAAGAGAAGAATTTGATGGTGAACGGAGAGGGTCCTAAGACTTCCCCCAATCTAGCATGAGTAATTCTATGAAACTAAGGCCTTTATATAGGCTCTCCTAAATTACAAACTTAAATGAAATTAAAAGTAAATTACAATGAAATGAAAATAAACTATTCTAGACTCTTCTTGTGGCCTTTATTGATTGATAAGTGTGGCTTGAATAAGAGTTGGAGTGGGCTTGGTTGAAGGTTGGGGGCTGCAGGGAGAAGTTGGTGTGTGGTTTCAAGTGCCACTCCCACTTGGTTTTGCCCTTTGGAGTATGACCCACTTTGCAATGTTGAACATATGGAGTTGGTTGGGCCTTAAAATGAATATCCACTATAAAGTTTTATATATTGTTGGAAAGTCCTAGATGTTAGCTTTCCAACTAGTTTAGAATCAACTCATTTGGACATTTGTAGCTCAAGTTATGCCCATTTGAAGGTGACTAGGTCAGTCTGTCAGGTAGCCTGGCGTGCCACACCCACTTCTGGCGTGCCACGCCTTCAATGATGCACCAAAATCTCCTCTCTGGCCATTTGAACTGGCGTGCCACACCCAAGGCTCCAAGTGGCACGCCCATTGTATAAAAGGGGTTGGCATGCCACGCCTTCGATATCAAGTGGCACGCCCAGCTTGACACTCCCAACTTTACTTATTGTTTTTTTTTTCCGATTTTGTTGCTCTTTTCACCTGAAATTTAACACAGTCCCATTTCAAAGTAATGTACCATAATATATATCATTTGGTTCATGAAATTGCATTGATTCAATGAGATTATGCTCTTTTTATGGCAATTTTAGATAAGAAAAAGGGTACATGATGTGCAGTCATCACAACACCAAACTTAAACTTTGCTTGTCCTCAACCAAATAATGAATCATGCAATAAAGTTTGACAAACCAAGGTAAGAAGAATAGCAATATTTATGTTCATGGTTGTCTAGTTTCTTATTCATGCTACAATCACAAAAGAAATTCAAATGATTGATGCTTCTATCTAGCTCATTTTATGAAATCTTTTTCTTTATGTTCATTCCTTGAAGCAAGCTTTTCATTCTTCTTAGCTTAACTTTTTGGGTGCTTTGCATCATGTGTTGAAAGCTACGACTCTAAATGCTTTGTTTTCAAGTATTACCACTTGATACATAAGCACCACAAGCATTTAATTAGAGGACTCTTTAAGCTCATTTGTTTCTTTTCTTTACTCTCTAATCATTGATGCTCAGAGCCTTGATCTTTGAGGGAGTGCTTTGCACTTGAGCCTAGCCTTGACTCTAAGTGTTTTGTTTTCAAGCTTTTCGCTTGATATATAAACACCACAAGTACTTAACAAATGAATTGTCATTGGTACTTAGAGCCTTCAACTTTCTCATTCTTTCCCTTTTCTTTTATTGCCTTATTTGCATTTGCTTCTTCAAGGTTTTCATGATTTCAAAAATTTCATAAAATGTCCTAGATGAAAACTTCAATTAAACAATTTCCAATGCAATTGATCAACAATAGTCATGCTAGCTTCCCAATACTTATAAGATCATGCTAAGTTCTTCTTTAATTACCTTGTTTGTTTATGATCATGAAACTAAATTGCTTTTGAACTCACAAAACTCAAGATGGTAGTCATAATGTCATAGCACATGTTACAATTCAACAATCAAGCTATGCTTACTCACAACACACATGTATACAAAGGAAATAGAAGACAATCATGCAATTTAAATGTACTGGAAATAAATAAGAGGAAAAGAAACTTTACCACCTTGTAGTTCATCTTCATTGTTGTTGTCATTTTCTTCCTATTCTTCCCCTTCCCACACCAAACTTAGAATGATTGCTTGTCCTCAAGCAACAAATAAAACAGTGGTGATGGGGTTTATGATAGTTCATGAATGTCTTAAACAATAGAGTGTTAGTAGTAAATGTGTTTAAGCAAGAAAAATTAAGAATCACAATAAAGGCACAAGAAAGAAAGAGAGGCAATATGATTACATTAATAAGTGGTGTGCATGGTACATAGCATGAAAAATAAGTGGCAATACCAAACTTAGTGTGACACTTTCATTTTAGAATGATGCAAGTACCTAGTGAAGAATGAAAATCAAATTGTTGCATGGCAACACCAAACTTAGAATGCAATCATATGTCAAATTATTGAAAGTAAACTAAGTAAAGAAAGAAAATATTACCTACGGTTGGGTTGCCTCCCAACAAGCGCTCTTTTAATGCCATTAGCTTGACATGTTGTTCATGACTTTCTTCCTCTTCTTCCAGTATGTTAAGAGGAATGACCTCAAGATGAAAGAAGAGCAAGTTGATGTCCCCTGTTTTGAGTGCCTCCCAGTAAGCTTTCTTTTGTTGTTTTCTTGATTTGCTTTGCTTGTTTGGGTAGGGGTTGGATTGTTTGCAGTTGACCTTTTGTTCTTCATGCATATAGTCCTTTGTTCCTTGGTCACAATCCTCTTTTTGGTGCTTTTGTTGATTGCCTTCACTTCTTTGTTTTCAGAACTTGGGTGTTGTGTGATGGTTGGAGTGTCTTCTTTATCAAGAGCTTCTTAGATTGGTGGCTCACTTGGTAAAAGGATCTCTTTCTCTTGCTCTACCAATTCCTTATTTTCACCATCATTAAGCACTTCTCCACTCCTTGAGCTAATGGAATAGTATTCTTCCCCTGGCCAAGGAAAGACATTGGTTGGTTCATAAACAAATTGTTGTGCTATTTGTCTCATGTGCTCTTCTTGATTTCTCCTTGAGATTTTCATATCTCTAATCCTTTCTCTGTTCTTTTCCCTTAAGAACTTATCCCTTAAGGACTTAATGAGATGGACAATTGAGGCTTGGGTCTGGGAAAGTTGTTCTAATACAAATGCTAGAGAAGGTTTTTGATGAGTTTGTGGAGGTGCATAGGTTGGACAATTATTGGGTGATGGTTCTTGATGAATGGGGTATGCAGCATTAAATTCCCTTCCCCAGCCACAAGTTGAGTAATGATCAAAATATGGACCAATTTGTGGCTCTGGGAAGTACCCCATTTCATGTTCTTGAAACTCCCACCCACCATGAGCATAATAACGTGAGTCATTCTGTGGTGGTAGAAAGTTTCCCATGAAATTTGATTGATCATTTTGTGGTCCTGGAGCATATCCCAATTGGGTGGATTGCTCATAATTTATCATTTATTGGTGATATTCTCAGCCACCATTAGGATAATGACTTGAATCATTTTGTGGTGGTGGGCAATATCCCATATGATATGATTGATCAAAAGATGAGGTAAACTCCATTTTTACTTGCAACATGCTCTGTCTTAAACAATAGTCACCAAAAGAAATTGGAATCCCCATTGTCACAGATGAGGGATTCTTAGCGAGGCAATAACACAAATACCTTAACAGTAAAAGAAAATAGAAAATTAAAAGAACTTAAATGAACAAAAACAGAAGAAAAGTGTCTAATCTAGATAATCAACCAACCGATAGTTTGTTAATCACAATTAATCCCCGGCAACAGCGCCATAAAACTTGATGACCGGAATTCACTTCCCACATATAAAGTGAATCCGTTCTTTGGCAAGCGCACCAAATATTATCAAGTAATAACCACTAGGAGTGGGGTCGAATCCCACAGAGATTAACGGACTAAGGCAAAAAAAAAAGTTAATTGATTATCCTAGTTAGGCTATCATAATTGGAGTGATAATCAACAAGAAAATGCAAATGACATTAAAGTAACGGAAAGCAATAAAGTGCAAGGAAAGTAAAGTACAAGAAAGTAAGGTGCTAGAAATGTAAAGTGCAGAAAATGTAAATAACCATAAAGTAAATAAAATAATGAAAGATAAAATAAGCATTGGGATCAAGAGATATTGCATTCTCCATATTAATTGATTTAATCTCATCTTCAATCATGCAACTCATTGACCTCTTGGCAATCATAATTGATTGAGCCCCAATTCCTTGGTGACTCAATCTCTCAAATCTTGATCAATAGCCAATTCCTTGGTCTAATTGCTCATGAGAAGAGATGAAGAATGGCCCCTGATTATACCACACATTATCATAGGTCCAAATAGAGGGAGGATTATATGTCACCATATCCAAACACCAAAACCCAGATTATACTCAAGTGTGAGAAAGAATTTCAAGCATGGTTTTATGTTTCCTCTTCCAAGGTTCCCATAAAACCCAAATACATTAATCTCTTTTCCAAGATAATTGAATGCTAAAATGAAGAACGAAATTCTTTCTAGTAAATCAAAGAAAGATGAATAGAAGAAGAAGAATAAAAATAATCAATCCATTAAAAAATAATAGAGCTCTCTTTTCCAATGGAAAGAGTTAGTGATTCATAACTAAAAGATATTTACAAAATAAGAAAGAAAAGAGGAGAAATTGATGGTGAACGGTGAGGGTCCTAAGACTTCCCCCAATCCAGCATGAGTAATTCTATGAAACTAAGGCCTTTATATAGGCTCTCATAAATTACAAACTTAAATGAAATTAAAAGCAAATTACAATGTAATGAAAATAAACTATTCTAGAGTCTTTTTGTGGCCTTGATTGATTGATAAGTGTGGCTTGAATGAGAGTTGGAGTGGGCTTGGTTGAAGGTTGAGGGCTGCAGGGAGAAGTTGGCGTGTGGTTTCAAGTGCCACTCCCACTTGGTTTTGCCCTTTGGAGTATGACCCACTTTGCAACGTTGAACGTATGGAGTTGGTTGGGCCTCAAAATGAATGTCCTCTATAAAGTGTTATATTTTGTTGGAAAGCTCTAGATGTTAGCTTTCCAATTCCTTTAGAATCAACTCATTTGGACGTTTGTAGCTCAAGTTATGCCCATTTGAAGGTGACTAGGTCAGTTTGTCAGGTAGCCCGGCGTGCCACGCCCACTTCTGGCATGCCACGCCCCATATGTTGTGAAACTGGCGTGCCACGCCTTCAATGATGCACCAAAATCTCCTCTCTATCCATTTGAACTGGCATGCCACTCCCAAGACTCCAAGTGGCACGCCCATTGTATGAAAGGGGTTGGCGTGCCACGCCTTCTATATCAAGTGGCACGCCCAGGTTTTGTAATGCTAAAATAATGGCCTTTTTCACCTTCAGTTTTAATGTCCGTCCTAAAGTGTTATATATCATTGGAAAGCTCTTGATGTCAGCTTTCCAATGCCACCAAGATCAGATCATTCAAACCTCTACAACTCAAGTTATATTCCTTTGAAGATGAAGAGGTCAGGCTGGTAACTCTGCAGGGACGTGTTTTGCTCCCTGTGATTTCGGGGTCAATATCTTCCTCAATTCTAGTGTCCATTATAAAGTGTTAAATATGGTTGAAAAGCTCTGGATATCTACTTTCTAATGGCAGTAGAATCATTCCATTTAGAGTTGTGTAGCTCAAGATATATTCATTTGAATGAGAGGAGGTCAGGCTGGCATATGCCCCGGCGTGCCACGCCACTTATTGGCGTGCCACGCCCATACTGGGCCTCAAAATAATTCCTCTGGAACTTAAGCCTGGCATCAAGTGGCACACCCTCTTTGAGACTTGGCTTCACAATCTTGGCGTGCCACGCCCATAGCACCAAGTGGCACGCCCTCTTAGAGATTTGGCTTCAAAAGCTTGGCGTGCCACGCCCAGAGCTTCAAATGGCACGCCCAGCTTCACACTCCCAACTTTACTTGTTGTTTTTTTCCCATTATGTTTCTCTTTTCACCTGAAATTCAACACAATCCCATTTCAAAGCAATGTACCATAATATATATCATTTGGTTCATGAAACTGCATTGATTCAATGAGATTATGCTCTTTTTATGGCCATTTTAGATAAGAAAAAGGGTACATGATGCGCAGTCATCACTTTCCAAGCATATATGACATTACATGGTGGACACTAAATTTAGGAGAGAAAAATGGCCCCGAAAGTGCAAAGATGAACATAGTATCAACCTATAGTATGGCCAGCTGACCTCTTCACCTTCCATGGAGTATAACTCGAGCCAAGGAGCTTCAAATGATGTGCTTTTAATGTCGTTAGAAAGTAAACATTTAGGGCTTTCCAACAATATATAATAGTATGGGGGTGGACAATACATTTGAGCTTCAGAATGTGGTGTTGTTACCAACGTTGGTGTAAATGTTGGTGTGCCAACGTTGCCTCCAACGTTGCACACCAATGCCAGCGACCCTCTCTCCTTCAAAGGAGCATAACTTGAGTTGCGGATGTTTAATTGAGGTGATTCCAGTTGAGTTAGAAAGCTAGCATTTAGAGCTTTCCAACCATATATAATAGTCATTAACGGTGAACCAACGTTACCTCCAACGCTTGCGATAATTTTCATTTCTGCAGCTAAAAGATTTTTGGGCGATGCGTACGTGTCAATGACACATTGATGAGCAGATAATTTATACGCTTTTTCGGCATTGTTTTTAGGTAGTTTTTAGTATGATTTAGTTAGTTTTTAGTATATAATTATTAGTTTTTATGCTAAAATCACTTTTCTGGACTTTACTATGAGTTTGTGTGTTTTTCTGTGATTTCAGGTATTTTCTGGTTGAAATTGAGGGACCTGAGCAAAAATCTGATTCAGAGGCTGAAAAAGGACTGAAGATGCTGTTGGATTCTGACCTCCCTGCACTCAAAGTGGATTTTCTGGAGTTACAGAAGCCCAATTGTTGCGCTCTCAATTGCGTTGGAAAGTAGACATCTTGGCTTTTCCAGAAATGTATAATAGTCCATAATTTTCCCGAGATTTGTTAGCCCAAATTGGCGTCAAAATGCCAGTCAGAGACCCTTTTCTGGCGTTAAACGCCAGAACTGGCATAAAAGTTGGAGTTAAACGCCCAAAATGGCACCAGAGCTTGCGTTTAACTCCAAAAAAAGCCTATGCACGTTGAAGCTTCAATGCTTAGCCCAAGCACACACCAAGTGGGCCCCATAAGTGGATATCTGCATCATTTACTTATTTCTGTAAACCCTAGGTTACCAGTTCACTATAAATGAGACCTTTTACTATTGTATTTTGGATATTTTGATTATCTTTGATCTTGGGATAAGGCCTTTAAACCCTTTTTCGATTGTTTCTTGTTATTTGGGAGGCATGGCCATTCGGCCATGTCTAGACCTTGTTCTTATGTATTTTCAACGGTGGAGTTTCTACACACCATAGATTAAGGTGTGGAGCTCTGCTGTTCTTTATGAATTAATGCAAAGTACTATTGTTCTTCTATTCAATTCATGCTTATTCTTGTTCTAAGATATTCACTCGTACTTCAACCTGATAGATGTGATGATCCGTGACACTCATCATCATCCTCCCTTATGAACGCGTGCCTGACAACCACTTTCATTCTATCTGCGAGAGCTTGAATGTGTATCTCCTGGCCTCCTAGTTCACGACTCATGGTTGCCTCTCCTGACAACAAAGCTTCCATTCCGTGCAATCAGAGTCTTCGTGGTATAAGCTAGAATCAAATGGGTAGCATTCTTGAGATCCGAAAAGTCTAAACCTTGTCTGTGGTATTCCGAGTAGGATCTGGGATGGGATGACTATGATGAGCTTCAAACTCGTGACTGTGGGGCGCATTGACTGTGCGCAAAAGGATCAATGGATCTTATTCCGACACGATCGAGAACTGACAGCTGATTAGCCATGCGAAAAACCGTAGAGGACCATTTTCACTGATAGGATGGATGGTAGCCATTGACAACGGTGATCCACCTACATACAGCTTGCCATGGGAAGGAGTATGACTGATTGGATGAAGGTAGTAGGAAAGCAGAGATTCAGGAGAAACAAAGCATCTCCATACACTTATCTAAAATTCCTAACAATAAATTGCATAAGTATCTCTACCTTATTTTATGTCTTATTCAGTTTTTAATTATTAAAACCCCATAACCATTTGAATCTTCCTGACTGAGATTTACAAGGTGATCATAGCTTGCTTCAACCCGACAATCTCCATGGGATTGACCCTTACTCACGTAAGGTATTTACTTGGACAACTGATGGGCGGAATTCACTACCCTTTCCCAATAATATTGATGAATCTGCTCTTGGCAAGCGCACCAAAATTATCGTCAAGTATTAACACACAGTGGATTGGGATCATATCCAAAGAGATTAGTAGATTTCAGCAATTTTAATTAATTGGTGAATTAGTCAAGCTCAACAAAATAAGTTGTAAGTACAGAATTATAAATGGCAGAATCATAAATGGCAAAGGAATAAAAGAAAGCAATAAAATTCAGAAATGGAAATAACATGAATGTAAAGGAAAATGGGATTTTGTAGAATGTAAGTAAAGCTATAAAAGAATGGGAGAGATAAGAATGGGGGACTTTATTGAGATCAGGAGATATTGTCTCTTTGGATTAAATCCAGCTCATATCTTCTTCCATCATGCAACTCATTGACCTCTTGGCAATAATGATTGATTGAGCCCCAATCCCTTGGTGACTCAATCTCTCATATCTTGATCAATAGTCAATTCTTTCGTCTAATTGCTCATGAAGAGAGATATGGTTGGTCCCTGATTATACCACACATCATCATAGGTCCAGGTAGAGGGAGGATTGTATGTCACCATATCCAAACCCGAAACCCAGATTCTACTCAAGTGTGAGAAGGGATTTCTAGCATGGTTTCATGTTTCCTTTTATAAGGTTCCCATGAAACCCATTTTGCATTCAACCTCTTTTCCAAGTTAATTGAACACTAAGCATGAAAATCAAAATTCCTTCTAGAAAATCAAAGAGAAGATGAAGAGAAGAAAAAATTCACTATCATTAATCCATCAAGTACAATATATCTCCCTCTCTCAATGAGAGGGAATTTAGCTACTCTTAGCTCAGAGAGAAAGTACAAAAGATGGAAGAGATGAAGTGTGAAAACTAAAAAAAGTGAATTCCCAAAACTAAACTATGTGACTTGCTAACCTTTTTCCAATACTTCCAAGGGTATTTATACTACTCCTATATCTATAAAATAAAAGAAAATTACAAAAGTGAAAAGAAAATTACAATTTGGAGGGAAAAGAAACTCAACAAACGTGATCTTCTAGCTGGCGTGTGACTGGCGCTTCTCTGGCGTGTCACGCTCTTTCTGTTTCTGATTTGGCGTGCCACGCCTCTCCATTCAAGTGGCACGCCGTCATCTATTTCACCCCTGGCGTGCCATGCCGTTGAGCCTAAGTGGCATGCCCAGGACATTTTAAATGGCAAAGTAACCTGGCGTGCCATGCCTTCGAGCCAAAGTGGCACGCCCATGGTCTGGCATGCCACACCCTTCTTAAAGCTTCACCCCCTTGCCGGCGTGTCACGCTTTGTCATCCAAGTGGCACGCCTAAGTTCATTGGCTCCTCTTCTTCCTCTCTGGAAAATATTACCAGCATGCCACGCCATGAGACTGGCGTGTCACACCCTTCATTTGCTTCATCTTCTTGCTGGCGTGCCACGCCTCATCTCCCAAGTGGCACGCCTGAGTCCACTGGCCCTTTAATTCCTCCTCTGGAAAACACTACCAGTGTGCCATACCGTGAGAATGACGTGTCACGCCCTTCATTTGCCATGGTCCCAGAGGTTGCCGTGCCACGCATGGATGTTCAAGTGGCACGCCAAAGTGAGATGATTGAGCTGGCGTGCCACGTCTTCGATACAAAGTGGCACGCCCAGCTTTATTTGGCTTCCTTAGGTGCTGGCGTGCCACACCTCATCACTCGAGTGGCACGCCTTAATGGGAGTTCTTGAGCTGGCGTGCCACGCCTTCGATACCAAGTGGCACGCCCAGCTTTTGCGTTGTTTCCTTGTTCACTGGCGTGCCACGCCTTATTGCTCAAGTGGCACGCCCATTAAATTGTGGGTCTAATAGGCTTTGCGTGCCATGCCTTGGTCCTCAAGTGGCACGCCCAAGTGAACTCTAGGGCTGGCGTGCCACGCCTTCGACACAAAGTGGCACGCCAAAGTGATGGTTCTTTTAGTAACGAATTGGGGTGGCACACCCTGCTTCTGGCGTCCCACGCCCCTTTGATGGTCTTCAATTTTGCTCTCTGGAATGTTGTACCAGTGTGCCATGCCCAGCTTCTGGCGTGCCATGCCAATACATCTTTGTGGCGTCTGATTCAAGTGGCACGCCTGCTTCACACGCCCCACTTGTTTTGTTGTTTTCTTTCCCATTTTTGTTGTTTTCTCCACCTAAAATCCAGCACAAACTCATTTCAAAGCAATGTACTATGATATTCATCAATTAAGGCATGAATTGCAATGATCAAATGAGATTATACCTCTTTTATGGTCCTTTTTATGCAAGAAAAAGGGTAGATGATGTAAGTCATCACAACACCAAACTTAAGCTTTGCTTGTCCCAAGGAAATCAATGTGAGTGGTCTTTTTGGTGAATTGAGACTTGACCTTGAATAGATGCAATGTAACTAGGAATTGGACTAAGTACTCAGCATCTGCATGAGTGCTTTGAATATCATAAAGAGCTCCTAGATCCTTAAGGGTTTTTCCAAGTATGTGTCTTAGGGGTCCTTTTCATTAATTGTCACCTTGAAGTAGTAAGGGTTAACTCTTTCTTTCTCTTTTGTGCTTCTTTTCTGTTTATTGACCACGACTCTAAGTGTTTTATCTCAAGACAACCCTTTAGTAAGGCTTTCAATCAACACTCCCAAGCCAGTTGACTTTAGGGTGCTAGGTGTTGAAACACCCCTGAGAATTTACTTGCCTAGGCCTTTTCTTGACACATCTTCACCACAAGCATCTACTAGGGGTTCTAACTCTTTTTGAGTTTTTCAATGTTTCTTTTCCCTCCTTAGTATTTGATGCTCAGAGCCTTGGGTCTTTGTTGCTTACTACTTCTTGGTTCTATAGATATTCAAGGAACACCCCTCAACTTCTACTTGTCATGGCTTCTAGGACTAGTTACTTTTATGACTCATTTTTTTCTTTTCACTTCATTCAAGGTTCTTCACTTAGTCTTTTGTTCCTTAGTTCTTTTGAATAAGCTTTCTTGGTCATAGTCTCATTTACTCTTGTTCTTACACACTCACAACAACTCTTATGGAGACAAACTCTACTTTATTGATGAAAATAAAGACTACAGTTATCATTGTATTTTCTTTTTTGCATATCAAAGGACTCACAAAAGACTTCAAGCAAAATAAAACATAAACTATCCTAACATTATCAATTACTCTCAAACATAAAGTAAACAGATAAAAAAAGCTTAAACAGAATTCAGAAATTTGGGAAATGTCAACCATGGAACTCAACAACCTTATGCAGCTTTTTTAGTTCATTGGCCCCTTGCCTTTGTCCTTTTTCATGGAGGGGGAGGAGTCATCTCCACCCTTTTGGAGGATCCTTCTTGTGCTTTCTTGTCCTTGGGCTTCCAGAAATCCAGCCTCACCATATAATCTCTTTCATCCTCCTTATGCTTGGCTAGGATCTCCTCTTGTCTAGCACTCAATTTTTCTAGCCCTTGCATGAAAGTTGGGTATCCGGGGTTGATGGCGGCCACAGCATTACACAAGTGATTCAGCGTCGCTTGTGTGTTGATATCATATTGTCTCCTTGAAATGGTATGGGCATCATAGAGATGCCTAAACTCAGCAAGGTTCCTCTGCTGCCATTTGTTTTGCTCCACCACCTTGTTAAGTGCACTTCGCAGCTCACCCCAATCAAACTCCGCTTGCTGCTCCTTCCTTGCTTGCTCAAAACTTCCTTGGAGGTTGTGTATTTTCTCATTCACTTGGTTCTATTGCTTCCTTTGGCTACTTTAAAATTGGTTGACATCTTCCCTCAATTGATGCAGATCTCCCTTCATTTGGTGAACATCTCCTTGCAGCTGCTCCCAATTCATTTCTTTAGGAAATTGTTGGTATTGTTGCTATGGTGGTGGTTGAAGTGCCAGACATTTTGGTTGCTCCTCTGCCTCTTCTTCTTCTCGTTGTTGCGGTTGTGGCACATGAGCATGAGCTCTATGCTCTCTAGTCCTTTGAAGTGGATTGACAACTAACACCTTGGCCATCTTCTTGGCAGTTATAGGCTTATCTTGCTTCACCAACACCTCATCAATCACCTTCTCAACTCCAGTGTCATCACATAGCTCTTGTATGATGCTGGGGAATGCCAATCTTGTGCTCTCGTTAGTGCTTTTCAGTATCTTGTTGATGTTGTTAGCCATCAACTCCCTAACATTCACATCCTCTCCCTTCATTATACTGTATATAAGTACAACCCTCTCCTTGGTCACCTCAGATGTGTTTGATGTAGGGATCAAGGATCTTCTGACAAAGTCTAACCACCCCCTAGCTTGGGGCTCAAGTCCCTTCTCCTCAGTTGGTTGAGTTATCCATCTTTATCATTAATCCACTGTACATTTAGTACACAGATTTCATTCAGGATTTCATCAAAGCCTGGGTCTGGTTGCTTCATCCTCTCCTCATAACTCCGAGTGGAGTTGATCCTTTTCACCATTAGCACCCTTTCTATATTAGAAGGACTATAGTCAGTGGACTTCCCCCTCACATAGCTAATATACCCATAAGTTTGCCTTGGCTGTGGCACGGCATTGGTGTAAAACTCCCTTACCACTCCTTCCACCACTTTCTTTGGTGGGTTGCAGAAGAGTGCCCAGCCCCTGTTGTTGATCTCAATGTTGATCTCAAAGTGCTCATTCCTTCCTAGTTGGAAGCCAACCTCTGGGATGATCTCCCTCTCACTCACCCAACCATAGAATTGGTTTTGGTTGAATGCTGAGAGGAATTTGTACTCATTAAAGTTTGAGCTTGAGGAACCTGAGGTTGGTTCTTTGGTCTTTCTTTTCTTTGAGGTTGAGGATCTTGGTGGTGCCATTGGGTGGAGAGAGAGGGTGTTTGAGGGTTCTGAGATATTAATGGAGTGTTGCAAAAAAATGCAAGCTAAACAAAGGTTTGCCCCAACACCAAACTTAGCAATTGATTGTCCCAATCAAGTAGAAAGATAGAGAGAAAGAAGAACGAGAAAGAAAGAAAAAAAAAGAAAGGTCTCTGTGAGTTTGTTTTGTGTATGGAAGTGGGAGGGAATGAGGAGGGTAGGGGATTTATAGGAGTGAAGGGTGTTGGTGGACAAAATTGTGATCATCAAAGTTGGTCTCTTTGTTATTGTATGGAATCATTATTGTGGCTCTATGCTATGTGTGGACACAACTCTGTTCAACTTAACCAGCAAGTGTACTGGGTCATCCAAGTAATACCTTACGTGAGTAAGGGTCGATCCCACAGAGATTGTTGGTATGAAGCAAGCTATGGTCATCTTGTAAATCTCAGTCAGGCGGATTATAATTGATTATGGATTTTCGAATAATAATAAATAATAAACAGGAAATAAAGATTAATAACATAGGATAGAAATACTTATGTAAATTAATGGTGGGAATTTCAGATAAGCGTATGGAGATACTGTGCCCTTTCTTTTTCTACTTTTCTACTTCTTCCTTCAATCCTTCTTACTCCTTTCCATGGCAAGTTGTATGTAGGGCATCACCGTTGTCAATGGCTATATCCCATCCTCTCAGTTAAAATGGTCCTATGCTCTGTCACAGCACGGCTAATCATCTGTCGGTTCTCAACCAGGTTGGAATAGAATCCCTTGATTCTTTTGCGTCTGTCACTAATGCCCAGCCTTCAGGAGTTTGAAGCTCGTCACAGTCATTCAATACTGGAATCCTACTCGGAATACCATAGACAAGGTTAGACTTTCTAGATTCCCGGAATCCTACTCGGAATACCACAGACAAGGTTAGACTTTCCGGATTCCCATGAATGCCGCCATCTATCTAGCTTATACCACGAAGATTTTGTTGGGGAATCTAAGAGATATGCGCCCGGCCTAAGTTAGAACGGAAGTGGTTGTCAGTCACGCGCGTTCATAGGTGAGAATGATGATGAGTGTCACAGATCATCACATTCATCCAGTTGTTGTGCAACGTATATCTTGGAATAAGAATAAAGAGAATTGAATAGAAACAGTAGTAATTGTATTAAAACTTGAGGTACAGCAGAGCTCCACACCCTTAATCTATGGTGTGTAGAAACTCCACCATTGAAAATACATAAGTGAAAGGTTCAGGCATGGCCGAATGGGCAGCCCCCAAAACGTGATCAATAGCCTCCTAAGATGAAGAATAAAACAAAACTGAGACCAAAGATGTCTAATACAATAGTAAACTATCCTATTTATACTAGACTAGCTACTAGGGTTTACATGAGTAAGTCATTGATGCATAAATCCACTTCCGGGGCCCACTTGGTGTATGTTTGGGCTGAGCTTGATCTATCCACGAGCTGAGGCTTCTCTTGGAGTTGAACGCCAAGTTGTAACGTGTTTTGGGCGTTCAACTCCGGGTCGTGACGTGTTTCTGGCGTTTGACTCCAGACAGCAACATGGAACTGGGGTTGTGCGCCAGTTTACGTTATCAATTTCCGAATAAAGTATGAACTATTATATATTGCTGGAAAGCTCTAGATGTCTACTTTCCAGCGCCGTTGAGAGCGTGCTATTTAGAGTTCTGTAGCTCTAGAAAATCCATTTCGAGTGCAGGAAGGTCAGATTCCAACAACATCAGCAGTCCTTTATCAGCCTCCTATCAGAGTTTTGCTCAATTCCCTCAATTTCAGCCAGAAATTACCTGAAATCACAGAAAAACACACAAACTCATAGTAAAGTCCAGAAATGTGAATTTAACATAAAAACTAATGAAAACATCCCTAAAAGTAGCTTGAACTTACTAAAAACTACCTAAAAACAATGCCAAAAAGCGTATAAATTATCCGCTCATCAGGTGTGGTTCAAATGGTGGGAAAAGAAGGGAATTCAATGTTTTCTACTTGGGGAGTGGTGCCTAGCGTGGGAAGAGGCGCCAACCCTTATCCCATTGTGCCCTTTGAATATGTTGAGTTCCAAAGTGTAAGTACACTTTGACCTCCTTGTTATCTATCAAGTGGGCCCCATTCAATCTCCTGAAAAAAAAAGAAACCGAAAACCCCATCAGTAATGACAAAATGATCCTCCACATTACTTTTCAATGCTAGTGAATGGAGTTGCAACTGATGGGTATCCCTTGGGACACCAAACTTAATTCATTTGCATCTCAATAAATTGGGTTCATCATTGGGTTTTTAATGTGTTCATGGGGAAAAAGTAATTCCAATCCTTTCACATTCTTTGCTTCTAATCTCTCCTGAACACATTTAAAGCCTCCACCAATGTATTAAATGCTTCCAAATTGAGTGGTATTAGGTTTGCTGATTGATTCTCGTATGGTAGTGGCCACACCAAACTTAGTCTCTGGGCTTACTCCTTAAAAATTTAATTTATCCAAATGGTTGTAAGCCTAGATCAAGTTGGTGAGTGGCTACACCAAACTTAGCTTTTTAGCTAGTTCTTAGCCCAATCACTCATCATCATTAGTAAATGCTTTCATTCAGATGCACTTCCAAAAATAGGATACAATTTAACTCACAAAGCTTTCTTAACTATCAAAACTGAAATTAACTTCCTAAGCTAATATTCACAATCTACTTCTGATAAAGCAATGAATCAAAAGGATATAAAGTGTTGGGTTACCTCCCAACCAACGCTTTTTTATCATCACTAGCTTGACGTTCTTCCTTTTTCAGTTGAGGTGGTAGCTCACTCTCCTTTCGTCCAGTGAGTCCCCCAGGTAATGCTTGAGTCTATGGCCATTTACAGTGAAGATTCTATGTGTTTTGTCCTCCATGAGCTCCACTTGACCATAGGGGTACACTTTGATGATGGTGAAGGGTCCAGACCATCTAGACTTAAGCTTCCCAGGGAAGAACCTAAGTCTAGAATTGTACAATAACACCTTTTGTCCTTCAGTGAACTCCCTCCTTGCTATCTTTTGATCATGCCATCTTTTTGTGTTCTCTTTGTAGATCTTTGCATTTTCATATGCTTGGTTCCTAAATTTTTCCAGCTCATTGAGTTGCCTTAGCCTCTTTTCTCCAGTAGCTTGCTCATCAAAGTTCAGTAGTTTTAGAGCCCAGAAGGCTCTATGCTCCAGTTCAACTAGCAAGTGCCAAGCCTTGCCAAATACTAGTTGGTATGGCGACATCCCAATGGGGGTCTTGAAGGCTGTCCTGTAGGCCCATAAAGCATCATCTAGCTTCTTAGACCAGTCCTTCCTTGAGCTTCCAACAGTTTTTTCAAGAATCCTTTTTAGCTTCCTGTTGGAAATTTCTGCTTGCCCGTTGGTCTGTGGATAATAAGGGGTTGCCACCTTGTGTTTGACTCTATATCTGAGAAGGAGTGCTTCTAGTTGTTTATTGCAGAAATGTGTCCCTCCATTACTAATGAGTGCTCTGGGAACTCCAAACCTGCTGAAAATGTTCTTTCTTAAGAAGCTCATTACAACCTTGTTGTCATTTGTGGTGGTGGCAATAGCCTCCACCCATTTTGACACATAATCTACAGCCACAAGTATATAACTATTTTAGTATGAGGATGGGAAAGTCCCCATGAAGTCAATCCCCCATACATTGAATAGTTCTAGCTCCATTATAAATCTCTGTGGCATCTCATTATTCCTGGGTAGATTCCCAGCCCTTTGGCATTCATCACACCTTGACACTAAGTCCCTTGCATCCTTCAAAATGCTTGGCCTGTAGCATCCACATTGGAGCACCTTGGCTGTTGTTCTTTCTCCACTAAAGTGTCCCCCATATGCAGATCCATGACGTTGCCAACGCACCTCTTGCCTAATAAAGCTCATCCCAGATATAGTATTTGGCATCTTTGATGAGCTTTCTCCTCATGTATTTGTTGATGTTGGTTGGTAGCTCCCCAATGGCCTTGAAATTGGCTATGTCAGCAAACCAAGGGGTCTCTTGTATTATCATCAATTGCTCATCCGGGAAACTTTCATTCACTGCAAGATGGTGTGCTCCTTCTTCTTCTTGTAGGATCCTTGAGAGGTGGTCAGCAACTTTGTTCTCTGCTCCTCTTCTATCCTTGATTTTGATGTCAAACTCTTGGAGTAGTAGGATCCATCTTATTAGCCTTGGCTTGGATTATTGTTTGGTAAGCAAGTATTTGAGTGCTGCATGATTAGTGAATACAATTACTTTAGAACCAATGAGATATGATCTAAATTTATCAAAAGCAAAGATAATGGCAAGTAATTCCTTCTCTGTAGTGGTGTAGTTCCTTTGATTCTCATTAAGGACCTTGTTGGCATAATAAATAACATGCACCAATTTGTCCTTCATCTGTCTTAAAACAGCACCCACAGCAAAATCTGATGCATCACACATCAACTTAAAGGGTAGATCCCAACATGGTTGTGCTATGATAGGTGCAGAGGAAAGTTTGTTCTTAAGCTCCTCAAAGGCTAACATGCATTCATTATAAAAAACAACAGGCACATTAGAGACAGGTAGGTTGCGCAATGGCTTGGCAACCTTAGAGAAGTCTCTAATAAACCTCCTATAGAAACCAGCATGTCCCAAAAAGCTTCTAATTGCTTTGACATTGCAAGGTGGAGGTAACTTTTCAATCACCTCCACTTTTGCCCTGTCCACTTCTATGCCCTTGTTTGAGATTTTATGACCAAGGACCACTCCTTCCGTAACCATGAAATGGCATTTTTTCCAGTTTAAAACAAGGTTGGTCTCTTGGCATATTTTTAGCACCAGGGCTAAGTGATGCAAGCAATTAGAATATGTGTTACCAAATACAGAGAAGTCATCCATAAACACCTCAATAAACCTCTAAATCTTGTCTGAAAATATGGAAAGCATGCACCTTTGGAATGTTGCTGGTGCATTGCACAGTCCAAAGGGCATCCTCCTGTAAGCAAACAATCCATATGGACAAGTAAATGAAGTTTTCTCCTGGTCCTTTGGGTCTACAACTATTTGGTTGTAACCCGAATAACCGTCAAGAAAGCAATAGTATTCATGTCCAACCAGCCTCTTGAGCATTTGGTCCATGAATGGTAGGGGGAAGTGGTCCTTCTTGGTGGCTTCATTGAGCTTCCTGTAGTCGATGCACATGCGCCAACCAGTCATTGTTCTTGTTGGTATTAGCTCATTCTTCTCATTTGGTACATCAGTGATTCCTCCTTTCTTTGGAACTACTTGTATCGGGCTCACCCAAGGGCTGTCTGAGATGGGGTAGATCACCCCAGCTTGTCACAACTTCAACACTTCCTTCTGGACTACCTCATTCATGGTTGGATTTAACCTTCTTTGTTGTTGCCTTGAGAGCTTAGCACCCTCCTCAAGTAGGATCTTGTGCATACACATTGAAGGGCTGATCCCTTTTAAGTCTATGAGTGTCCAGCCTATAGCATCCTTGTGTTGTTTCAACACTTAGAGGAGCTCCTTTTCTTGCTCCTTACTCAAGCTTGAGTTGATGATCAATGGGTAGGTGCTGTTGTCACCTAGATAGGAATATTTCAAGCTTAGAGGTAGGGTTTTTAGCTCTAGTTTTGGTGCCTCTTCTCCATTGTTGTCCTTATAATTTGTCATGATTGAACTTTCCATGGTTCCTTGTGGTGGTTCTTCACGTGGTGCTTGTTGCTCCACTTCCATACTTCCTTCATATTGCTCTTCTTTCAAAACTCCTTGGACTATTTGTTCTATGGTGTCCACCATCATGCATTCTCCTATTGCTTCCTTGGGATAACTCATTACCTTGAAAACATTGAAGACCATCTTTTCCTCATGTAATCTCAAGACTAGTTCTCCTTTTTGCACATCAATGATGGCTCCAGCAGTAGCTAGGAATGGCCTTCCTAGGATAATTAAAGTGTTTGCCTCTTCTTCTATATCCAGCACAACAAAGTCAACTGGGAAGATGAATTCTCCATCTTCACTAATAAATCTTCCACCACTTCATGTGGAAACTTGAATGTTCTGTCAGCTAGTTAAAGTGGCATTCTTGTTGGTTTGGCTTCCTCAATTCTCATCCTTCTCATCATGTTCAAGGACATGAGATTGATGCTAGCCCCCAAGTCACATAAAGCCTTTTCAATAGTGATATCCACTATGATGTAGGGGATTTAGAAACTCCCTGGGTCCTTCATTTTTTGGGGGAGGTTTTTTTATATGATGGCACTACAGTCTCCTTTTCTCCCCAGTTTCTTTTTCTTGTCATGAGCTCCTTCAGGAACTTTGCATAGAGGGGTATTTGCTCCATTACTTTAGCAAATGGTATGTTGATTTGGAGCTTTTTGAAGATTTACAAAAATCTAGAAAACTGGCTGTCCTTCCCATCCTTCCTTAGCCTTTGTGGGTATGGTGCCTTTGGCACATAAGGCTTCAAGATTGGCTTTGGTGAAGATGGGCAAGGGACATCTTCTTTCTTCCTATTTTCAGGTTTTTCTGCAGCTTCTTCTTCGTGGTTCTTCTGGTTTTGGGTGGCTTCTTCTATCACTTTTCCGCTTCTAAGTGTGATAGCCTTGCACTACCCTCTTGGGTTGGCCATGGTGTCACTTGGAAATATGTGTGTAGGCATTGGATTTTGCTTGGATAAGAACCCCACTTGTGCTTCCAACTTTGAGATTGCTGCACCTTGGTTCTTCAAATTCGACATGTATTCTTCTTAGTTAGCATCTATCTTCTTTTCAGCTTGTGCTTGCCATTCCAAGAGGGTGGAAATGGCCCTTGTGAGCTGTGATGATAGCTATGCTATTACAGCTTCTACTCTCTCAAAGTTACCCCTGATTTCACACGGTTGTGGGGTTGGGGTTAGTGTGTCTTGATGGTAGTGTATTTGCTGGTTGGAAGGATATGATGTGTGAGATGGATTGTGGTAAGGTCTGTTGTTATTTGACAGATGGTTGGAGTTATGATTCTGGTATTGATTGGCTTGGTATGGTTTGTTGTGATCTTGGTTGTGATTTTGTTGGTTCCCCTACCCAAAATTTGGTTGGTTCTTCCATCCTGGGTTAGATGTCTTGGAGTTAGGGTTATATGGTGGTCGAGAGGGGTTATGCACATAGTTTGCTTGCTCACATTCAACTTCTGGTTTATTTTCTTCTTGGGGTGGTGCTTGAGCTTGGACAACTGCAACTTGATTGTTTTCCATTTTCTTGGTTAAGGTTGCCAATTGTGCTACAATTGCCTTGTTTTGTGCCAACAGCGCATCTATAGAATTGAGTTCCAGTACCCCCTTCTTTTGGCCTCTTTCTGAAGCATAGAAGTAGTCATTCTCATCTACAATTTTAATGACATCTATGGCTTCCTCAATGGTCTTCTTCTTGTTGAGTGAACCCCCTGAAGAGTGGTCCACATCCTTCTTTGATTCATAGGTTAATCCTTCATAGAAAATGTGGAGCTGCACCCACTCATTAAACATATCTGATGGGCATTTTCTTGTTAGATCTTTGAACCTTTCCCATGCCTCATAGAATGTTTCACCATCTA
Organism: Arachis hypogaea; assembly: GCF_003086295.3. NCBI lineage: Eukaryota > Viridiplantae > Streptophyta > Magnoliopsida > Fabales > Fabaceae > Arachis > Arachis hypogaea. The sequence continues at coordinate 84,834,876 of NC_092036.1, read as the reverse complement.
GTTGTTTGAAGGTTCGTACCTCAGCTCTTAGCCTGTTGATCCTCTGTGGAGGGTAAAATCTCGCTAGAAATTTGTTCATAACATCTTCCCATGGGTTAGGCTCTCCTTGGGGAATGATTCTAACCACTTTGTTACCTTATCTCTGAGTGAGAAAGGGAACAGAAGTAGTTTGTAAGTGTCAGAGTGTACACCATTGGACTTTACAGTATCGCATATCCTCAAGAATGTGTTGAGATGTTGATTTGGATCTTCTTGAGCACCTCCTCCATATGAACAGTTATTCTGGACTAGTGTGATGAGTTGAGGTTTCAACTCAAAGTTGTTGGCATGAATTATTGGCTTGAAGATACTATTGCCACAATTTCCTGAATTTGGGTTGATATAGGAGCCTAAGACTCTCCTCTCTTGCACAACATCTTCGTGTGCTTCGTCTTCTATGGTGGTTGTTAGATCTTCTTCTACTGGTTCTTCTCCAACTATGCCCTTGCTTCTAGCCTCCTTTCTCAATCTAAGGAAGGTTCTCTCAGGTTCACTATCAAAAGAGGATGAAGTCTCTCCTCTTCTACCTGTCATATAGTCAACACACAGTAAGAAAAGAGCAAGTGAAGAAATCTCCTTAGTTAAAATTAGTGGTTATCTTGAGTGATGCAATTAATCAAACAGTTAGAAGGGTGAAAGTATAAACAATGAATAGCTAAAGAAATCTCAGAAAGACAAGAAAGAAAAACAGAGATTAGAAAGGAATTTAAAGATTACACTAGGAAATGAATAAGAAACAATTAAGGGAAAAAATAAAAAAATGCTTAATATAGCTCTCCAATCAGTTTAATCATTGTCAAATTCAAACCAATCCCCGGCAACGGCACCATAAAACTTGATGGGCGGAATTCACTACCCTTTCCCAATAATATTGATGAATCCGCTCTTGGCAAGCACACCAAAATTATCATCAAGTATTAACCCAGAGTGGAGTGGGATCGTATCCACAGAGATTGGTAGATTTGAGCAATTTTAATTAATTGGTGAATTAGTCAAGCTCAATAGAATAAGTTGTAAGTGCAGAATTATAAATGGCAGAAACATAAATGGCAAAGGAATAAAAGAAAGTAATAAAATGCAGAAATGGAAATAACAGGAATGTAAAGGGGAATGGGATTTTGCAGAATGAAAGTAAAGCTATAAAAGAATGGGAGAGATAAGAATATGGGACTTGATTGAGATCAGGAGATATTATCTCTTTGGATTAAATCTAGCTCATATCTTTTTCAATCATGCAACTCATTGACCTCTTGGCAATCATGATTGATTGAGCCCCAATCCCTTGGTGACTCAATCTCTCAGATCTTGATCAATAGGCAATTCCTTGGTCTAATTGCTCATGAAGAGAGATATGCTTGGTCCCTGATTATACCACACATCATCATAGGTCCAGGTAGAGGGAGGATTGTATGTCACCATATCCAAACACCAAAACCCAGATTCTACTCAAGTGTGAGAAGGGATTTCTAGCATGGTTTCATGTTTCCTTTTCCAAGGTTCCCATGAAACCCATTTTGCATTCAATATCTTTTCCAAGCTAATTGAACAGTAAGCATGAAAATCGAAATTCCTTCTAGCAAATCAAAGAGAAGATGAAGAGAAGAAGAAATTCACTATCATTAATCCATCAAGTATAATAGAGCTCCCTCTCTCAATGAGAGGGAATTTAGCTACTCATAGCTCAGAGAGAAAGTACAAAAGATGGAAGAGATGAAGTGTGAAAACTAAAAAAAGTGAAATCCCAAAACTAAACTCTGTGACTTGCTAACCCTTTTCCAATACTTCCAAGGGTATTTATACTACTCATAAATCTAGAAAATAAAAGAAAATTACAAAAGTGAAAAGAAAATTACAATTTGGAGGGAAAAGAAACTCAACAAACGTGATCTTCCAGCTGGCGTGTGACTGGCGCTTCTCTGGCGTGTCACGCTCCTTCTGTTTTTGATTTGGCGTGCCACGCCTCTCCATTCAAGTGGCACGCCGTCCTCTGTTTCACCCTTGGCGTGCGACGCCTTCGAGCCTATGTGGCATGCCCAGGACATTTTAAATGGCAAAGTAACCTGGCGTGCCACGCCTTCGAGCCAAAGTGGCACGCCCAAGGTGACTTCCCTTATCTCTAAGCTTCTGCATATTTGTACCAGCGTGGCACGCCCAGGGTCTGGCATGCCACGCCCTTCTTAAAGCTTTACCCGCTTGCCGGCGTGCCACGCCTCGTTATCCAAGTGGCACGCCTGAGTTCATTGACTCATCTTCTTCATCTCTGGAAATTATTACCAGCGTGCCACGACACGAGACTAGCGTGTCACGCCCTTCATTTGCTTCATCTTCTTGCTGGCGTGCCACGCCTCATCTCCCAAGTGGCACGCCTGAGTCCACTGGCCCTTTATATCCTCCTCTGGGAAACACTACCAGCGTGCCATGCCATGAGACTTGCATGTCACGCCCTTCATTTGCCATGGTCCCAGAGGTTGGCGTGCCACACGTGGACGTTCAAGTGGCACGCCAAAGTGAGATGATTGAGCTGGCGTGCCATGCCTTTGATACAAAGTGGCACGCAAAGCTTTATTTGGCCTCCTTAGGTGCTGGCGTGCCACACCTCATCACTCAAGTGGCACGCCTTAGTGGGAGTTCTTGAGCTAGCGTGCCACGCCTTCGATACCGAGTGGCACGGCCAGCTTTTGCGTTGTCTCCTTGTTCACTGGCGTGCCATGCCTTGTTGCTCAAGTGGCATGCCCATTCAATTGTGGGTTTTATAGGCTTGGCGTGCCAAGCCTTGGTCCTCAAGTGGCACGCCCAAGTGAACTCTGGGGCTGGCGTGCCATGCCTTCGACACAAAGTGGCACGCCATAGTGATGGTTCTTTTAGTAATGAATTGGCGTGCCACGCCTTGCTTCTGGCGTGCCACGCCCCTTTGATGGTCTTCAATTTTGCTCTCTGGAATGTTGTACCAGCATGCCACGCCAATAGATCTTTGTGGCGTTTGTTCCAAGTGGCATGCCTGCTTCACACACCCCACTTGTTTTGTTGTTTTCTTTCCCTTTTTTGATGTCTTTTCCACCTGAAATCTAGCACAAACTCATTTCAAAGCAATGTACTATGATATTCATCAATTAAGGCATGAATTGCAATGATCAAATGAGATTATGCCTCTTTTATGGTTCTTTTTATGCAAGAAAAAGGGTTGATGATTGGTGCACGAAATTGTGATCATCAACAATGGCGCCAAAAACTTGGTAGCGCTCTCAAACGTGAATCACACATTGACACAACTTCGTACAACTAACTAGCCAGTGCAGTCGTCCAAGTAATACATTACGTGAGTAAGGGTCGATCCCATGGAGATTTTTGGTATGAAGCAAGCTATGGTCATCTTGTAAATCTCAGTTAGGCGGATTATAATGGTTATAAAGATTTCAAAAATAATAATGAATAAAGCATAAAATAAGATATAGATACTTATGTAAATCATTGGTAGGAATTTCAGATAAGTGTTTGGAGATGCTGTGTTCCTTCTGAATCTCTGCTTTCCTGCTGCTTTCATCCAATCCTTCTTACTCATTTCCATGGCAAGCTGTATGTAGGGCATCACCGTTGTCAATGGCTATATCCCATCCTCTCAGTGAAAATGGTCCAAATGCTCTTGTCACAGTACGGCTAATCATCTGTCGGTTCTCGATCATGTTGGAATAGAATCCATTGATTCTTTTGCGTCTGTCACCACGACCAACAATCGCGAGTTTGAAACTCGTCACAGTTATTCAATCCCTGAATCCTACTCGAAATACCACAGACAAGGTTTAGACTTTCCGAAATCTCAAGAATGGCCGCCAAAGGGTTCTAGCTTATACCACAAAGATTCTGATTAAGGAACCCAAGAGATATGCGCTCGGTCTAAGGTAGAACGAAAGTGGTTGTCAGTCATGCGTTCATAAGGATAGATGATGATGAGTGTCACGGATCATCACATCTATCAGGTTGAAGTGCAAAAAATATCTTAGAACAAGAATAAGCTTAATTGAATGGAAAATAGTAGTAGTTGCATTAAAACTCGGGGTACAACAGAGCTCTACACCCTTAATTTATGGTGTGTAGAAACTCCACCGTTGAAAATACATAAGTGATGGTCCAGGCATGGCCGAATGGCCAGCCCACCTCAATGTGATCAATAGTCTCCTAAGATGAAGAATAGATTAAAACTGAGACCAAAGATGTGGTCAAAAGACCGAATGGTCAAAAGACGACTCGTACAATAGTAAAAAGTTCTATTTATACTAAAACTAGCTACTAAGGTTACAGAGATAAATGATTGATGCAGAAATCTACTTTTGGGGCCCACTTGGTGTGTGCTTGGGCTGCGCTTGAGCTTTAGACGTGCAGAGGCTTCTCTTGGAGTTAAATCCAAGTTGTAACATGTTTTTGGCGTTTAACTCTGGTTCATGACGTGTTTCTGGCGTTTTACTCCAGAATGCAGCATGGAACTGGCGTTGAACGCCAGTTTGCATCGTCTAAGCTCGAACAAAGTATAAACCATTATATGTTGCTGGAAAGCTCTGGATGTCTACTTTCCAACGCCATTAAGAGAACGCCATTTGGATGTCTATAGCTCCAGAAAATCCATTTCGAGTGCAAGGAGGTCAGAATCCATCAACATCAGCAGGCCTTTGTCAGCCTGAATCTGATTTTTGCTCAGGTCCCTCAATTTCAGTCAGAAAATACCTGAAATCACAGAAAAACACACAAACTCATAGTAAAGTCCAGAAAGGTGAATTTTGCATAAAAACTAATGAAAACATCCCTAAAAATAGCTATATCCTACTAAAAACTACCTAAAAACAATGCCAAAAAGCATATAAATTATCTGCTCATCAATGATGTAAGTCATCAACGACCCAGTGCACTTGCTGGTCAGCTGCACGGAGTTGTGTATCACGATTTTGTGTACCAAGTTTTTGGCGCCGTTTCCGGGGATTGTTAGAGTCTGGACAACTGACGGTTCATCTTGTTGCTTAGATTAGGTATTTTTCTCTTTATTTTGTATTCAGAATTTTTAAGAACGAATTCTAGAGTTTCAGATGATGCTTTTGTCATCACAGGAGCTAGTTGATTCCCATCAATTTGGCTGTTGTATGTAATGTCCTCCTAAAGCTTGGTTAGCCAAGTCTAATCTTTTTTAGACTGAAGCTTTAGACTAACATTGCATGATTCCTGAAATTCTTATTAAATATTTTGAGTTTCTTATTTTCTTTTTCAAAATAATTTTCGAAAAAAATACAAAAAAATTATAAAATCATAAAATCGAAAAATATTTTGTGCTTCTTGTTTGAGTCTAGTGTCAATTTTTAAGTTTGATGTCAATTGCATGTTTTTTATTTTTCTTGCAAATTTTTGAAAACTCATGCATGGTGTTCTTCATGATCTTCAAGTTGTTCTTGATGATTTTCTTTGTCTGATCTTTAAATTCTCTTGTCTTGTGTCTTTTGTTGTTTCTCATGTGCATTCTGAATCTGTTAGTATCTCTGGTATGAAAATTTCTAAGTTTGGTGTCTTGCATGTCTTTCTTTTCTAAAATTTTTTTCCAAAATTATGTTCATGATGTTCGTCGTGACATTCAAAGTGTTCTTGCATGCATTGCTTATTTTATCTTAGTTTTTCATGATTAGTTTCATTTTGTTGTATTTCTCTCTCATCATTAAAAATTCAAAAAAAATTCAAAATTATGGCTTCTCAAGTCAATAATACAGAGAATTGAAGATTCAGAACATACAGCAGAGGAATTAGAGAGGAAAAGCTGGACATTCAAAATGCCCAGTGAAGAAGGAATTCTGGCATTTAATCGCCAGCCAGGGTATCTGGCTGGGCGTTCAACACCCAACGAGGTAGCCAAGTGTGAGTTAAACGCCAGAATGGATACCATTCTGGGCGTTTAACGCCCGGATAACACCAAGGAGGAAATTTTGTTTTCAATCTAAATCTTTTTCAACTTTTCAAAATTTGAAACTAATTTTTCAAAATCTTATCTTTTTCATATCCTCTCTTATCAATCTTACCTTTTTCAAAATCAAATCTTTTTCCTTTTTCTTTTAATATTTTCGAAAATCCTTGCTAGCAATTAATGTTGTGATTCAAAGATTTCAAGTTTGTTACTTTCTTGTTAAGAAAGGTTCAATATTTGAATTCTAGAAGCATATCTTGTAATTTCTTGTTAGTCAAGTCATCAATTTTAAAAATCAAATCTTTTTTTTAAATTTATTTTTCAATCATATCTTTTCAAACATATCTTTTTCAATCAAATCTTTTTCAAATCATATCTTTTTCAAATTTTGATTTCAAAAATCTTTTCTAACTTCTTATCTTTTCAAAAATTGATTTTCAAATCTTTTCACTATTTCTCATCTTTTTCAAAATCACCTAACTATCTTTCTCTCTCTAATTTTCGAAAATAACTAACCACTTTTCAAAAATCTTTTTAATTTTCGAAAACTCTCTCTCTCATCTCCTTCTATTTAATCACTAACACTCCTCCTCTCTTAATAATCCGAACTCTCTCCCTCTTTATATGTTCGAATTCTTCTTTAACTACCTCATCCTTATATTCTTCTTTTCCTCTTACACATCAAGGAATCTCTATACTGTGACATAGAGGATTCCATACTTTCTTTGTTTTCTTCTCTTTCATATGAGTAGGAACAAAGATAAAGGAATTCTTGTTGAAGCTGATCATGAACCTGAAAGGACTCTGAAGAGGAAGTTAAGAGAAGCTAAAGCACAACTCTCTGGAGAGGACCTGACAGAAATTTTTGAAAAAGAAGAATACATGGCAGCCAAAAATAACAACAATGCCAACAATGCAAGGAAAGTGCTTAGAGACTTTACTGCACCAACTCCCGACTTCTATGGGAGAAGCATCTCTATTCCTGCCATTGGAGCAAACAACTTTGAGCTTAAGCCTCAATTAGTTTCTCTGATACAACAGAATTGCAAGTTTCATGGACTTCCATTGGAAGATCCTCATCAGTTCTTGGCTGAATTTTTGCAAATCTGTGACACTGTTAAGACCAATGGAGTTGATCCGAGGTCTATAAACTTATGCTTTTCCCTTTTGCTGTAAGGGACAGAGCTAGTATATGGTTGAACTCACAACCTAGATACAGTCTGAACTCTTGGAAAAAGCTGGTCAATGCCTTCTTAGCTAAATTCTTTCCACCTCAAAAGATGAGTAAGCTTAGAGTGGAAGTTCAAACCTTCAAATAGAAGGAAGGTGAATCCCTCTATGAAGCTTGGAAAAGATACAAGCAATTGATTAGAAGGTGTCCTTCTGACATGCTTTCAAAATGGAGCATCATTGGTATCTTCTATGATGGTCTGTCTGAGTTATCCAAGATGTCATTTGACCATTTTATAGGTAGATCTATTCATCTGAAGAAAACGCATACAGAAGCTCAGGAACTCATTGAACTGGATACAAATAACCAGTTCATTTACACTTCTGAAATAAATCCTGTGAACAATGGGACAACCCAGAAGAAAGGAGTTATTGAGATTGATACTATGAATGCCATATTGGCTCAGAACAAAATATTGACTCAGCAAGTCAATATAATTTCTTAGAATCTGACTGGATTGCAAGCTACATCTTGCAGTGCTAAAGAAGCCTCGTCTGAAGGAGAAGCTTATGACCCTGAGAATTCTACAATAGCAGAGGTGAATTACATGGGAGAACCTTATAAAAACACCTACAATTCTTCGTGGAAGAATCACCCAAATTTCTCATGGAAGGATCAACAGAAGCCTCAACAAGGATTCAATAACAATAATGGTGGGAGAAACAAGTTTAACAATAGCAAACCCTTCCCATAATCTTCTCAATAACAGACAGAAAATTCTGAGCAGAGTCTCTCTAGCTTAGCAAACATAGTCTCTGATCTATCTAAGACCACACTAAATTTCATGAATGAAACAAGATCCTCCATTAGAAATTTGGAGGCACAAGTGGGTCAGTTGAGTAAAAAGGTTACTGAAACTCCTCCTAGCACTCTCTAGAGCAATACAGAAGAAAATCCCAGGAGAGAGTAAAAGGCCATAACCATGACCAACATGGCCGAGCCTGGAGAGAGTGAGGATGACGTGATTCCCAGTGAGAAAAACCTCATGGGATGTCCTCTGAATGAAAAGGAGTTCCCTCCTGAGGAATCAAAGGAATCTGAGGCTCATACAGAGACCATAGAGATTCTATTGAACCTACTTCTGCCATTCATGAGCTCTGATGAGTATTCTTCCTCTGAAGAGGATGAAGACATTACTGAAGCACAAGTTGCTAAGTACCTTGGAGTAATCATAAAGCTGAATACCAAGTTATTTGGCAATGAGACTTAGGAGGATGAATCCCCCTTGCTCATCAATGAACTAAGTGTATTGGCTCAGGTAAAGATACCTCAAAAGAAAGAGGATCCCGAAAGGTTCTTCATACCTTGTACCATAAGCACCATGACCTTTGAGAAGGCTCTGTGTGACCTGGGGTCAGGCATAAACCTCATGCCACTCTCTGTAATAGAGAAACTGGGAATCTTTGAGGTACAAGCTGCGAGAATCTCACTTGAGATGGTAGACAAATCAAAGAAATAGGCTTATGGACTTGTAGAGGATGTCTTGGTAAAGGTTGAAGGCCTTTACATCCCTGCTAACTTCATAATCCTAGACACTGGGAAGGATGAGGATGAATCCATCATCCTTGGCAGACCCTTCCTAGATTGATGTTGACAGAAGAAAGTTGGTCCATCAAGTGAATGAGGACTACCTTGTGTTTAAGGCTCAAGGATCTGCTTCTGTACACATGGAGAAGAAGCATGAAAAGCTTCTCTCAATACAGAGTCAACCAAAGACCCCACATTCAAACTCTAAGTTTGGTGTCGGGAGACCCCAATCATGCTCTGAATATCTGTGAAGCTCCATGAGAGCTCACTGTCAAGCTATTGACATTAAAGAAGCACTTATTGGGAGGCAACCCAATTTTTATTTTATGATAATTTTCTATTTTCCATTGTTATTTTATGTTTTCTTTAGATTGATGATCATGTAGAGTCACAAAAATAACTACAAAAATCAAAGCAAACTAAAAAACATCATTAAAAATAGCACACCCTAGAGGAGGAGCTTATTGGCCTTTAAACGCCAATAAGGGTAGCAGAATGGGCGTTAAACGCCCAGTCTGGCACCATTCTGGGCGTTTAACGCCAGAAATAGGCACCAGACTGGCATTTCATGCCAGAAAAGGGCACCAAGTTGGTGTTTAACACCAGAAAGGGAAGAAAAACTGGCGTTAAACGCCAGAAATGGGCAGCAACCTGGCGTTTAACACCAGGTTCAGTACTCAAAGGGCGTTTACATGCCAGAATGGTGCAGGGATGAGAAATCCTTGACACTTCAAGATCTGTGGACCCCACAGAATGCCCACCTACCTCAACTCACTCTCTTTCTTCTTCAAACATTCCAATAACACCCTTCCCCAAATACCCCTCACCAATCACATCCATTTCACTTCCCCAATACCCTTCACCAATCACCTCCATCCACTCTTCCCTAAACACCCTACCTACCACACCATTCAAAATACAAAAACTTTCCCTCACAAACCCAACCCTCACACACGGCCACCCCTCTATCCACTCCTATATAAACCCCTCATCCCTCCTTCATTTTCACATATCATAAACACTTGTTTCCCCACTTGGCCGAACTATTCCTACCTCTCTATCTCCCCCATTTCCTTCTTCTTCTCCTCCCTTCTTTCTTCTTTTGCTCGAGGACGAGCAAACCTTTTACGTTTGGTGTGGAAAAAGCATTATTTTTTGTGTTTCCATAACTATTTATCGCACCTAAGGCTGGAAAAACCTCTAGAAAGAGGAAAGGAAAGGCAAAAGCTTCCACCTTTGAGTCATGGGAGATGGAGAGATTTATCTCAAAGGTCCATCAAGACCACTTCTATGAAGTTGTGGCCAAGAAGAAGGTGATCTTCGAGGTCCCTTTCATGCTCAAAAGGAATGAGTATCCGGAGATCCGACATGAGATTCGAAGAAGAGGTTGGGAAGTTCTCACCAACCCCATTCAATAAGTCAGAATCTTAATGGTTCAAGGGTTCTATGCTAATGCATGGATCACCAAGAACCATGATCAAACTGTGAACCCGAACCCAAAGAATTGGCTTACAATGGTTCGGGGGAAATGCTTAGATTTCAGTCCAAAAAATGTAAGGTTGGTTGTGACCCTAAGCATTTTGTTTTCCAATATTACCACCAGATACATAAATGCCACAGACACTTTAACTGGGTGAACCCTTTTGGATTGTGATTCAGCTTTGCTAGAATCCCCAGATAGAGGTGTCCAGAGTTCTTAAACACACTTCTTTTGTTTTGGATCACGGATTTAACAGCTTAGTCTCAAGCTTTTCACTTGATATCTTCACGCCACAAGCACATGGTTAAGGACAGCTTGATTGAGCCGCTTAGGCCAGGATTTTATTTCTTTTAGGACCTCCTATCCATTAATGCTCAAAATCTTGGATCCTTTTACCCTTGCCTTTTGGTTTAAAGGGTTATTGGCTTTTTCAATCTGCCCTCCTTTTCCTGCCTTTTTTGGCAATAATGGATTTTTCTTATTTACTTATTTATTTATTTTCGCCATTTTATTCTTTCTTTTTCTTATGCATTAATTTTTTTCCTTTTGCAACATGTATTTTCTTTTTCTTTTTGTTACTTTTTCTTGCTTCAAGAATCAATTTTTGGATTTTTCAGATTATCAATAATACTTTTCCTTTTTCTTTATCCTTTCAAGCGCAAAAATTTTAAAATTTTAACTTCAAATATGCACTGTTTATTCATACATTCAGAAAACAAAAGTAATGCCACCACATTAAGATAATTGAGCTACTCTTAATTTAAACTTGAAATTCATGTATCCCCCAATTCTTTTCAAATAAAATTTTCTTTTTAAGCAAGGTGAGAGATATATGGAATATTTTACAACTTTAAGATATCAATACAAATGATCATGCAATAAGAACAGGAAAACACACAACACAACATAACAGAAAATAGAAAAATTACAAAGGAGAGGAAATAAAGAGAACAAATCCACCTTTAATGGTAGCGGCTAGTACTCCTCCTTGAGGATCCAATGTGATGCTTGATCTCTTCAATGTCATTCCTTTCCCTTTGTTGTTCTTCCCTTATAGCCCTTTGATCTTCTCTAATGGCTTTTTGGTCTTCTCTTATTTCATTGAGGGTGATGGATTGCTCTTGATGCTCTACCCTCAATTGCTCCATGTTAGTGCTTAGTTCTCCAAGAAAAGTTTTCCATTGATCCCAACAGCTTTGAGGAGGTAAATACATCTCTTGAGGTATCTCAAGGATTTCATGCTGAGGCGGCTACACAGGCTCTTGTGCATGCTCTCTTGTTTGCTCCATCCTCTTCTTGGTGATGGGATTATCCTCCCCAATAGAGATATCTCCCTTTATGATAATTCCAGCTAAATTTCATAGACGATAGAAGAGGTGTGGGAATGCCAACCTTGCATTGGTGGAAGGCTTCTCAGCTATCTTGTACAATTCTTGAGGAATCACCTCATGTACTTCCACTTTACTTCCAATCATGATGCAATGGATCATGATGGCTCTGTCAATAGTCACTTCTGACTGATTGCTAGTAGGGATGATAGAGCGTTGGATGAATTCCAACTATCCTCTAGCTATGGGATTCAGGTCAAGCCTTCTTAGTTGAATGGGCTTGCCTTGGGAATCCCTTTTCAACTGTGCTCCTTCCACACAGATGTCTGAGAGTACTTGATATAATCTCTTATCAAAGTTAACTCTCCTAGAGTAAGGATGTGGGTCTCTTTGCATCAGAGCCATGGTGCTCCAATTCTTTAGATTTGGGTTCACACTACTGTCATAGATCAATCTCAGCCCAAACACATACCAAGTGGGCCCCAGAAGTGGATTTATGCATCAATTACTTACTCATGTATACCCTAGTAGCTAGTTTAGTATAAATAAGGCTTTTTACTAGTGTATTAGGAGTCTTATCTGGTCTTTGACGATATCTTGGAACATCTCTGGATGCCTAGTCCTTAGACCATGGGGATGGCGATTCGGCCATGCGTGAACCTTTCACTTATGTATTTTCAATGGTGGAGTTTCTACACACCATAGATTAAGGGTGTGGAGCTCTGCTGTACCTCAAGTTTCAATACAATTACTATTATTTTCTATTCAGTTCTCTTTTATTCTTATTTCAAGATATACGTTGCACAACAACTTGATAAATGTGATGATCCGTGACACTCATCATCATTCTCACCTATGAACGCGCGTGACTGACAACCACTTCCGTTCTACCTTAGGCCGGGCGCATATCTCTTAGATTCCCCAACAGAATCTTCGTGGTATAAGCTAGATAGATGGTGGCATTCATGGGAATCCGGAAAGTCTAACCTTGTATGTGGTATTCCGAGTAGGATTCCGAGAATCCGGAAAGTCTAACCTTGTCTGTGGTATTCCGAGTAGGATTCCGGTATTGAATGACTGTGACGAGCTTCAAACTCCTGAAGGCTGGGCGTTAGTGACAAACGCAAAAGAATCAAGGGATTCTATTCCAACCTGATTGAGAACCGACAGATGATTAGCTGTGCTGTGACAGAGCATAGGACCATTTTCACTGAAAGGATGGGATGTAGCCATTGACAACAGTGATGCCCTACATACAGCTTGCCATGGAAAGGAGTAAGAAGGATTGGATGAATGTAATAAGAAAGTAGAGATTCAAGAGGAGCACAGCATCTTCATATGCCTATCTGAAATTCTCACCATGGAATTATATGAGTAACTATTTACTATTTTATTTTCTGTTTATTATTTATTTTCAAACTTATCATAAACCATTTAATCTGCCTAACTGAGATTTACAAGGTGACCATAGCTTGCTTCATACCAACAATCTCTGTGGGATCGATCCTTACTCACGTAAGGTATTACTTGGATGACCCAGTACACTTGCTAGTTAAGTTGAACGAAGTTGTGACCACACATAGTTGTAAACCATGGTATTGGCATCATGTTTTTGGCGCCATTGCTAGGGAAAGAAAAAGCAATGAATTTCACAAAATGCAATAACATATGAATCACAATTTCGTCCACCAGTTCTCCAACCTTGGGTGCCATGAATGGTAATGGAAAAAAAAGAAAAAAAGCTATGCTTTTTCAACACCAAATTTAAAACTTTGCTCGTCCTCGAGCAAAAATAAACAAAAGAGAAGAATGGAGTATAAGAATAAGAAAATAGAAGAAGATAAAGGGAGAGAGGGCTCTCAGCCAAGTGGGGTTTATGAGTGTATGAGAGGTGTGTGTATGAATGGTGATGAAGAGGGGTATTTATAGGAGTGGGGTAGTGTAGGGTTCGGCCATGGGTGAGGTTTCGGGTGAAAATTTTGATTTTGAATTGGATGGGGGTTGGTGGGAGTTTTGATGGGTTTGGGGAAGTGATATGGATGTGATTGGGCCAGTTATATATAGGGAAGTATGTATTGGGAAGTGTGAAAGTAAGTGGGGTAGGTTAAGATGCTGTAGGAGCCACTGGTCCTAAGAGGCTAGGGAATTCAGATTCCCTGCCCTCTGCACTGGTGTTTGAACGCCTAGGGGTTGCTCCCTGGTTGGCGTTCAATGCCAGCAATGCTGCCCGTTTGGGGCGTTGAACGCCCAGGGTCTGTTACCTGGCTGGCGTTCAACTTCAACAACACTCCATCCAGAGTGTTCTGTTTTCACTGCTTTGAGATTTCTATCACTATTCTGACTGCTGCATATGATCATGAACCTAAATTATAAATTAAAGAAAAATAAAATAAAAGAAAATAAAAATAATTAATTAAGTTTGGGTTGCCTCCCAACAAGTGCTTCTTTAACGACATTAGCTTGACGATTAGCTCCTTACGGAGGAGAGTATGGGCTCAGATTTTCGCCGCTTACAGTGAACTTTCTTTCTGTCTTCTAATGAATGAGCTCCACATGCTCTAGAGACAGGACACTACTCACTGTATGTGGTAAGACTAGCTTCTTGGTGAAGACAACTTCATGCCAGGTGAGAGGCCTTTAGTTGGGACTTTCTTGTCCCTCCAGCCTTTAAGTACTTTTTTCTTAGTACCTTTGTACTTAGAGCTTGTTGATGGCTGCCCAACACCAAACTTAGAATTGATGTTTGGGGCTCTGCAAAGCTCTGCATAAAAAGAGAGGGTTAGAACACTAGGTGTTACATAGTTATCTCTCTTTTATTAGAGGGAAAATTGGGATGAGACATCTTGAACAAGATGTGATCCTCCCAAAATTATAGAGTCAGTTCTCCCTTAGCCACATCAATGATAGCATTGGCAGTGGCTAGGAAAGGTCTTCCAAGGATAACAGAGTCATCCTCATCCTCTCCTATGTCCAAGACTATGAAGTTTGCAGGGATGTAGTGGTTTTCAACTTTTGCCAAGTAGACGCTGGTGTTTGTGAGGCATGTTCGTCTCAATTTGATGAACATAGCTAATTCATTAGATCATCCTATTCACCATGATGAAGATCGAAATATACATCTTAGAGATAGATCAAACACGGATCAAAGAAGAAATAGTAATGCTTTTATTAATTCATAGGACTCAGCATGGCTCCTCCCCTCAACCTAGGAGGTTTAGAAATTCATACTAAAAGTAAAACAATGGAAAAATGTGAATGGTGCTCTCCTGAATCCAAGAGTCTGAATTACATAAATAAAATCCCTTAAAAACTAAACAAATGACTAGTAATGGTAAAACAGTCTATGTATTGCTAAAATCTACCTCTGGGCCCACTTGGTGAGTGTTTGGTCTGTACTTTGATGAGATCCACGTGCTATGAGGCTCCTTAGGCATGGAATGCCAGCTAGGGGGTCCTCTCTAGGCCTTTGGACACTGGGCTCTGCTCTTTGGGCACTGGACGCCTTGAAGTGGGCATGTAGCTGGCGTTGGATGCCAGTTTTGGGCCTTCTAATCCTAAGCAAAGTATGGACTACTATATATTGCTGGAAAGTGATGAGTCCATATTTGACGATATATTTTAACTTGAATTTGATGGATTTCATCATATAAACTCACACTTATTCATTAAAATAACATACTTTTGTGTTTGGCCCCAAATTTGGTCCTAAATGTGAAAACATGCAATTTGTGCTTGAAATGAGCAATTTAATTCTAATTTTATTCCATTTGATGCCATGATATGTTTGTTGAGTGATTTCTGGTCTTAGAGGCAAGAATGGATGGCCAAAAGTGGAAGAAAGCATGTACAAGGGAGAACACATGAAGAAAACAAGAAAAAGCACACAGGAGGATTTTCAGCCAAGTGTGCAGACGCACACATCTGTGCATCCGCACAGGTCCCTGCACGTGATTTTATTAATGAAACACATGCTTTGCGATTTCTGAGGCCTCTCGGCCCATTTTGGAAGGCTTAAAGGATGAATTGGAGTGCTATATTAAGGGGAATTCAACACTTATCAAGAGAGCCATCTTAGAATAGGAAAAACACATAGTAGGAGTAGGAGTAGTGTAGTTTTAGTTTTTCTCTCTTAGGGTTCTTAATGAGGGTTTGTAGCATTTTATACTTCAAGTCTTGCTTTTGGATTTTGCAATTTACATTGTAAGTATTTCTTTAATTGTCTCTTTCAATTACATTACTTGTTCAACACTTTTTTATATTTCCATTTCTCTTATCAATATTTACTTTGCTTGGCAATTTTGGATTTCTAGTTGTTTAATTTGATGTTTGATGGCTTTTATATGTTTGTTGGGTTGCTTTTATTGTTTTTGATCATTTATGGTTCATAGTTTTCATTAATTTACCAATTTTGTCATGTTTTATGATTATGACCATTAGGTGTTTGATGAAATGTCAATTTTGATTATGGGGTAATTTCCACCCCTTGGCTTGGGGAAAATGAGTTTATGGATTAGTAGAGCCATAATGTCCAACATTTAGTGATAATTCTCGGATTGTTAGTTGTTATTGTTTCCATTAACGCTAGCTTTTTACCAATTAATTTGGCAAGTTAGTTAGGAATTGTGGATTAATAACAATTATGCTCACTTAACTTATCCTTCGATGTTAAAGGTTGACTTAGTGAGATTAATCCATCATAGTTATCATAGTTGTGGTTATGGCAAGGAAGGGATTCCGTAACTCATCCCAAACCAAGGTTTCTTTTATGTTTTGAATCACCTTTCCATCACTCTATAGTTTTACTTGTTCCTATTACATACGTAGTTCTTTAGTTCTTTTATTAGTTTATTAATTGAAATTTTATCTTGTTCTTTCATTCCTTTATTTTGTTTGCTCTCAACAATTGAAAACCCTCCTTGCTTTCTCAAAACCAAAATTGTGTGCACTCATTGGCATTAATTCCTAGGGAAAACGACCCGAGGTTGAATTACACTCGATTCCAGTTTATGTTTTGCATTTGAATATCATCTAAACTTTAATGTTGATAGTTAGTTGTTGATTTAGCTATACTTGCAATGAAGTGATCTTATTTTGAGAAATTCTGGATCAACACTAATTCAATTCATCAAATTGGCGCTGTTGCCGGGAAACGATCGTCATGAGTGCTATATTTTGGTTGTTGTAAATATGTCTATAGTATGAATAGATACTTTTTGGGTTGTTTTCTTGTTTTTTCTATTAATTAGGATTTTTGTTTCTTTTGTAATTGATGCCTTTAGTTTTTATTTTCTATTTTCTCTATGAGTTATCACCCTCTTGGTTTGGAGTTTGGTTATGATCATTTTGCATGGTTTGATAACTCCAATTTTGGATTGCATCATGCGATTGGAGCATCAATTTTGGGAGGAGCAACCGCCTCCATACTACAATGAGCCATACCCTTCCCAATGCACATACCCAACCCAAGGATATGATGGATTTCACTATGACTATACACCTTCACCACTATATACCTATGATCTATACCCCTAACATAACCCTCAATCACCATATTTTTAATTACCACACCAATACCAACATCCACCTTCTTACATACAACCTCTAAACACTTGCCAACATGAGTCACCTCTCACATATACAATCTTTCTCCCAAATTATGAACCTCAATTTTTACCCCAATGTGAAGCTTTCCCACCCTTGGCCCAAGAATCACAAGAACTTCAAGCCTTTCTCCAAGAGCAAGAAGGATTCCAAAGGACACAAGGGTAGTTCGTGGCAACCATAGCTGAAGTGGTGAACCACTTGGTTCTACTATGCTCATCCGATTAAGGCACTCCTTTTGAGGAGTGTGAAGGAGCAATTGAAGGGTGTAGTAAAGAGGAGAGCATGGAGCCACAAGGGAAAGAAGAAGAGATAGAGCATGAATCAGAACAAGAGGGAGAAAGTGAAGTATTAGAAATGGAGGAGAAAAAGGGAGAATTGAGGGAGATTGATCAATATGAGGATTTTATCATTAATGATTTTTTGTCCTCCTTGGTTAATCCCCTTAATGATCCTAATGAGCCTCTTCCCATTGAGTTTGAGGGAGACATGGAGGTAGACTTCTCACAACCTCCTTGTTATGATTTAGGTGATGGGGAAGAGGAGGAAGAGATTGGTGAGGAAGGAGTTGACAAGCAAGAGCATATTGAGTGCGTGGCAATTTCACCTATGAACTTCATTGGCCCTCATCAATATGCTATCTTGGGGATGGATTACCAACTCAAGGTCTTTCTTGGGTTGGTACATGGTGGAAGAAAGAGTATTGGTTGCCAAGTGAGTCCAAAGCTCATCAAGAGAGCCAAATCAAGCATTGGGATTCAAGCATGGTGTGAAGCACAATTAAGTGGATTCCAAAGAGTGTTGAGGTACTTCAAGGGTCAATTGGGAACTTGTCCATCTGGCTTGGAGCATAAAAATCCACAAGAAGGAGAACGGAAAACTAGAATATGGGATCCCGGAGGAGCTTTAAGGACAAATCATGGATGGAGGTTCAAGGAGGAGTGGAAACACAAGCCACTTTAAGAAGGATCTCCCTAACAAGTCCAACTTAAGGACTATTAACCAAGGTGCTAGGTGGGAGACACCCAACTATGGTAACATTGTTCCTATCCTTTACTTGTTTTAATTTTAGTTTCTTGCATGTTTGCTTGTTTTGGTTAGCTTAGGTTAGTTTAATTTTGAGTTTAGTAGATTAATTTGTATATGGATCATGATTTTGTGATGTTTTGAATGTTTTGGGTTGAAAAATGTGTTGAGATAAGCTGGAGGCCCCTAGAATTTGAAGAAAAATTTTTGGAAAACAGGGCATCTGTGCGTGCACACGGACCTGTGCGTGCGCACAAACCTCCTTGTTTCACGTCCTATGCGTACACACGCGTCCCCCTTCTTGCACTCTTTGTGCGGCTGCACAGATGTATGCATCTGCACGCCAACCCATATCCCCTCTGGTGGGAGTGATGGCACAGCTTGTGCACGGGGACACCCTCACCCATTTTTGCTTCTGTGCGCGCGCACGGTGGTTTGTGCGCTCGCAGACAGGATCTTTCATCCTCATAATAAAAAAAAGTGTTCTGTACGTGCGCACCTGCTTGTGCATACGCACGCGTCTTGTTTCCCTCTCTGTCCAGAGATTTCACACACTCTGTGTGGACGCACCCCTCCCCTTTTCATCTAGTGTGCGTACGCACACATGTCTGTCCGTACGCACAAGTGCTGTTTTGGGAAAAATTTTTATTTCTCTTCCATTTAAGCCCTAACATACTTCCACCCCCTCCACCCCTTTCTTTTCTTTTTTCTTCCGCATTTTTCCTCTTATTTTACTTAATCTTCATTGCATTTCATTTTCATTTTAGTTATTATATTAGTTTTACTTTAGTTGTTTTTGTTTAATAAATTACAAGTGTTTGTTTATTAGCGATAGGGTTGCCTCTTGATCAAATATAATGCACTTATACTTTTCTTTAACATGCAAGTACCTAGTGGATTTGAATACTCATATTTTGAATGTACCACTAAGGTAAATTGTATAAGTGCATTGGATTAAGTGATTTGAGTTGAAATCTCTTGTTTATCACGATTTTCATATCAACTTCATCACATGACCGGTACTTGTTTCTTGTTAATGTGGTGCATTTGTTTGAGTGACTTAACTTGATTCTTATCAAGCTTATCACTTTTTATAACAAGTATCTTTACCATGTGACTTTTTCCTTACGTTTCATGATAAATAAGTGGTTTTCTTTTCATGAATAGATTGGTTTTTGTTTATTGTGCTATCTTATACCAATATGCACTTTCATTTGCACAATTTCAATATCCAATACCTCATACACTCAATTCACTTTTGTGCTATCCTAGGGTTGCTTGTGCCTTAGGTTTTGCTCATTCTCCACTTGCAACCTAGTTTACCTAATTGAGGGACATATTCTTATTCTTTTGATTTTGTGATCCCATTTACCCGGCCAATGTGTGTTGTTCTAAACCGTGCACACTTAGAACACACACATTGTCATACCACACACATTTCACTTTTTCTCAATTGTGTTTATTTGTTTACTCAGCAACTGGAACCCCCTGAGCCCACCAACTGAACATGGAGCTTCATAGCTCCTTACCACCGGATTATGTTCGTGCACGGAGGACCGTGCAAAACTTAAGTGTGGGAGAGGATTTTCCATTTTGGGGAGTAAACTTTCTTTTTGAAACACGTTGCACTTTATTTTTGCTTCTTTTTATTATGTATCTTGTAAATATTTAGAGTGATTTTTTTTATTGTTGTGTTGCATTTTCTTCATAGTTTATATCTATTGCATTTTGCATCTTTTGCATGGTATATATTTTATAGATAAAAATTTTGATTGGATGATGTGAATATCATAGTGCCTAGTTCAATTTGTCCTAATTGTTCATGTTACTTTTTGTTTGTTGAAAATTAGGAAGAACTAGGAAATTTTGAAAAATTACATCCATCACATCATACATACATATATAAGAAATAATTTTGGTGAAAAACAACATTGATTTTCAAGAATTTTGTCTCAAGGGTGTTCTATTGAATTGATTTGGAAAATTGTTTTTAAACTTGCTTGAATGATTTTTATGGAACATGGAAGATAGATAGTGATGAACGGATTTTTGACGGCTTAGAATTTCACTAATGAAATCTCGTTGTAAAGTATAGTTTCTAAACCAAACAATAGTCCTTTCATACAAAATATTGTTTGTTACTAGTACAAACCCATAAATTTATAAACCGAAGTATTGGAACCTTGGGTCATTCTCCCTAGAAATTGCAATAAAGTGCCTTGCTATTGTTTGTGAGGTATCTTTGGGGTTTTTAAGATATTAGACATGAAAGGTAAATGGCAATGAAAATAAACTAACAATTATGAAAGTTCTTGGCAAGGTCATGAGAACTAGAAGTCCTATCCTAGTTATCCTTCTCAATTGTGATGAGAATTGTCCATTTCTACCACTTAGTTAACCTCTAACCATGGAGGAAAGTCAAGTCGATGAATTAACTTGATTCCACAAGTCCTAGCCAACTTCGAAGGGAAAGACTAGCTTTAGTGGTATCCAAATCAATTAGCAACTTCTAAGTGTCAATCAACAAAGGAATTAGATAACTCAAGCATCATTAATTACTCTACCTAGGCCAAGAGGAACAAAATCTACACTAAAATCCTACCAAGCATTTCATCAAACACTTGGAAGACATAAAAGGAAAGCAAAGTAAATTGACAACAACAATGAAATCTAACACAATTATTGCAAGAAATTATTAACAACAAGCAAAAGAAACTCAATTATTGTGAATTACCTCAAATTGAATTGAAAGAAAAGTAGAAGAAGCAAGAGTGGATCTACAATAAAGCATAGAAACAACATAAAGGAAATTACAACAAAAGGATAGAAGAATGGTGAATGTAACAACAAGGAATTGAAGAGTAGAAGTAGAAGAAGGCATGAATTAAAACCTAGATCTATGAACTAAACCTAATCCTAATCCTAATCCTAGAGAGAAGTGAGAGCTTCTCTCTCTAAAACTATCTCTAAACTAATCCTAATGTGAATGAATGAGCTAAAGATGCCAATTCCCTTCAATACTTGGTCCTTTAAAGAATTTTGGCACCAAAATTGGTTGCAAATTGGGCCCCACAGCTTCTTAGAAATCGCGGGGCATGTTTTCTATTTAAAAATCACGTACGGCTACGGACGCGTATGCGTACACCACGCGTGCGCGTGCCTTGCGTTTTCGCGATTCACGCGTGCGCATACAGTGCGCGTGCGCGTAGATGAAGATATCCAAATCTTTGGCTTTTTCATGTGTTCTCCACGTTGCATGCTTTCCTCTTCACTCCTTTGATTCATTCCTAGCCTTTTCAACCTGAAATCACTTAACAAACAAATCAAGGCATCTAGTGGAATCAAAGGTGAATTAAAATCAACAATTAAGGACCTAGAAAGCATGTTTTCACACATTAGCACAAATTGGGAGACAATCATGAAATCATGCTATTTTATTGAATAAATATGGCCAAAAGGTCATAAAATCCCCTAAATCAAGCATAAGATAAACCCTACAAATGGGGTTTATTAGATAGAACAAAACAACCTTTTGAGTTGTTAAGCCTATAATGAGTGGTTACACATTTTAACCACTATTTTTGTTCATTGTGTGCTATGCTCCTTCTATGATTGTAATCTTGGTTTTGCTCGATTCTTTATGTCCAATGTTTGATGTCTTGAATGCATTTAGCATGATTGAGGCCATTTTTGAATTAAACTCACTCACCCATATAGCCTACCCTTCACATCTACCGTTGTTAAACCCCTTTGAGCTTTATTTACCCCATTGTTCTTGATATTAGCATATCACAACCTTAAGCAAAAAACCATGAATTACCTTGAATTGCATATTTGATTAGCTTAGGTTGAGGAGTGTGTTTCATTTAAGCATGGGGGAACTATTGGAAAACATTGGTACTGAAAGAAAAAGTTTATATTGGGTATGCTTTGAAGAATTTTTTTTTTGGAAAATGGGTGCACATTCATGTATCAATTTTCTTTAACCATATGCATTTGTCATAGAAAAAGAAAAAGAAAAAAATATAGAAAAAAATATAATAAGATGGGACAAAAGTCATCCCAAAGAAAATGAAAAAAATGAATAAGAAATGCATATGGGGATTTGTATGAAAAAGATGCATGAATGTGTATAAAAAGTGTGATTACGGGAAGTTAGGTTGCATATTTTGTTATTTGGTTGAGTTGGACACTTGAGCTAATCAAAGATCCAATTCCTTAGTCCACTTAGCCATATTTATCCTTCCTTAACCCTAACCCCATTAAAACCCTCTAAGACCTCATGATACTTGCACTCATGCATCACATATTTGTTGATTGTTAGATGAAAAGCAAAACCTTGAAAGCATGATTAGGAGGAGACTTGAGTGATTAGGCCCTAAAACACCGAGCGTTGAGAGTGTATACACACTTAGAGAGGGTTCGATCACTCAACTCTATGTTTCCATACTTCTTATCATGCATTCTTGCAAGTTGCCTTATTTTGTTGAGTTGAATCAATTCTTTAGATTTTGTTTGCATTGAACTATTTCTTTGCTTAGCCCTATATGTTCATATACTTGCTTGGAAATTTGATTGTTTGTTTTCACCAAATCAATAGGAACTATAGATAGATATATAGGTATAGATAGCATATAGTATACCTGCATGCATAGAGATAGTTGCATTAAATAAGTTGGTTCCCTTTGATCATTCTCCTTGTTTGGTTTAGCATGAGGACATGCTATTGTTTAAGTGTGAGGGAATTGATGAGTCCATGTTTGACGATATATTTTAACTTGAATTGGATGGATTTCATCATATAAACTAACACTTATTCACTAAAATAGCATACTTTTGTGTTTGGTCCCTAATTTGATCCTAAATGTGAAAACATGCAATTTTGTGCTTAAAATGAGAAATTTAATTCAACTTTTATTCCATTTGATGCCATGACAGGTTTGTTGAGTGATTTCAGGTCTTAGAGGCAAGAATGGATGGCCAAAAGTGGAAGAAAGCATGTATAAGGGAGAACACATGAAGAAAATAAGGAAAAGCACACATAGCGACGTGTGCGTGCGCACAAGTTCCTGTGTGTATGCACAGGAGGATTTTTAGCCAAGCGTGTGGATGCACACATCTGTGTGTCCGTACAAGTCCCTGCACGTGATTTTATTAAGGAAACACGTGCTTCGCAATTTCTGAGGCCTCTTGGCCCATTTCGGAAGGCTTCAAAGCTGAATTGGAGTGCTATATCGAGGGGAATCCAACACTTATCAAGAGAGCCATCTTAGAATAGGAAAAACACATAGTAGGAGTAGGAATAGTGTAGTTTTAGCTTTTCTCTCTTAGGGTTCTTAATGAGGGTTTATAGCATTTTATACTTCAAGTCTTGCTTTTGGATTTTGCAATATACATTGTAAGTATTTCTTTAATTGTCTCTTTCAATTACATTACTTGTTCTACACTTTCTTATATTTCCATTTCTCTTGTCAATATTTACTTTGCTTGGCAATTTTGGATTTCTAGTTGTTTAATCTGATGTTTAGTGGCTTTTATATGTTTGTTGAGTTGGTTTTATTGTTTTTGATCATTTATGGTTCATAGCTTTCATTAATTTACCAATTTTGTCATGTTTTAAGATTATTCCCATTAGGTGTTTGATGAAATGCTAATTTTGATTATGGGGTAGTTTCCACCCCTTGGCTTGGAAAAAATAAGTTTATGGATTACTAGAGCCAAAATGTCCAACATTTAGTGATAATTCTCGGGTTGTTAGTTGTTATTATTTCCACTAACGCTAGCTTTTTACCAATTAATTTGGCAAGTTAGTTAGAAATTGTGGATTAATAACAATTATGCTCACTTAATTTATCCTTCGATGTTAAGAGTTGACTTAGTGAGATTAATGCATCATAATTATTATAGTTGTGGTTATGGCAAGGAAGGGATTCCGTAACTCATCCCAAGCCAAGGTTTCTTTTATGTTTTGAATCACCTTTCCATTACTTTATAGTTTTACTTGTTCATATTACATACGTAGTTCTTTAGTTCTTTTATTGGTTTATTAATTGCAATTTTGTCTTGTTCTTTCATTCCTTTATTTTGTTTCCTCTTAACCATTGAAAACCCTCCTTGCTTTCTCACAACCAAAATTGTATGCACTTGTTGGCATTAGTTCATAGGGAGAACGTCCCAGGAGTCTAAATACTCTCGGTTTATATTTGCTTTGAATTGTGACATCTTTATGATTATAATTTGATTGAGAGGATTCATTACCGAATCATACTATATTTAGAATGGAAATTTAATTAATTGCTAAATCATATAAATTCTCTCACCATCAGAAAGCTCTGGAAGTCAGCTTTCTATAGCCATTAAGAGCACTCCATTTTGGCTTCTGTAGCTCCATAAAAGCTCATCCGAATGTAGGCAGGTTAGATTTAGATAGCATCTGTAGTGCTTTCTTTGACTCTGAATCAGACTTCTGCTATAGCTCCTCAATTTTAGCCAGAAAATACCTGAAATTTTTCAAAAACACAAAAACTCATAGTAGAATCTAAAAATGTGAATTTAACACTAAAACATATAAAAACTCAATAAAAACTTAATAAAAACTACTAAAAACTTTATGAAAGTGATGTCAAAAAGCGTATAAAATATCCGCTCATCACAACACCAAACTTAAACCGTTGCTTGTCCCTAAGCAACTAAAAACACAGCAGGATAAAAAGAAAATTAAGATACAATAAATTTATAAGTTTCAAATGAAGCTTAGTTAAAATCGGATGAGCGGGACTTAGTAGCTTTTTGCTTCTGAATAGTTTTGGTATCTCACCATCCATTGAAACTCAGAGATGTTGGCATCCTTAGGAACTTAGAATCCAGATGATATTATTGAATTTTCTAGTTAAGCTTATTTTGATTCTTGAACACATCTTTTTGAGTCTTGACCATGACCCTAAGCACTCTGTTTTCCAATATTACCACCGGATACATTCATGCCATAGACACTTTACCTGGGTGAACCTTTTCAGATTGTGACTCAGCTTTGCTAGAGTCCCCAGATAGAGGTGTCCAGAGTTATTAAGCACACTTTTTTTGCTTCGGACCACAACTTTAACCACTCAGTCTCAAGCTTTTCACTTGACACCTTCACACCACAAGCACATGGTTAGGGACAGCTTGATTTAGTCGCTTAGGCCAGGATTTTATTCCTTTGGGCCCTCATAACAACTGATGCTGAAAGCCTTAGGCCCTTTTACCTTTGCCTTTTTGTTTAAAGGGTTATTGGCTTTTTCTGTTTGCTTTTTATTTTTTTATTTTTTTTATTTTTCTTTTTTCTCCATTTTTTTCCTTGCATGCATATATATTTTTTTCTTTTGCAATATGCTTTTTTTGTGCTTTTTCTTGCTTCAAGAATCAATTTATGGATTATTTAGATCACCAATAATACTTTTTCTTTTTCCATATTCTTTCAAGAGCCAACATTCATAAATTTCAACATCAAATATGCACTATTTAATCATACATTCAGAAAGCAAAAGTAAATCACACCACAACAAACTAATTAAACTAGTCTTATTTTAAACTTGAAATTCATGCATCTCTCAATTATTTTCAATAAAAATTTTCTTTTAAGCAAGGTGAGAGATATATGGAACATTTTACAACTTAAAGACATCAATGCAAATGATCATGCAACTAGAACAAGAGAACAGATAAATAAATAGACAGAAAACAGAAAAATAACAGGAAAGGAGTAAAAGAGAACAAATCCACCTGAATGATTGTGGCTAGTGCTCCTCTTTGAGGATCCCATGTAGTGCTTGATCTCTTCTATGTCACTCCTTTGTCTTTGTTGAGGTGGCTGCACAGGCTCATGTGTATGCTCTCTAGTTTTCTCCATCCTCTTCTCCTATACTTAAGAGTGATAAAAGTCACAAAGTAGAGCTTTTGCAACACCAAACTTAAGAGTTTTGCTCGTCCTCAAGCAAATATGATCAATGGAAAAGAAGAAGGTGGGGTAGGTGGAGCTTCTGTGGGACCTCCTGGTCCTGAGAGGCTATGGAATTATAGATTTCCTGCTTTTCTACACTGGCATTTAAACGTCCAGGGGTTGATCCCTGGTTGGTGTTCAACGCCAGCAATGCTCCCCTCTTGGGGCGTTGAACGCCCATGAGGGCTTCCTCACTTTCGTCCAACTTTAGCACTCTTTCCGGAGTGTTCTATTTTCATTGCTGTAAGTTCTGTCTCTTGACTGATGCATATGATCATGACTCTAGAACTGAAAAGGAAAAATAAAATGAAAATAAAATAAAATAAATATGCTTGAGTAAAGTTGGGTTGCCTCCCAACAAGCGCTCTTTTAGAGTCACTAGCTTGACCTTTAGCTCCTTACGGAGGTGAGTATGGGCTTAGTTTTTGCCCTTAACAGCGAATTTTCTACCTGTCCTCTCATGAATGGGCTTTACATGCTCTAGAGATAGGACACGGCTCACTGTGTATGGTAGGACTGGAAACTTAGTGAAGACAACTCTCATGCCAAATAAGAGGCCTTCAGTAGGAACTTTCTTGTCCCTTCAGCCTTTAGGTACTTTCTTTTTAGTACCTTTGTGCTTAGAGCTTGTTGAGGGCTACCCAACACTAAACTTAGAATTGATGTCTGGGGGCTCTGTAATGCTCTACACAGAGAGAGAAGGTTGGCATACTAGGTGTTGCACTATTATCTCTTTTTTAGAGAGAGAGTTAGGATGAGGCATCTTGAATAAGATGTGATCCTGCCCTAACTTTAGGGTTAGTTCTCCCTTAGCCACATCAATGATAGCATTAGCTGTGGCTAGGAAAGCTCTTCCAAGGATGACACAGTCATCCTTATCCTCTCTTATGTCGAAGACAATGAAGTTTGCAAGGATGTAGTGGTTTTCAACTTTAACCAAGACATCCTCCACTAAACCATATGGGTTTCTCATGGACTTGTCTGCCATCTCTAAGGTGACGTGTGCAGCGTATACCTCAAGTATTCCCAACTTCTCCATTACAGAGAGTGACATGAGGTTAATGCTTGACCCTAGGTCACATAGAGCCTTTTCAAAGGTCATAGTGCCTATGGTGCAAGGAATCAGAAAGCATCCGAGGTCTGGAAGCTTCTGAGGTAGCTCTTGCTGAACCAAAGCATGTAGTTCTTTGGTAAGTAGTGGAGGTTCTTCCTCCAGAGGCTTTATACCAAATAGCTTGGCATTCAACTTTATAAGAGCTCCTAGGTATCGAGCAACTTGCTCTTCCCTAAGGTCTTCATCCTCACTTGAGGATGAGTAGTCATCGGAACTTATGCACTTTAGAAGTGCATTCAAAAGAACCTCAATTGTCTTTATGGTTTCCTTTGGTTCTGGGATAGAAGGTTCTTGAGTGAGCTTTAAGCTCTCAAGGGGTATGCTTTGGCTAGCATTCAACGCTAGCTCTGTGAGCTTATTGGGCATTGAACGCCCTTTCTATCCACCCTAACTAGCTTTAAACGCCAATCACTTTAGCATTTTAGGCTTTGAACGCCCAGCAAGGATGTCTTTGCTGGTGTTCAATGCCAGCTTCCCTGGGATGGTGGGCGTTAAACGCCCAGTGAGAGGTTCATCACTGGCATTTAACGATAGGCTTGCTACCATTTTAGGCGTTGAACGCCAGTGAAGACTTCTTCACTAGCGTTCAACGCCTTCACATTCTCCTCCAATTCGGCCTCAACCTCCATGGTTATGGCCTTGCACTCTTCTCTAGGATTAACCTAAGTATTACTAGGAAGAGTGTCAGGAGGGATCTCAGGGATCCTCTTGCTCAGTTGACCAACCTATTCTAGTTCCTACCACCTTGATTGAAACCTTGCTGAGGTTTCTGTTGATCCTTCCATGAGAGGTTAAGATGATTCCTCCATGAAGGGTTGTAAGTGTTTTCATAGGGTTCTCACATGTAATTCACCTCCTTCAAGGTTGGTTGATCAGGATCATAGGCTTCTTCTTCAAGAGAAGCTTCCTGATTACTACCAGCTACAGTTTGCATCCCAGCGAGATGTTGAGAGATCATGTTGACCTGTTGAGTCAAGATCTTATTCTGAGCCAAGATAGCATTCAGAGTCTCAACTTCATGAACTCTTTTCTTCTGAGATGTTCCATGGTTTACAAGATTCCTCTCAGAGGAGTACATGAATTGGTTGTTTGCAACCATCTCAATGAGCTCTCTTGCTTCCGCAGGTGTTTCTTTCAAGTGGAGAGATCCACCTGTAGAGCTGTCCAATAAAATTTTAGACATCTCAGACAAACCATCATAGAATATGCCTATGATGGACCACTCTAAGAGCATGTTAGGAGGACATCTCCTAATCAGTTGCTTGTATCTTTCTGATGAGTGGATAATTTATACGCTTTTAGTATGTTTTAGTTACTTTTTAATATATTTTTATTAGTTTTTATGCAAAAATGACATCCCAATAATTTACTATCAGTTTGTGTGTTTTTTTGTGATTTCAGGTATTTTCTACTTGAAATTAAGGGACCTGGGCAAAAATCTGACTTAGAGGCTGAGAAAGGACTGCAGATGCTGTTGGATTCTGACCCTCCTGCACTCAAAGTGGATTTTCTAGAGCTACAAAAATCCAATTGGTGCGCTCTCAATTGCATTGGAAAGTAGACATCTTGGGCTTTCCAGAAATGTATAATAGTCGAAACTTTGTCCGAGATTTGATGGACCAAACTGGCGTCCAAACGCCTACCAGAGACCCTTTTCTGGCGTAAAACGCAGGAACTGGCACCAGAACTAGAGTTAAACGCCCAAACTGGCATCCAAGCTGGCGTTTAACTCCAAGGATGGCCTATGCACGTGAAAGCTTCAAAGCTCAGCCCAAGCACACACCAAGTGAGCCCCGGAAGTGGATTTCTGCACTATCTGCACTTAGTTACTCATTTTCTGTAAACATAGTTTACCAGTTTAGTATAAATAGCACTTTCTACTATTGTATTGGAGGTCTTTGACCTTTTGGAGTCTTTGAACCCTTTTTTCATTTATAATGCCATTAGGGAGGCTGGCCATTTAGCCATGCCTATACCTTCTTCTCTTATATATTTTCTACGGTGGAGTTTCTACATCTCATAGATTAAGGTGAGGAGCTCTACTGTTCCTCATGAATTAATGCAAGTACTATTGTTTTTCTTTCAATTCACGCCTGCTTCTTCTCCAAGATATACTCTCATACTTAATTCAGTTAAGTCATAATGAAGGGGGTGACTTGTGACAATCACCCACTATCTTCGTTACTCGCTTAACCAAGATCCGTGTGCCTGACAACCACAAAGTGATCTACATGATGTTCAATGTAGTCATTGGATGACAGTCGGAGTATATTCTCTTGGGTCTCTGATCCACGGATTTGCATCGCCTCTCCTGACAACAGAGCATCCGAATTCGTGGTTAGAACCTTCGTGGTATAGCCTAGAACTAATAGACAACATTCCTGAGATCTAGAAAGTCTAAACCTTGTTTGTGGTATTCCGAGTAGGATCTGGGAAGGGATTAATGTGACGAGCTTCAAACTCATGACTGTTGGGCGCAGTGACAGTGTGCAAAAGGATCAAAGGATCCTATTCCGACACAAGTGAAAACCGACAGATGATTAGCCCTGCAGTAGCTGTGCCTGGTATTTTTCATCCGAGACGAGAAATCCGACAGTTGATTAGTCGTACAGAAACAGTAGCCAGACCATTTTCACTGAGAGGATCACACAGCTTGCCATGGAAGGGAGGACGCATGATTGGATGAAGACAATAGGAAAGCAGAGGTTCAGAAGCAACAAAGCATCTCAAAACGCTTATCTGGAATTCCTATCAATGAATTACATAAGTATCTCTATGTCAATTTCAGTTTTGTTTATCTTTCAATTATCAATATCTCATAAACATTTGAATCCGCCTGACTGAGATTTACAAGATGACCATAGCTTTCTTCAAGCCGGCAATCTCCGTGGGATTGACCCTTGCTCATGTAAAATATTACTTGGACGACCAAGTGCACTTGCTGGTTAGTTGTGCGCAGTTGTGAAAAGTGTGATCACAATTTTGTGCACCAAGTTTTTGGCACCGTTGCCGGGGATTTTTCGAGTTTGGACAACTGACGGTCCATCTTGTTGCTTAGATTGGGTAATTTAATTATATGTTTAAGCTTTTTTTATTATTTTTATTTTCAAAAAATACAAAAAACATTTAATAAAATCATAAAAGCCAAAAAAATATTTTGTGTTTCTTGTTTGAGTCTAGTGTCAAATCCTAAGTTTGGTGTCAATTGCATGTTTTTAATTTTCCTAAGTTTTCGAAATAATAGTGTTTGATCTTCCTGTTTTGTGTTTTATGTCGTTTGTCATATGCATTTTCAAAATAATAGTGTTTGATCATTCAAAATTTCTAAGTTTGGTGTCTAGTATGTCTTTCTTTTCTTAAATATTTTTCAAAAATATGTCCTTGATGTACATCATGATCTTCAAAGTGTTCATGGTGTTCATCTTGACATTCAAAGTGTCCTTGCATGCATTACTTGTTTTGATCTTGCATTTTTATGTTTTATTTCATTTGGTTATTTTTCTCTCTCATCATTAAAAATTTAAAAATCAAAAAAATATATTCTCAAGTAAATAATACAGAGAAATGAAGGTTCAGAACATAAGGCAGAAGAATCACAGAGAAAAAGAGCTCATTGGTGTTAAAACGTCAACAAAGAGGCAATTTGGGCATTAAACGCCAGAATGGCTATTATTTTGGGCGTTTAACGCCAGTAAAGGTACCATTATGGCCGTTAAATGCTAGAATGGGCAGCATTCTAGGCGTTAAACGCCAAAATGGGCAGCATTCTGGGCGTTTAAAAAAACGCCCAGTAACGAAGGATTCCTGGCGTTTAACGCCAGCCAGGGTATCTGGCTGGGTGTTAAACGCCCAAAGAGGCAGCCACATGGGTGTTAAATGCCAGAATGGATATCATTCTGGGCGTTTAATGCCAGGATGACACAAGGGAGGTAATTTTGTTTCCAATTCAAAACTTTTTCAAATTTTCATGTTTTAAATCATAATTTTAAAATATTATCTTTCCACATTTTCATAAATCCTTGCTAACAATTGATGTTTTAATTCAAAAAAATTGCAAGTTTGTTACTTTCTTGTTAAGAAAGGTTCAATCTTTGAATCTTAGAATCATATCTTTTTGTTTCTTGTTAGTCAAGTCATCAATTTTAAAAATCAACTCTTTTTCAATCATATCTTTTTAAAATCTTATCTTTTTCAATCAAATCATTTTCAATCATATCTTTTTAAATTCTAATTTCAAAATCTTTTTTCTAACTTCTTATCTTTTCAAAATTATTTTCAAATTTTTTCAACTAATTACTATTTCTTATCTTTTTCGAAACCACCTAACCACTTTTCCACTTCCAATTTTCAAAAATCACTAACCACTTTTTCAAAAAAAATTTTAATTAAAACTAAAACAATAAGTTAATTAAAAATCTTTTTAGTTCTAAAATCGTTTTTTAAAATCTTTTTAGTTTTAATTTTCGAATACTCTCTATCTCTCACCTCTTTCTATTTATTTGCTAACACTTATCTTCTACTTATAATTCGAACCCTCTCTCTCCCTCTGTGTTCGAATTCTTCTTATTCTCTCTTTACCTCATTCCTCTATTCTTCTTTTCTTCTGACACATCAAGAAATTTCTATACTGTGACATAGAGGATTCCACTACTACCTTTTGTTATCTTCTTTTTCATATGAGCAGAAATAGGGATAAAAACATTCTTGTTGAAGCTGATCTTGAACCTAAAAGGACTCTGAAGAAGAAGCTAAGAGAAGCTAAATCACAACACTCCGGAGAGGACCTTACAGAGAATTTTAAAAAAGAAGCAGACATGGCAGCCGAACCCAACAATAATGCTAGAGATGCAAGAAAGATGCTTGGTGACTATACTGCACCAACTTCCAACTTCTATGAAAGAAGCATCTCAATTCCTGCCATTGGAGCAAACAACTTTGAGCTTAAGCCTCAATTAGTTTCTCTAATGCAGTAGAATTGCAAGTTTCATGGACTTCCATCAGAAGATCCTCATCAGTTCTTAGCTGAATTCTTGCAGATCTGTGATACTATTAAGACCAATGGGATTGATTCCGAGGTCTACAGACTTATGCTTTTCCCTTTTGCTATAAGAGACAAAGCTAGGATATTGTTAGACTCACAACCTATAGAAAGCCTGAACTCTTGGGACAAGTTGGTTAATGCTTTCTTGACCAAATTCTTTCCACCTCAAAAGATGAGCAAGCTTAGAGTGGAAGTCCAAACCTTCAAACAGAAGGAAGGTGAATCCCTCTATGAAGCTTGGGAAACATACAAGCAATTAACCAAAAGGTGTCCTTCTGGCATGCTTCTAGAATGGAGCATCATATGTATATTCTATGATGGTCTGTCTGAATTGTCCAAGATGTCATTGGACAATTCTGCTGGTAGATCTCTTCATCTGAAAACCCCCTGCAGAAGCCCGAGAACTCATTGAGATGGATGCAAATAACCAGTTCATGTACACTTCTGAAAGAAATCTTGTGAATAATGGGATGACTAAGAAGAAAGAACTTCTTGAGATTGATGCTCTGAATGCCATATTGGCTAAGAACAAAATATTGACTCAACAAGTTAATATGATTTCTCAAAATCTGACTGGATTGCAAGCTGCATCCGCATCGCTAAAGAAGCCTCCTCTGAAGGAGAAGCTTATGACCCTGAGAATCCTACAATGGAAGAGGTGAATTACATGGCAGAATCCTATGGAAACACCTATAATCCTTCATAGAGGAAACATCCAAATTTCTCATGGAAGGATCAACAGAAGCCTCAACAAGGCTTCAACAACAATAATGGTGGGAGAAATAAGTTTGGCAATAGCAAACCTTTTCCATCATCTCCTCAGCAACAGACAGAGAATTCTGAGCAGAGCCTCTCTGACTTAGCAAACATAGTCTCTGATCTATCTAAAACCACTCTCAGTTTCATGAATGAAACAAGCTCCTTTATCAAAAATTTGGAGGCACAAGTGGGTCAGCTGAGTAAAAGAGTTACTGAAACTCCTCGTAGTACTCTCCCAAGAAATACAGAAAAGAATCCCAAAAGAGAGTGCAAGGGCATAACTATAACCAAAATGGCCGAACCTGGAGAGAGTGAAAAGGCAGTGATTCCCAGTGAGGAAGACCTCAAGGGACGTCCACTGACCAATAATAAGTTCCCTATTGAGGAACCAGAGGAATATGAGGCTCATACAGAGATCATAGAAATTCCACTGAACTTACTATTGTCATTCATAAGCTCTGATGAATATTCTTCCTCTGAAGAGGACGAAGACACTGTTGAAGACAAGTTTCTCAGTATCTAGGAGCAATCATGAAGCTGAATGCCAAGTTATTCGGTAATGAGACTTGGGAGGATGAACCTCCATTGCTCATCAATGAACTGAATACATGGATTCAGCAGACATTGCCTCAAAAGAAACCGGATCCCGGAAAGTTCTTAATACCTTGCACCATAGGCACTATGACCTTTGAAAACGCTCTGTGTGACCTGGGGTCAAGTATCAACCTCATGCCACTCTCAGTAATGGAGAAACTAAGGATCTTTGAGGTACAGGCTGCAAGAATCCCACTAGGGATGGTAGACAAATCAATGAAATAGGCTTATGGACTCGTAGAGGATGTCTTAGTGAAGGTTGAAGTCCTTTACATCCCTGCTGACTTCATAATCCTAGACACTGGAAAGGATGAAGATGAATCCATCATCCTTGGAAGACCCTTCCTAGCCACAGCAAGGGCTGTGATTGATGTGGACAGAGGAGAGTTAGTCCTTCAATTGAATGAGGACTACCTTGTGTTTAAGACTCAAGGGTCTTCTTCTGTAAACATGGAGAAGAAGCATGAAAAGCTTCTCTCAATACAGAGTCAGACAGAGCCCCTACGTTCAACTTCTAAGTTTGGTGTTGGGAGGCCACAATCATGCTCGAAGCACCTGTGAAGCTCTGTAAGAGCTTCCTGTCAAGCTACTGACACTAAAGAAGCGCTTATTGTGAGGCAACCCAATTTTATTTATCTATATTAATTATTCTTTCATTTTATTTTCCATTGTTATTATATGTCTTCTTTAGGTTGATAATCATATAGAGTCATAAAAACAGCTGCAGAATTAAAGCAGGAATCAAAAACAGCAAAAAAAATAGCACACCCTGGAGGACGAGCTTACTGGCATTTAAACACCTGTAAGGATAGCATTCTGGGCGTTAAACGCCAGATATGGCAGCTAGACTGGCGTTTAACACCAGAAAAATGTTGTCTGGTGTCTGGCTGGCTTTAAACGCTAGTAAGGGTAGCAGAATGGGCATTTAACGCCCAGTCTAGCAGCATTCTGGGCGTTAAATGCCAGAACTAGCAGCCAGACTGATGTTTAACGCCAGAAAGGGGCATCAGCCTGGCGTTTAATGCCATAAATGCCACACAGAGGGCGTTTAAACACCAGAAAGGTGCAGGGATGAGAAATCCTTGACACCTCAAGATCAGTGGACCCCACATGATCCCTACCTACCCCAACTCACTTTCATTCCTCTTCACACCTTTCCATAACACTCTTCCCCAAACACCATTCACCTATCAAATCCTACCCTCTTCCCCATAATCTATTCACCACTCACATCCATCCACTATTTCCCATCATACAACTCACCTACCCCCACCCACTCAAATTTAAAACATTTCCCTCCCAAACCCAACCCCTATCACACGGGTTCCCTCCTCCCCTCACCCTATAAATACCCCTCCTTACTCCTTCATTTTCACACATCACAAACACTCCCAACCCCCCTTGTCTGAACCACTCCTACAACTCCATCTCCTCCATTTCTTCTTCTTCTCCTCCTATCTTACTTCTTTTGCTCGAGGACGAGCAAACCTTTTAAGTTTGGTGTGGGAAAAGGCTGTGCTTTTTGTTTTTCCATAACTATTAATGGCACCTAAGACCCGAAAAACCTCTAGAAAGAGGAAAGGGAAGGTAATTGCTTCCACCTCCGAGTCATGGGAGATGGATAGATTTATCTCAAAAGCCCATCGCTAGAAAGAGGATGGAGCACACAATAGAGCCCACTCATCAACCTCAACAAGAGCATGAGAAAGTCCCTCTTCAAGAAATCCCTGAGATACCTCAAGGGATGCATTTTCCTCTACACAACTATTGGGAGCAACTCAACACCTCTTTAGGAGATTTGAGTTCCAATATGGAGCAACTAAGGATGGAGCACTAAGAGCACTCCATTATCCTCCATGAAATTAGAGAGGACCAAAGAGCCATGAGGGAGGAACAACAAAGGCAAGGAAGAGATATTGAGGAACTCAAGCACTCCATAGGATCTTCAAGAGGAAGAACTAGCCACTGTCACTAAGGTGGACCCGTTCTTTAATCCCTTTGTTTATTTTATTTTCTGATTTCGGTTTTTATGCTTTATGTTTTGTCTATGTTTGTATCTTTATTACATGATCATTAGTGTTTAGAGTCTATGTCTTAAAGCTATGAATGTTCCATGAATCCTTCACCTTTCTTAAATGAAAAATGCTTCTATTTGCAAAAGAACAAGAAGTACATGAATTTCGAATTCTATCTTGAAATTAGTTTAATTATTTTGATGTGGTGACAATACTTTTTATTTTCTGAATGAATGCTTGAATAGTGCATATTTTTTATAGTGAAGTTTATGAATGCTAAAATTGTTGGCTCTTGAAAGAATGATGAAAAAAGAGAAATGTTATTGATAATCTGAAAAATAATAAAATTGATTATTGAAGCAAGAAAAAGCAGCAAAAAACACAAAGCTTGCAAAAAAAATTGCGAAAAAAAAGAAAAAGCAAGCAGAAAAAGCCAATAGCTCTTTAAACCAAAAGGCAAGAGCAAAAAGCCAGTAACCCTTTAAACTAAAAGGCAAGGGTAAAAAGGATCCAAGGCTTTGAGCATTAATGAATAGGAGGGCCCAAAGGAATAAAATCATGGTCTAAGCGGCTAAATCAAGCTGTTCCTAACCATGTGCTTGTGTCATAAAGGTCCAATTGAAAAGCTTGAGACTGAGTGGTTAAAGTCGTGATCCAAAGCAAAGCTGAGTCACAATCTGAAAAGGTTCACCTATTTATGTGTTTGTGGCATCTATGTCTCCGGTGGTAATAGCGGAAAAAAGATGCATAGGGTCACGGCCAATACTCATAAGTAGCTGTGTTCAAGAATCAACATACAGAACTAGGAGAATCAATAACACTATCTGAATTCTGAGTTCCTATGGATGCCAATCATTCTAAACTTCAAAGGACAAAGTGAGATGCCAAAACTGTTCAGAAACAAAAAGCTACTAGTTCTGCTCATCTAATTGAAACTAAGCTTCATTGATGTTTTGGAATTAATTGTATATTCTCTTCTTTTTATCCTAATTTTTTTAGTTGCTTGGGAACAAGCAACAATTTAAGTTTGGTGTCGTGATGAGCGGATAATTTATATGCTTTTTGGCATTGTTTTAGGTAGTTTTTAGTATGTTTTAGTTACTTTTTAATATATTTTTATTAGTTTTTATGTAAAAATCACATTTCTGGACTTTACTATGAGTTTGTGTATTTTTCTATGATTTCAGTTATTTTCTGGCAGAAATTGAGGGACCTGAGCAAAAATCTAATTCAGAGGTTGAGAAAGGACTGCAGATGTTGTTGGATTCTGACCCTCCTGCACTCGAAGTAGATTTTTCGGAGCTACAGAAGCCCATTTTGCTCGCCATTAAATGCATTGGAAAGTAGATATCTTGGGCTTTTCAGAAATGTATAATAGTCCACACTTTGCCCAAGATTTGATGGCCCAAAATGGCATCTAAATGCCCACCAGGGACCCTTTTCTAGCGTAAAACGCTAGAACTGGCACCAAAACTAGAGTTAAACGCCCAAACTGGCATCCAAGCTGGCGTTTAACTCCAAGGATGGCCTATGCATGTGAAAGCTTCAAAGCTCAGCCCAACCACACACCAAGTGGGCCCCGGAAGTGGATTTATGCACTATCTACACTTAGCTACTCATTTTCTGTAAACCTTGTTTACTAGTTTAGTATAAATAGCACTTTCTACTATTGTATTGGAGGTCTTTGACCTTTTGGAGTCTTTGAACCCTTTTATCGTTTATCATGCTATTAGGGAGGCTGGCCATTCGGCCATGCCTATACCTTCTTCTCTTATGTATTTTCTACGGTGGAGTTTCTACACCTCATAGATTAAGGCGAGGAGCTCTGCTGTTACTCATGAATTAATGCAAGTACTATTGTTTTTCTTTCAATTCACGCCTACTTCTTCTCCAAGATATACTCTCGTACTTAATCCAGTTAAGTCAGAATGAAGGGGGTGACCCGTGACAATCACCCACTATCTTTGTTACTCGCTTAACCAAGATCCGCGTGCCTGACAACCACAAAGCGGTTTACATGATGTTCAACGTAGTCATTGGACGATAGCCGGAGTATATTTTCTTGGGTCTCTGATCCAAAGATTCACATCTCCTCTCCTAACAACAGAGCATCCGAATTCGTGATTAGAACCTTCGTGGTATAGGCTAGAACCAATAGACAACATTCTTGAGATCCGGAAAGTCTAAACCTTGTCTGTGGTATTCCGAGTAGGATCTGGGAAGGGATGACTGTGACAAGCTTCAAACTCACGACTGTTGGGCGCAGTGACAGTGTGCAAAAGGATCAAGGGATCCTATTTAGACACAAGTGAGAACCGACAGATGATTAGCCCTGCGGTAGCTGTGCCTGGTATTTTTCATCCGAGATGAGAAAGTCGACAGTTGATTAGCCATATAGAAACCGTAGGCAGACCATTTTTACTGAGAAGATCATACAGCTTGCCATGGAAGGGAAGACACATGATTAGATGAAGACAATAGGAAAGCAGAGACTCAGAAGTAACAAAGCATCTCCAAACGCTTATCTGAAATTCCCACCAATGAATTACATAAGTATCTCTATGTCAATTTCAGTTTTGTTTATCTTTTAATTATCAATATCTCATAAATATTTGAATCCGCCTGACTGAGATTTACAAGATGACCATAGCTTGCTTCAAGCCGGCAATCTTTGTGGGATCGACTCTTACTCACGTAAGGTATTACTTGGACGACCCAGTGCACTTGTTGGTTAGTTGTGCAGAGTTGTGAAAAATGTGATCACAATTTCGTGCACCACTTTCCCAAGCTTCATAAAGGAATTCACCTTTCCTTTGTCTGAAGGTTTGAACTTCCACTCTAATCTTGCTCATCCTTTGAGGAGGAAAGAATTTAGCATGGAAAGCATTAACTAGCTTTTTCCAAGTGTTAAGACTCTGTCTAGGTTGGGCATCCAACCAGAACTTAGCTCTGTCTCTTAAAGCAAAGGGAAAGAGCATCAGCTTATAGACTTCAGGATTAACTCCATTAGTGTTTACAGTATCACAGATCTGTAAAAATTCTGCTAAGAACTGATGTTTATCTTCCAGTGGAAGTCCATGGAATTTGGAGTTCGGCTGTAGAAAAGAGACTAACTGAGGCTTAAGCTCAAAATTGTTACCTCCAATGGCAGGTACAACAATGCTTCTGCCATAAAAGTCAGAGGTAGGCATGGTGAAGTCACCAAGGACCTTTCTAGGCTCCTCTTGTGGTTCGGCCATGTCCTCTGTTTCTTGTTTAAAACTTTCTGAAAGATCTCTTCCGGAGTGTTGTGCTTTAGCTTGTTGTAAACGCCTCCTTAGAGTCTTCTCAAGTTCAGGATTAGGAGTCAAGAGGGGATCTTTATCCCTGTTCTTGGTCATAAATAAGAAGAAAAGAAAAAGATGGAAAGGAAGAAAGTTCTTTGTGCCAAATGGCAAGAAGTTCCTCCTTAACGTCAGAAGCAAAGAAAGAATAAGAAGATAAAAAATAAAAATAAAAATAAATAAAAGAAGTAGAAGAAGATTACCTTGAAAAGAGAAGATAGGATAAAAGAAAAGAGAAAGGAAGAAAGCTTTTTGTTCCACTTGTATCAAAGAGCTTCCAGTTAGATGAGAAGAAGAAAGGAAGGAAGATAAAGAAGTTGAGGTAGACCAAGAGAAGGAAGTAGACTTGAATGAATAGAGATGAGAAGAGAAAAAGTATAAATAGAAAAAGTAAATAAGAAATAAAATATTTTTATTTTTATTTTTAATTATTATTTACTATTTATTTTCAAAAATTCATTAATTAATTTAAAATGATTTGAATTTTAATTGTTAAATTTTTTAAAATAGAGGAGGGAAGAGAAGAAGAAATTTTCGAAAATTAAGAGATGAGAGTTAGTTAGGTAGTTTTGTAAAAGAAGAGAGAGAAATGGAGAGATATTTTCAAAATATAAGGAAGAGAAGAGTTAGTTAGGTGGTTTTGAAAAAGAAGAGAGAGAAGAAGAAAGATATTTTCGAAAAATAAGGAAGAGAGAGTTAGTTAGGTGGTTTTGAAAAAGATGAGAGAGAAGATAAGATATTAATTAATAAAAGATTTTTAAAAAAATAAAATAAAAGATAAGATAAGAAAAGATTTAAAATTTGAAATTAGAAAAAGATAAGATAAGATTTTTTAAAAAAAAAATTTGAAAAAGATATGATTTAAAAATTAGAAGTTAGAAAAGATAAGATACGAAACAAAAAGATAAGATTAGAAAATTGATTTTGAAAAAGATTTAATTAAAAAATTTGAATTTTGAAAAAGGATAAGATAAGATTTGAAAAAGATATGATTTTTATTTTTGAAAATTTTGATTTTTTAAAACTTGACAACTAAGATATGATAAGATAAAAATTTGAAAATCAAAATCTGAATTTTTTTGTAAATTTTCGAAAATTTATGGTTAGAAATTAGTTAGAAAAGATATTTTTTATTTTTTGAATTTATGATGAAAGAGAAAATACAAAAAAGACACAAGACTTAAAATTTTTAGATTTGGCACCCTTGTTTTTCGAAAATTTTGGAGAGAAATACCAAGGGATACCAAACTTAAAAATTTTAAAATCAAGACACATATAAGACTCAAGAACGCATTGAAGAAACACAAGAACACAAAGAACAAAATTTAAAGACTCAAAGAAGCACAAGAACACAAAAAGAACACCAAACTTAAAATTTTTAGAGAACCGAAACAAAATTTTTGAAAATTTGAAGAAAATTAACAAGAAAATACCAAACATGAAAACTTGACACAAGATTAAACAAAGAAAATATTTTTTTGAAAATTTTTAGAAAATAGGACTCAAAGAAATGCAAGACTCAACAAGAATATCAACAACACTGTGACTCAAACAAAACATTGAGGATGCCAAAAATAAACTATACGAAAAAGGTTTTTGAAAAGGGTTTTAAATATTTTGTAATTGAAAAGCAGAAAACAAGAACATGCAAGAATCAATACCAAGAACAAAAATCAAAATAAGAAAATAAAAATATTTTTGAAAATATTCTTGAATTTTTCGAAAAATTTGAAGAAAATAAAAATAAAGAACTTTAATCAAAGTTATACTCTTGCAAAAATCAAAGACTCAACAAGAACATAAATTGAACAAAGAAAAGAAAAATGTGTATGAAAATTTTTTAATGATTTTCGAAAATTGAGAAGAAGAAAATAAAAATAAAGGACTCAATTAAAATAATGTAAAACAAACATACCTGATTTAAGGAGCAAAACAATCTGGCAATTTGTCCAAACTCAACAATCCCCGGCAACAGCGCAAAAAACTTGTCGCGCGTGTACGCAAAACCCACATTATTTCGTACAACAACAGTACCAGTAAGTGCACTGGGTCGTCAAAGTAATACCTGAGTGAGTCATGGTCGATCCCACGAGGATTGTGGCTTGAAGCAAGCTATGGTTGTCTTGCAGGTCTTAGTCAGGCGGAATCAAAAGGAGTTAGATATTAGGAATTATATGCTGGGAATAGAGTTGAGAGTTGGAGTTGCTTTGTCTTTGTGAATTAACTCTGGTGCTACTCTCTTCTTTGCTTGTGAATGATCTTCTTCTATGGCAGGCTATAGGTGATCAAAGCCATTGCCCATGGTCATTGATCTCCTCTGCTACAGAATGAACATGGCCGTGGCCTTTGGCCATGGTTACTCAATCTAACGAAGGGTGAAGCCCATAGTAGTCCATTCTCTTGGCGATCCTACTCAAAACGCCACAGACAAGGTCAAATTCTTCCAGATCAGAGAACGCTGCTTCTTTGGATTCTAGCTTATACCACAGAGACCCTAATCTCCTCGGATTAATCGTCTGAAAGATGTATGAACATAGTTGTTGGCTCGTGCTTTTATTCCAGGTACTCACGCGAACCCAAGTAGACGCGGGTGTTTGTCAGGCACGTTCATCTTAATGTGATGAATAGAGCTAATTGGTTAGATCATCATATTCACCACGACAAAGATCGGAATATACATATTAGAGATAGATCAAATACGGATCGAAGAAGAAACAGTAATACTTTTATTAATTGATAGGACTCAGCAGGGCTCCTCCCCTCAACCTAGGAGGTTTAGAAACTCATACTGAAAGTAAAACAATGGAAAAACGTGAATGGTGCTCTCATGAATTGAAGAGTCTAAATTACATAAATAAAATCTCTTAAATACTAAACAAATGACTAGTAAGGGTAAAACAGTATATGTAGTGCTAAAATCCACTACTCGGGCCCACTTGGTGAGTGTTTGGGCAGAGCTTTGTTTAGATCCATGTGCTATGAGGCTCCTTGGGCGTAGAACGCCAACTAGCGGGTCCTCTCTGGGCCTTTGGACACTAC
Organism: Arachis hypogaea; assembly: GCF_003086295.3. NCBI lineage: Eukaryota > Viridiplantae > Streptophyta > Magnoliopsida > Fabales > Fabaceae > Arachis > Arachis hypogaea. The sequence continues at coordinate 84,792,849 of NC_092036.1, read as the reverse complement.
ACTCTGCTCTTTGGGCACTGGATGCCTAGAAGGGGGCATGTAGCTGGTGTTGGACGCCAGTTTTGCGCCTACTAATCCGAGGCAAAGTATAGACTATTATATTTTGCTAGAAAGCACTAAAATTCATATTTCTATAGCCATTAAGAGCGCTCCATTTGGACTTTTGTAGCTCCAGAAATGCTCTTATGAATGCAGGCAGGTCAGATGTGGACGGCATCTGTAGTGCTTTCTCTGTCTCTGAATCAGACTTCTGCTCCAGTTCCTCAATTTCAGTCAGAAAATACTTGAAATTGCCCAAAAATACAAAAACTCATAGTAGAATCCAAAAATGTGAATTTAACACTAAAACCTATAAATACTCAATAAAAACTAAGTAAAAACTATTAAAAACTATATGAAAGTGATGTCAAAAAGCATATAAAATATCCGCTCATCAAATACCAAAGAGCCATTAGAGAATATCATAGGGCTATGAGGAAAGAACAACAAAGGCAAAGGAGTGACATTGAAGAGATCAAGCATAACATTGGATCCTCAAGGAGGACTACTAGCCACCACCATTAAAGGCGGATTTGTTCTCTTTATCTCCTTTCATGTTGTATTTTTCTGTTTTTTGTTATGTTTTATCTGTTCTCTTCTTCTTGTTGCATGATCATTTGCATTGATGTCTTAAAGTTGTAAAATGTTCCATATATCACTCACCTTGCTTAAAATAAAATTTTATTTGAAAAGAATTGAGAGATACATGAATTTCAAGTTTAAAATAAGAGTAGTTCAATTATCTTGATGTGGTGGCATTGCTTCTATTTTCTGAATGTATGAATAAACAGTGCATATTTAAAGTTGGAATTTTAGAATGTTAGATCTTAAAAGAATGATGAAAAAGGAAAAATATTATTGATAATCAGAAAAATCCAAAAATTGATTCTTGAAGCAAAAAAAAGCAAAAAGAAAAAGAAAAAGAAAAAGCATGTTGCAAAAAGAAAAAAAATATATGCATGCGAAAAAGAAAGAAAAAAATGGCAAAAAAATAAATAAATAAATAAATAAGAAAATTCCATTATTGCCCAAAAATGCAAGAAAAGGAGGGCAGATTGAGAAAGCCAATAACCCTTTAAACCAAAAGGCAAGGGTAAAAGGATCCAAGGCTTTGAGCATCAATAGATAGGAGGGCCTAAAGGAATAATATCCTGGCCTAAGCGGCTCAACCAAGCTGTCCCTAACCATGTGCTTGTGGCGTGAAGGTGTCAAGTGAAAAGTTTGAAACTGAGCGGTTAAAGTCGTCATGATCCGAAGCAAAAAGAGTGTGCTTAATAACTCTGGACACTTCTATCTGGGTATTCTAGCAAAGCTGAATCACAATCCAAAAGGGTTCACCCAGTTAAAGTGTCTGTGGCATTTATGTATCTGGTGCTAATACTGGAAAACAAAGTGCTTAGGGTCACGACTAAGACTCTAAAAGCTGTATTCAAGAATAAAAAAGCACTTAACTAGGAGAGTCAATAATATCATCTAGATTCTAGATTCCTAAAGAGACCAACATTTCTAAGTTTCAATGGATAGTGAGATGCTAAAACTATTCAAAAGCAAAAAGCTACTAAGTCCCGCTCATCTAATTGAAACTGAGTTTCATTGGAAACTCTGAAATTTATCATATCTTACTCATATTTTTATCCTACTGAGTTTTTAGTTGCTTGGGGACATGCAACAGTTTAAGTTTGGTGTTGTGATGAGCGGATATTTTATACACTTTTTGGCATCATTTTCATATAGTTTTTAGTATGTTTTGTTTAGTTTTTAATAAGTTTTTATAGGTTTTAGTGTTAAATTCACATTTTTGGATTCTACTATGATTTTTTGTGTTTTTGTGCAATTTTAGGTATTTTCTGGTTGAAATTGAGGAGTTGGAGCAAAAGTCTGATTCAGAGACAAAGAAAGCACTGCAGATGCTGGCCAGATCTGACCTCCTTGCATTCGAAAGAACTTTTCTGCAGCTACAGAAGTTCCAATAGAGCATTCTCAATAGCTATGGAAAGCTGACTTTCAGTAATCTAAAATAGTCTATACTTTGCTTCAGAGTAGAAGGCCCAAACCTGGCATCCAACGCTGATGACATGTCATCATGTCATGTTTCTCTATGCCTTTTCATACAAGAAATTGATTATTAGTGCTTAAATAGTGAATGATTTTGTGCCTAAATGGTATATTTCTTTGATCTTCTGATTTTATAAAGTTTGTAGGAAATAATATAAGAAGAAGCAATAAAAGCACTAAAAAGAAGGATCATACTCCGATGGTGGCAAAAGAGTTGCAAACAAACTCAAAGAGTCTTATGAGTTAAGCAAAAAGGATTTGCAACCCTGACCTCTTTACACTCCAACGAGAATAACTCGAGTTACAAAACTCCAAATGAGGTGATTCTAGTGGTATTAGAAAGTAGATATCTAGAGCTTTCCAAGATATATGGCACTGCATGGTGGACAATAAATTTGAGGGAGAAACCTGCCCCCGAAAATGCATAGATGAACATGGTATCAACCTGCAGTAAGGCCTGTTGACCTCTTCACCTTCCAAGGAAAATAAATTGAGCTGTAGAGCTTGGAATGATGCACTCTTAATTTCATTGGAAAGCAGACATCCAAAGCTTTCCAACGATATATAATAGTATGGGGTGAATCTCAAGGATGGGCCTCTGAAACTGGCTATAAGTTTGGCCTCCAACCAGCGCCCATGGCGCTACGTTTTGTTAGTGAACGCATCGCTCCTTCTATAAGCGCTACGTTTTCTTAACGAACGCTACGCTTTGAGCACTACGCTTTGGGCGCCACCAAACAGCACGATCATGCCTTATTCAAAGGACCATAACTTTAGCTACAGATGTCCGATTGATGCGCTTCCAGTTGTGTTGGAAAGCAGACATTCAGAGCTTTGCAACGATATATAGCAATCCATATTTGGCATGAAGTTGAAGAACTAGTAAAAGGCATCTTTAAGGCCTAAAAATCAATCACATAATGAAGCCAGCAAGGTTCAAGGATGTGAACCAAGCAAGGCCAGCGCTCAAATACTTCAGCGCTCCGTTAAAACATTTCACTTTCTCGTGACATTAAGCAAGGCTAAGCAAGGAAGCAAGGGCGCTATGTTGAATGTTTCAACTGAGCGCTACAAGGAAATTGTTAGCAAAAGCAGCACTCATCAAGGCTAGAAGATGGAAACCAACACACAAGGCAAGGAGCGCTACGTTGCAACTCCAAACTAAGCGCTACACCAAGGAGCTTGGCACAAGGGAAGCACACAAGGCAAGTGAGCGCAACGCTCACTAACTCAACGGAGCGCTCCCCTGGGAGCTGTCCCATACCTCCAACAAACGTGAACTAAAGCCAACCGGACCCATCCTTCTTTAAATCCATTTTTTATTCAAGGCCAAATAAAAATCACCCCATTTCATTGAAATCCAAAGTAAGAAAAGCCCAAATGACATCAATCAAAGGCACACAGAGAAGCTAGATTAGGAATTTCATTTTAATTGTAATTTGTTTTAAATTTCAATTTCATTTTGAATTTTGTAAAAAGCCTATATAAGGCATCATTTTCATTTTTTGTAAGGAGGCTGGCTCTGCTAGAGAGCAATAGGAGTAGGAGTAGAATAGATAGCTCTTTGTTTAAGTTTTCCTTTGTGAACATGATAATTGGAAATCAGATCTGGGTTTTCCTTTCTATTCCATTTTCCTTCCTCTGCAATTTCCTTCCTGTTTTGTTCGAGAGAGCAAGTGAGCTCTTGGCTTTCTTTCTGTTTTTACTGAAATTGTTAATTTCTCTTTGAGATTTCAAAATTGATCTAAGTCTTCTTGATGATTTCCTCCTCTGCTACTTTTACTTTTCTGCAATTATACACTTCAATTTACATTGAGCCTGAATTTAAATCTTTTGTTCCATTTACCTTGAATTTACTTTCCTGCAATTTAAATCTTTCTGTAAGTGTTCTGAGTTCTGATCTATTGCTTCCTTTAATTTCAAGGACCCAGCCACCCTTTACATTTAATGCAATTTCCATTTCTTGTCATTTAAGATTTTGTCAATTTACATTTCTTGCTCTTTAATATTCTGCTCATTTACTTTCTGCACTTTTAAATTGCTTGCAATTTACATTTTGCTGGTCACTTTTCATTCAATTCACCAATGTTAGCTTGACTAAACTAATCACCCACTAAAGTTTCTTGATCCATCAATCCCTGTGGGATCGACCTTACTCTAAGTGAGTTATTAATACTTTATGTGACCCGGTACACTTGCCAGTGAGTTTTGTGTGGAAATCTGATTTTCCGCCCATCAAGTTTTTGGCGCCGTTGCCGGGGATTGATTAGATAAACATTGATTAAGTGTGTGAGAAGTGTAGATTAAGCATTTTTTTGTTTTTGTTCTTTTTCTAATGTTAAAGTGTTTGTGTTGTTGCCTCACTAAGAAATTCTCATCTCTGATATGAGTAATTTTAATTTTCATTGGGGATTTGTTTTATAAAATTCAAATGGAGTTCAACTCATCTTGTAATCAAACAAATTTTCTGGGATATCACCCACCATCATCAATTGACTGTTCTAATGGTGGTTGGGAATATCACCAAGAAATTACAGATCCTGAGCACTCCAATCCCTGGAGATATGCTTCAGAGCCACAAGATGAGCAAGAGAATCATATGGGATATTTCTCACCACCACAAAATGATTCAAGTCATTATTCTAATGGTGGTTGGGAATATCACCAAGAAATTGTAAATTCTGAGCACTCCAATCCATGGAGATTTGCTCCAAAGTCACAAATTGATCAAGCTAAGCACATGAGATACTGTCTAGAACCACAAAATAACTTATATCATTATCCTCATGGTGTCTGGACATGTCAACAAGAATGTGAATAATCGGTTGAAATGGGACACCTCCTAAAGACACAATATGATCCAGATTTTGATGAGTCTAACGACTACTTATGTTGTGGCTGGGAAAGTCAAAATCAAAGGAATCTTGATGATCCATACTGTATTCATCAAGAGCCATCATCACCTGAGCAAACCTTCAGTTCATTTTGGCAAAATTGTCCAACCTCACCTCCCATTTCTTCAATTAAAAATTCTTCATCACATGACTATGCCTCAACACAAAATCCCTTCCAAGACTCACAATCAACACAAACTTCCATGAACCAAAGATTCTTAAAGCTTGAGTCCATGTTCAAAAGATATGAGGAGAAGACAAAGAAATTCTGGAAAGAACAAGAGAACTCCCTCACAAACATGGAAATGCTGGTAGCTTAATTGTTGAGTGCAAAGAAGAAAGAGGAAGGGCAAGATAAGGAAGCCTCTGTGTCAAGTGAAATTTCAACGGAGAAGGAGGTTATGGAGGTGTTTGAACATGTGGCTTCATATTCACAGAAGCTAATTGAGGTGATAGAGGAACATGAAACTTCACACCCAAAAGACTTAATGGAAGATCATGTAAAAGAAGAGGAGGAAGCCAATCAAGGAAGTTCACACTCAATTGAAGAAGAAAATTATAGGAAAGAAGAGCTCACTAAACCATCAATTCAAAAAGCTCTTGATGAAGAGAACACTCCAACAATCACACAACCACCAAGACATGGATTCAAGGAAGTGAAGGCAATTAACAAAAGCACCGAGAAGAGGATTGTGACGAAGCTATAAAGGACAATATTCATGAAGAAGAGAAGGTCAACTACAAGCAATCCTCCCCCTGATCCAGCAAGCAAGATCAATCAAGCCATTAACAAAAGAAAGCTTGCTGAGGAGAGGCCAAGACAGGGGACACTAGCTGGTTCATCTCTCCCCTTGAGGTCATTCCTCTTAACAAATTGGAAGAAGAGGAAGAAAGTGAAGAACAACATGTCAAGCTAATGACACTAAAAGAGTGCTTGTTGGGAGGCAACCCAACCTTAGGTAACACTTCAAATCTTTGCTTTCTTTCCTTGCTTTGATTAAATTCAATAAATTGGCATATGATTACATTCTAAGTTTGGTGTTGCCCTGCAACAATTTGTTTTCAATCTTACTGGATAATTGCATCAAATTAAATTGAAAGTGTCACACTAAGCTTCTAAGTTTGGTGTGCCACTTAATTTTCTATGCAATGAATCCAGCAACATCACTTGTCTGCATAATCATATTGCCTTTGCATTGCTATCTTTCTTTTGTTTTGACATTCTTTTTTAATTCTCTTTGTTTTAGTCATTTCCTTATTTTTAATGCTTTCTTTTATTAACTGTTTTTGTTAATAGATCACCAAGAGATCCTTATTCGTGACAGATTCTTGGCTTGGTGATTGTATTTAACAAATAACAGTTCATTTGCTTAGTCTTAGTTCAAATAAAATTGACATGTGATTGCATTCTAAGTTTGGTGTTGCTATGCAACAAAATTTGCTTCCAATCCTTACTAGATACTTGCATCAACTTCAAGTGAAACTGTCATACCAAGTTTGGTGTGCCACTTATTATTTATGCAATGTATCATGCACACCCTCTTATGATTGCAATCACAATGTTTCTGTTTCTCTGTGCCTTGATGGTTATTCTTAATCTTGCTTGCTTAAAACACATGTACTACTAACATTTCATTGTGTGAGACACTCATGATCCATCTTAGTCCCATCACCACTGTTCTAATTGTTGCTTGAGGATGAACAAGCATTCTGAAGTTGGTAGGGAAAAGAGAAGAATGGGAGGAAAATGACAACAATAGAGAAGATGAATTACAAGGTTGTAAAGTTCTTTTTTTCCTCTCATTTGTTTCCATCACTTTAAACTGCATGATTGTCTTTATCTTCTCTGTTTACATGTGTTTATGAATAAGCATAGTCTGAATTTTGATTTGTAACAACTTGCTGTGACATCATGGCTACCAACTTGAGTTTTGTAAAGTCCAAAGCAGTAAAGTATCATGATCATAAACAAACAAGGAATTAAAGAAGAACTTAGCATGTGCATACAAGTATTGGAAAGCTAGTATGATTGATTGTTGCTCAATTGTATTAGATTTTATTTCATTGAAGTTTTCATCTAGTATATTTTGTGAAATCTTTTAAAATCATGAAAACCTTGAAGAAGCAAATGCAGTTAAGGCAAGAAAAGAAAAAGGGAAAGAATGAGAAAGCTGAAGTGAGTTATTACTACTTGATCCATCAACCCCTAAACTAAACTAATCACCCACTAAACTAATCACCCACTAAAGTTGCTTGATCCATCAACCCCTATGGGATCGACTTCACTCTAAGTGAGTTATTACTACTTGATGCGACCCGGTACACTTGCCGGTGAGTTTTGTGTGGAAATCTGATTTTCCACCCATAAAACGCTAGCCTCTTGCCCCATTCTAGGCGTCCAGCGCCCAAGCAGAAGAGACCAGCGTCCAAATGCCCAAAGCTAGCGTTCAACACCCTAGAAGCCTCCTAGCATGTTGATCTCATCAAAGCTCAGCCCAAACACTCACCAAGTAGGCCCCAGAAGTGGATTATAGCAAAAAAAGACTGCTTTACCCTTACTAGTCAATTGTTTAGTATTTAAGGGATTAGATTTATGTCATTAAAAAACCTTTTGACCATCTTTACACGTTATTTTGTTTTTATCATTGTTTTCCTTTTCAGTATGAGTTTCTAAACCTCCTAGGTTGAGGGGAGGAGCCCTGCTGAGTCCTATGAATTAATCAAAGTATTACTGTTTCTCTTCGATCCTTGTTTGATTTAATTGTAAAATGTATACTCGCTCTTCAACATGGTGAATAGGATGTGATAAACCCCATTTGTAGGGTTTATCTTTTGTTGAATCTAGAGTATTTTGTCAACCTTTTCTCACATTTACTCAATGGAATAACATAGTTTTGTGATTGTCTCCTAATTTGTTCTTAAGTGTGAAAACATGCTTTTAGACCCTTAATTTGATAATTTTAATCCCCCTTTGATTCAACTAGATGCCTTGATGTGTTTGTTAGTGATTTTAGATTGAAAAGGGCTAGGAATGGATCAAAGAAGTGAAGAGAAAGCATGAAAAGTGGAGTTTGAAACGTGCCCATGGACGCACGCGCACAAGACGCATGCGCGTGCTGTACGTGTACGCGTCGATGCCCACTTTGACTCCTTTAATGAAATCGCACCTGGCGATTTCAGAGGGGCTTCTGGCCCAGTTTTGAAGCCAATCTTGAGCACGAAAAGGCTAAAAGAGACCAAGGATTGAGGGAAAAGGGGATCATTCATTCAATCATTATTCACTTTACACACAATTTAGGTTTTAGATGTAGATTCTAGAGATAGAGGCTCTCTACTCTCTCTAGGTTTTAGGTTTTTAGGTTTATTTCTCCTCAATTTCAGAATTCTACCTTGCTTCAATCTGGGTTTCTTCTACTTTAGTTGTTCTAGTACTTTGGTTTATTTATTTCTCTTGTTAAGTTGTTTTCTTCCCCAATTTGGTTTATGAATTCCCCATGTTAGATTCAATTTTCTTATTAATGCAAGTTGAGGTATTTTATGTTTAATGCTCTTTCCTTCATTTGTTTTCATTGATGTTGCAATTGGTTATTTAGATTTAATATTCTCTTATTAATTTTCTATGTTTTTATTTTGTGCCTTCCAAGTGTTTGATGAAATGCTTGGGAGGATTTTAATTTAGACTTTTATGTTCTTGGCTTGGGATGGTAACTTAGGAACTCTTGAGTTACTAATGTCCAAGTAATTGATGATTGGAGCCATTAACTCTAGTTCTCACTAATTGAATTAGTGTAGAGCTAGGACTTATGGACCTGGATTGATATAGCTCATTTAAATTTCCTTCACTAGTTAGAGGATGATTTAATGAGATTGATCCTTGCCAATTCTCATGTTGTGGTTAGTGATAAGGATAGAGATCGTTGACCACCAAACCTTGCCAAGACCTCTTTAACATTTGATTTTCATTACCATTTATATTTCTTCTTTCTTATTTCAAAAAACCCCAAAATATACCTTTACATAACCAATTATAAGAACACTTACCTACAATTCCTTGAGACACGACCCGAGATTTAAATGCATCGATTATTAGTTTTATTAGGGGTTTGTACTTGTGACAAACAAATTTTTGTATGAAAGGATTATTGTTGGTTTAGAAAATATACTTGCAACGAAAATTTACTTGTGAATTCTATACCACACAAAAATCCGTTCATCAAAATGGCGTCGTTGCCGGGGAGTTGCAAACGTGTGCCTTATTATTGGTTATTATGAATATTGTGAATAGTTTTGTTTTTTTGTTTCTTTGTTGGTGTTTCTAGTTTTAGGAGTTTATTTTCATTAATTCTTATTAGTTTTTGTTTTTATTAGCTACTATGAATTCTCATCCCTTTGGCTTTGAGTTTGGTTCAAACTATGTTGCAGGAAATGGAAGCTATAATGATAACATGCATCAAGTTTGGAACAATCAAGGATGGGAAGAGCCACAAGGATTTGATCGATGATGACAACTCATCTTATGCTAGCTTTTCAAGCATTTTTCACTTGTTTCATTAGGTTTTATGCACTTTCTTGCATTATAAATAAGTGATTTGGAGTGGAATTGCATGGTTTTGTTGAATTAATCAACCTTCCTTTATTTGACACTAAATCATGAGGTTTAAGCTAAAATTAATTGGTTTTTGAATGATGTATAAACCTTGTGAATTTGGTGATACTTTGATTGGTTGTTTTGATTACTTGTAGGTGAAGAAAAGAAAAAAACAAGAAAAGCGTGGCCTAAGGAAGAAGAAAAGCGTGGCGCATCAAGAGACCAAGGAGCAACACTCTCTTAGTGAGCACAGTTCTCTCTATTTGAGCGCTACTCAAATCCAAGAAAGCAAAGGGCAAGGAATGCTGCGCTCTCTCACTTAACCGAGCGCTACAAGGAACCAAGGAAACATGGCAACAAACATAGTGCTCGGTTAACTTAATTAACTTTATCGGGCTTTTCTCCAAGGAAATTCAAGTCGCAACAACAAGAAAGGGGGCAGCCAAGTTTCGAACCAAGTACTTGAGGCATGAGGAGAAGAGCTACTTAAAAGAAAATAAGCCAAAACTGGCCGAATTGCACTCACAAGGGTTCGAAAAAGGGACCTCGTGCTACAAGACTTGCGAAAGAAATTAGCCAAAATGGTTTGGCGAGGATTCGAACCAGGGAGCTTGAAGAGCACTACCTTTGGTTGTTTCTCAAATTGGGGCTGAAGTGCTTCCACCAAGGATCGAAGAGAGGCTCCCTCCCAAGCACACAAAGGGCGCTCAGTTAACTTTGTTAACTGAGTGCTACTCCTCCTTGCATTCTTCAACAAACTCGGCTGAATTGTTGTAAGCAAGGTTCGAGGGGACAGCACCAAGGAGCTTGTCATGCACCAAATTGGCACGCCAAATGCAACTGAGCGCTATTGAAGGACAAGGGCAAGCTTGGCACGCACCAAAATTGGAAGGCCAAGACCAAGGGGGAGTGCTGCGCTCAATTAGTTAACCGAGCACTCTACTGGGAGCAACACCCATGGTCCAAATTCAATTAAAATTCCATTTAAATTCAATTCTTCACAAAAATTGAAAGGCCCACTCCAAATTTTGAAATTCAAAAATAGGAAGTGTATAAATAGAAATTAGTTTGATTTAGAGAGGAACCCTTTTTTTGATACTTTTACTTTTGATTTTTTTCATTTTTGAGCTCATTTTAGATTTTAGCTTTGGGTTTGGGAATTGGGATGGAGAATTGAATTCTCTTCTTCTTTGTTTTTACTTCTACACTCTTCACTCTTTGTTTTGAATCTTGGATTGAGAATTGAAGGAATTCTGTTTCACTCTTGATCTGAGATCTCTCTTTGTTTACTTTCTGCATAATTTCAAGGAATTGTGATTTGGATCTAAGTTCTCTTTACTGCTTTCATCTCTATTTCTTCTGCAATTATTCTCTATTGGATCAAGGAAAGAATTGAGATCTATACTTGTTTTCTAGTCTCATTCAGCCCCTGAGATCCTCAACTTCTCTTTTAGATTTTACAATGGAGTTGAATTCACTTTCTGTATTGCTTCTTCAAGTAATTTTTCTTTTCTATTTGAAGATCTGCTGCATTTCAATTCATCTTTTACTTCTCTGATTGATTGCTATTTATATTCTCTTGTTTAATTTTAAATTCCCAGCTCCCAGATCCTTTTACTCTTTCAGCAATTTTACATTTCTTGCACTCTAAGATTCTGTCATTTACATTTCTTACAATCTAAGTTTTAGTCATTTACATGTTCTTTAAGATTCAGCTCTTTTACTTCTTCTGCTCTTTAATTTACTGTCAATTTCCCCTCTCCCTTTAAATTTCATGCAATTTAGGTTCTGTTGAATACAAATCACTCAAATCAACACTTGTTTGCTTGACTAAATCAACCACCTAACTAAAGTTGCTCAATCCTTCAATCATTGTGGGATCGACCTCACTCATGTGAGTAATTAATACTTGATGTGACCCGGTACACTTGCCAGTGAGTTTTGTGTTGGATTATTTTCCACACATCAAGTTTTTAGTGCCATTGTCGGGGATTGAATTAGATTGACAATGATTAAGTAAGGTGGTGGTCTAGATTAAGCATTTTTTTTTTACTTTTCTTTATTTTTTTAAACTAACACACTAACTGTTTGAATTTTTTTGCTTAAGCTAACCATAACCTCACTCTAGCAATAGAGTGCAGTGTTCCTGGTTTTTCTGGTTTTGTGTGTGTTTCTTTTTTGTTTGTATTACAGAGGCAAGAATAGAGAGCCCTACTTTTTGTGAGGCTGACGAAAGAACTCTTAGGAGAATAAGAAGAGAAGCCAGAGGAAAGGGAGTCATTGGTGAAGAAGCTTCTGAAGAGGAATATCAAGAAATGGAAGGGAATCCTTCTAACTCTAACCCATCAGAAGGAATAGCCAACACAATCCACCTCAAAGAAGACTTTTAGCTTCCTACACGTTTGCTAATCCAAGGCATTGTGGGAGTTGCATCCTTACCCCAAATGTCAATGCAAACAACTTTGAACTAAAGCCACAACTCATCACTTTGGTACAAAATAATTGTTCCTATGGAGGAGGGCCACTTGAAGATCCAAACAAACACTTATCCACTTTTCTGAAGATTTGTGATACTGTCAAAACCAATGGTGTGCATCCTGACATTTACAAGCTATTGCTATTTCCATTTTCCCTCAAAGACAAAGTTACTCAATGGTTGGAGACATTTCCAAGAGAGAGCATCAACAATTGGGAAGATCTAGTGAGCAAATTCCTAGCCAAGTTCTATCCTTCCCCAAAGGATCATCAGACTTAAAACAGAGGTCCAGACATTCACTCAAATAGATGGAGAGTTATTATATGAAGCATGGGAGCGATACAAAGCTTTACTCAAGAAGTGTCCACCAGACATGTTCAGTGAATGGGATAAGCTTCAAAACTTCTATGAAGGCTCAAGAAGCACTAGATCACTTAGCAGGAGGCTCCTTATAAATGATTAAGACTGTAGAGGAGGCCCAGAATCTCATTGATATGGTGGAAAATAATCAATATTTCTTTGCTCGTTAGAGACAACGCCAACCATCACAAAGGAAAGGAGTGCTAGAGTTGGAAGGAGTGGACTCAATCCTAGCTCAAAACAAGATGATGCAGCAGCAAATTCAGCAACAATTTGAGCAAATAGCTAAGAAGATTGATAGCCTCCAAGTTGCAGCAGTGAATACAAGCCAACCATCAACCACATCGGGGCAGAATGAAGAGAACCAAGAAGATCAGCAGCAGGAACAAATTCAATATGTGCACAACCAATGTTCTGGATCAAGTGAAGTGTTTGGTGACACTTACAATCCATCCTGGAAGAACCACCCAAACCTTAGATGGGGAGATAACCACAATCAAACCAACAGCCATGGCAAAGAAATTCAAAGCAGAACAATTCAAGAAAGACAAACCATAATAACTAGCAGAATACTAACCACAATCCATATAGAAAACCCCAAAACAACTACCCAGTTCCAACCATTATCCATCCAATAACCAAACCACCAACCAAAACAATTATCATCCACCCTCAACAGCTCACAACCAATCACAAATCCCATAAGATTCTCAGAGAATCTCCAACTTGGAGATATTGATGGAAAAAATGATGAAACAACAAGAACTTACAAACAAGAACAATGAAGCTTCCATAAGAAACATAGAAAGGCAGATTGGACAGCTTTCCAAGCAAGCTGTGATTGAAAGGCCAATAAGTTCACTCCCAAGTGACACCATTCCAAATCTGAAAAAAGAATGCTAAGATATACAGCTAAGGAGTGGAAGGACCTTGGTGAATGACAAAGAAACAACCAAGAAGCCAAAGAGGAACAATAAAAAGCCAACAGAGAAAGAGTAAGCCAGCAACAAAGAAGTGAGAACAAGTAAGCAAACTTCAGAGAAACTCAAAGAGAAGGATGACCAGCCACAAAACTTAAGAAAAGGGAAGGAAGCAGTAGAAGGATCATCTCAAGGACAGAAGCAAGAGGAGAAGACTTTCACACCTCCCTTGCCATACCCTCAAAGGTTCACTAAAGAGACTAAGGATTAACACTTTCCCAAATTCCTTGAAGTCTTCAAGAAATTGGAAGTTAATATTCCACTGGCTGAGGCATTAGAGTAGATGCCTCTATATGCAAAGTTCTTGAAAGAGCTTATCAATAAAAAGAGAAGTTGGCATGGGAAGGAAACTATATTACTCACTGAAGAATGCAGTGCATTAATCCAGAAAGGGCTTCCCCCAAAACATGAGGACCCTGGAAGCTTTTTCCTACCTTGTACCATTGGCAACATAAGCATCAATAAAGCAATGTGTGACTTAGGAGCTAGCATCAATCTAATGCCCTCTTATCTGATGAAAAGGCTATGCATAGAGGAGGTAAAACCTATACAGATGTCATTGGAGCTGGTGGATAAGTCATTGGAATTCCCCAGAGGTGTGATTGAAAACCTTTTGGTCAAGGTAGATCAATTCATATTCCCTGCCGACTTTTTTATTTTGGACCTAGATGAGGAAGGAGGTGACTCTATCATATTAGGAAGACCAGCAAGGGCCATTATAGATGTGGAACAAGGGGAGTTGACCCTGAGAGTACATGATGAAAGCCTTACTTTGAATATTTTTCTGGAAACACAAGACACTAAGGAAAAGGAAAATTGCATGGAGATCGACAAAGAAGACTTACAGTGGAAGGAAGAAACCAACAAGACACTCATTAATTCCTTTCCAAAGTAAGAAATAAGCAACAAAGCAGGACAGAAGGAGAATGCGATTGTGCTGAGTAATGAGGGGAGGTAACAAGAAAATGAAATACAGCCCACTGTCAAAGGAGCAGGATCACCAAAAAGGAGGAAGAAAAGCAAGAAAAGAGCTCAAAAAGGGTGGAAGAACAAGAAGATCTCAACTGAGGGATTCTCAAGGGGAGATAAAGTACATCTAATCTACCAACAGTTGGAGACAAATCAACAAGCTGATGATTTCTACATTGTCAGCAGGATACTCTCACTAGAGCATGCAGAGATTAAGCATTAAAAGACTGGAAAGAAGCTCACAGTGAGAGGAGACAAGTTGAAACACTACAGTCATCAACCACCCTAATGAAGGCCCAATGTCAAGCTAATGACAATAAAAAAGCGCTTGTTGGGAGGCAACCCAACCTGAGGTAGTTTTCTTTTCTACTTATTTCAATAAAAAGTTTAATTAGTTTTATCTATATCGCAAGAAGCTATGTTTGGTGTTGCACACAAAAATAATTTAGGGGAGAATGAAGATTTCTAAGTTTGGTGTTCCACCAAAAATCTCACCTAAAAACACATTTTCACCTTCTGCATAACGCTAGTTCCAAGCAATCAGATAAACCATTTAACCAATTTGCTATTTTCTAGTCTTTAGTTTTAGTACCTTTAGCAAAGACAAAAGGATTTCACATATGGTTAACGTGATGCATAAGAAACAATGGCAATGGACTAGGTTTGGGGTTCACACACCAAAGTAAATTCAAAAGTGGTGCACGAAATTGTGATCTCAATGGCGCCAACAACTTGGTACGCAAAATTGTAACAACACTCTTTTCCACAACTTCGCACAACTAACCAACAAGTGCACTGGGTCGTCCAAGTAATACCTTACGTGAGTAAGGGTCGATCCCACGGAGATTGCCTGCTTGAAGCAAGATACTGTTATCTTATTATTCTTAGTTAGGATATCAATAGTGGTTCTTAGTTTTAATTGTAAAAAGTGAAAGAGCATGAAATGAATACTTGTCACGCAGTAATGGAGAATGGGTTAGAGTTTTGTAGATGCTCTGTCCCTTGAATTTCTGCTTTCCTACTGTCTTCTTCTTCACGCACGCAGACCTCCTTCCATGGCAAGCTGTATGTTGGTGGATCACCGTTGTCAATGGCTACCAGCCGTCCTCTCAGTGAAAAGGGTCCATGTACATGGCTAATCATCTGTTGGTTCTCACTAATGTTAGAATAGGATCTATTGATCCTTTTGCGTCTGTCACCACGCCCATCATTCATGAGTTTGAAGCTCATCACAGTCATCCCTTTCCGGATCCTACTCGGAATACCACAGACAAGGTTTAGACTTGCCAGATCTCAAGAATGCTGCCAATTGATCCTTGCTTATACCACGAAGACTATGATCTCACAGATTTGAATGCTCTGTTATCAGGAGAGGCAGTCAAACTCGTGAGCCAGGAACCTAAGAGACATCCATCCAATCTAAGGTAGAATGGAAGTGGTTATCAGGCACGCGCTCATAGGTTGAGAATGGTGATGAGTGTCACGGATCATCACATTCATCATGTTGAAGTGCGAATGAACATCTTAGAATAGAAACAAGTGTGATTGAATAGAAAATAGAAATAATTTCATTAATTCATCGAGACACAGCAGAGCTCCTCACCCCCAACCATGGGGTTTAGAGACTCATGCCGTCAAAGATACAAATTCAGATGTAAAAGTGTCATGAGGTACAAAATAAATCTCTAAAAGTACTTTTTATACTCAACTAGTAACCTAGGTTTACAGAAAATGAGTAAACTAAGATAGATAGTGCAGAAATCCACTTCCGGGGCCCACTTAGTGTGTTTAGGCTGAGAATTGAAGCTTTCATGTGCATAGGCTGTTTCTAGAGTTAAATGTCAGGTTGTAACCTGTTTCTGGCATTTAACTCTAACTTGTAACCTATTTTTGGCGTTTAACACCAGAATAGGGCAGAAAGCTGGTGTTGAAAGCCAGTTTGTGTCATCTAAACTCGGGCAAAGTATGGACTATTATATATTTCTGGAAAGCCCTTGATGTCTACGTTCCAACGCAATTGAGAGTGCATCATTTGGACTTCTATAGCTCCAAAAATTCCATTTCGAGTGCAAGGATGTCAGAATTCAACAGCATCTGTAGTCCTTTTTCAGCTTCTGAATCAGATTTTTGCTTAGGTCCCTCAATTTCAGCCAGAAAATACCTGAAATCACGGAAAAACACATAAACTCATAGTAAAGTCCATAAATGTGAATTTTTCTTAAAAACTAATAAAAATATACTAAAAAGTAGCTAGATCTTACTAAAAACTACCTAAAAATAATGCCAAAAAGCGTATAAATTATCCGCTCATCACAACACCAAACTTAAATTGTTGCTTGTCCCCAAGCAACTGAAAACAAAGTAGGATAAAAAAGAAGAGAATATACAATGAATCTCACAATATCAATGAAACTTTGTCCCAATTAGATGAGCGGGGCTAGTAGCTTTTTGCTTCTGAACAGTTTTGGCATCTCACTTTTTCCTTTGAAGTTCAGAATGATTGGCATCTCTAGGAACCCAGAATTTCATATACTGTTATTGATTCTCCTAGTTCAGTATGTTGATTCTTGAACAGAGCTACTTTATGAGTCTTGGCCATGGCCCTAAGCACTTTGTTTTCCAGTATTACCACCGGATACATAAATGCCACAGACACATAACTGGGTGAACCTTTTCAGATTGTGACTCAGCTTTGCTAAAGTCCCAAATTAGAGGTGTCCAGAGTTTTAAAGCACACACTTTTGCTTTGGATCACGACTTTAACCACTCAGTCTCAAGCTTTTCACTTGGACCTTCATGACACAAGTACATGGTTAGGACAGCTTGATTTAGCTGCTTAGGCCTGGATTTTATTTCCTTGGGCCCTCCTATCCATTAATGCTCAAAGCCTTGGGTCCTTTTTACCCTTGCCTTTTGGTTTTAAGGGCTATTGGCTTTTTCTGCTTGCTTTTTCTTTTTTTCTTTCTCTTTTTTTCCACCATTTTTTCGCTATTTTTTTCTTTCACTGCTTCTTCTTGCTTCAATAATTAATTTCATGATTTTTCAGATTCTCAATAACATTTCTCTTTGTTCATCATTCTTTCAAGAGCCAACAATTTCAACATTCATAAACAACAAGATCAAAAATATGCACTGTTCAAGCATTCATTCAGAAAACAAAAAGTATTGCCACCACATCAAAATAATTAAACTAATTTCAAGATAAAATTTGAAATCCAAGTACTTCTTGTTCTTTTGTAATTAGGCATATTTTTCATTTACAAGAGGTGAGGATTCATGGAGTTATTCATAGCTTTAAGACATAGACACTAGACACTAATGATCATGTAGTAAAGACACAAAACATAGCCAAACATGAAGCTCAAAATCAAAAATAGAAAAATAAATAGACAAGGGGATTAAGGAATGAGTCCACCTTAGTGAGGGTGGTGTCTTCCTCTTGAAAAACCAATGGTGTTTGAGCTCCTCTATGTTTTTTCCTTACCTTTGTTGCTCTTCCCTCATGGCTCTTTGATCTGCAGTCAAATGCTCTACCACTGAACTATGGACCCTTGAGATGAATCTCTCCATCTCTCATGACTCGGAGGTAGAAGCAAATGTCTTCCTTTTCCTCTTTCTAGAGGTTTCTCTGGCCTTAGGTGCTATAAATCGTTATGGAAAAATAAAAAGCAACGCTTTTTTTCCACACCAAACTTAAAATGTTTGCTCGTCCTCGAGCAAAAGAAGAAATAGGAGAGTAAATGGGGATCCTGTGGGGTCCACAGATCCTGAGGTGTCAAGGTTTTCTCATCCCTGCTCCATTTAGGCATGTAAACACCCTTAGTGTGCAATCCTGGCGTTTAACACCAGACTACTGCTTATTTTTTGCGTTAATCGCCAGCTTGATGCTTCTTTCTGGCGCTTCTTTCTGGCGTTTAATGCCCAGAATAGTGCCAAACTGGGTGTTAAATGCCCATTCTGCTACCCTTTCTGGCGTTTAAACGCTAGTAAGCTCCTTCTCCAGGGTGTGCTATTTTTAATGCTATTTTTGATTTTGCTTTAATTTTTGTAGTGGTTTTTTATGACTACACATGATCATCAACCTAAAGAAAACATAAAATAACATAAATAAATAAAACTGGGTTGCCTCCCAATAAATGCTTCTTTAATGTCAATAGCTTGACAGTCAGCTTTAAGTATAGCAGCAAGTCTAATGAACCTTTAAGGAAACATTTCTTATCTGTCAGCAAAGAATAAATGAGTTACCATTTTCTGCATAAAACCCCATGAACCAAGTTCAATTATCTGCTAAATAAGGACAGGCATACTTCTCTGTTTCATTTTATTTTCTCTTATGTTTAGTGCTTGCTTGGGGACAAGCAAGGTTTAAGTTTGGTGTTGTGATGACAAGTCATCTTATGCTAGCTTTTCAAGCATTTTTCACTTGTTTCATTAGGTTTTAAGCACTTTCTTGCATTATAAGTAAGTGATTTGGAATGGAATTTCATGGTTTTGTTGAATCAATCAACCATCCTTTATTTGACACTAAACCATGAGGTTTGTGCTAAAATTAATTGGTTTTTGAATGATGTATAAACCTTGTGAATTTGGTGATACTTTGATTAGTTATTTTGGTTATTTGTAGGTGAAGAAAAGAAAGAAACAAGGAAAGCGTGGCCTAAGGAAGAAGAAAAGTGTGGCACATCAAGAGACCAAGGAGCAGCACTCTCTTAGTGAGCACAGCGCTCTCTATTTGAGCGCTACTCAAATCCAAGAAAGCAAAGGGCAAGGAATGCTGTGCTTTCTCAGTTAACCAAGCGCTACAAGGAACCAAGGAAACAAGGCAACAATCATAGTGCTCGGTTAACTTACTTAACTTTATCGGGCTTTTCTCCAAGGAAATTCAAGTCGCAACAACAAGAAAGGGGGCAGCCAAGTTTTGAAACAAGTACTTGAGGCATGAGGAGAAGCGCTACTCAAAAGAAAATAAGCCAAAACTGGCTGAATTGCACTCACAAGGGTTCGAACAAGGGACCTCATGCTACAAGACTTGCGAAAGAAATTAGCTAAAATGGTTTGGCGAGGATTCGAACCAGGGGGCTTGAAGAGCGCTACCTTTGGTTGTTTCTCAAATTGGGGCTGAAGTGCTCCCACCAAGGATCGAAGAGAGGCTCCCTCCCAAGCACATAAAGCATGCTCATTTAACTTTGTTAACTGAGCGCTACTCCTCCTTGCATTCTTCAACAAACTCGGCTGAATTGTTGCAAGCAAGGTTCGAAGGAGGCAGCACCAAGGAGCTTGTCACGCACCAAATTGGCACGTCAAATGCAACTGAGCGCTATTGAAGGACACGGAAAAGCTTGGCACGCTCCAAAATTGGAAGGCTAAGACCAAAGGGGAGTGTTGCACTCAATTAGTTAACCAAGCACTCTACTGGGAGCAACACCCATGGTCCAAATTCAATTAAAATTCCATTTAAATTCAATTCTTAACCAAAATTGAAAGGCCACTCCAAATTTTGAAATTCAAAAATAAGAAGTGTATAAATAGAAGTTAGTTTGATTTAGAGAGGAACCCTTTTTTGATACTTTTACTATTTTTTTCATTTTTTAGCTCATTTTAGATTTTAGCTTTGGGTTTGGGAATTGGGATGGAGAATTGAATTCTCTTCTTCTTTGTTCTTACTTCTACACTCTTCACTCTTTGTTTTGAATATTGGATTGAGAATTGAAGGAATTTTATTTCACTCTTGATCTGAGATCTCTCTTTGTTTACTTTTTACATAATTTCAAGGAATTATGATTTGGATCTAAGTTCTCTTTACTGCTTTCATCTCTATTTCTTCTGCAATTATTCTCTGTTGGATCAAGGAAGGAATTAAGATCTAAACTTGTTTTCTAGTCTCATTTAGCCCTTGAGATCTTCAACTTCTCTTTTAGATTTTACAATTGAATTGAATTCACTTTCTGTATTGCTTCTTCAAGTAATTTTTCTTTTCTGTTTGAAGATCTGCTGCATTTCAGTTCAACTTTTACATCTCTGATTGATTGTTATTTACATTCTCTTGTTTAATTTTAAATTCCCAGCTCCCAAATCCTTTTACTCTTTCAGCAAATTTACATTTCTTGCACTCTAAGATTCTACCATTTACATTTCTTGCAATCTAAGTTTCAGTCATTACATTACTTGTTCTTTAAGATTCAGCTCTTTTACTTCTTCTGCTCTTTAATTTACTGTCAATTCCCCCTCCCCCTTTAAATTTCATGCAATTTAGCTTCTGTTGAATACAAATCACTCAAATCAACACTTGTTTGCTTGACTAAATCAACCACCTAACTAAAATTGCTCAATCCTTCAATCACTGTGGGATCGACCTCACTCATGTGAGTAATTACTACTTGATGCGACCAGGTACACTTGCCGGTGAGTTTTGTGTTGGATTGTTTTCAACACATCAATCGACCCTCTTGGCAACAACCCTTTAAAGCACTATGAGCAACAACCATTCTATGATGCATCTCAAGACCACGGTTATGGTGGACCTTTTTGTGACAATCAACCTCCACCAACTTACTATGAGCAAGTGCCATTCCAAGGTGCATACCAAGACAATGGATATGGTGGACCCCCTTGTAGTTACCAACCAGGGCCACCATATGCCTATTAACCCCCTCCTCAACATAATATTGAACCACCATACTCACAAGCTCCGTACTACCAAACACCCTCATATAATTCTAACCCTTATCCACTATACCTACCACCTTATGAGCCATATGGACCATGTATGGAACCACCCCAATTCCAACCTAATTACCCCCAAGAACCACCATCTCCATATACACCCTCCCCATATCCATCAATCCACGAGCCATATGATCCTAATTATGTTATCAAAGAGGAACAAGAGTCAAGGGATCGTCTCGAGGAAATACTGGATCGATTTCATGCAACCCTTCAACAATTGGAGCGAGTAGTAGGTAATTTAGCCTCCCTGCGCTTTAATACTTAAAGTACTCCCATGGCTACAAGTGGAGAATCAATAAAAGAGCGTAGAATGAATGATACACAAGAAACTCCGGTCGATAATGAGGAACGTAACTCTGTATTGGAACAAGTGGAGGAAGCCGTAATAGTTGAAGAGGAGGAAGTGATTAAAGACTTAGGAGATGCCGAACCTCCATGGGAATCTAGATTTGTAGAGTATTCCCCCAGGGAGATTGAAATTGATGTTGAGGAGGATAGTGCACAACCTCCAAGGCATATTCCTTATAAAGACTTGAAGGGGATAGATCAAGAAGCAAGTTTCCTTAGTGAAGATGACCATGGAGCGAGTCTTCCTGGTAATGAATCTACACCCACAAATGAACTCGTTGAATATGAATATCCTTCTTTGATTGAACTTGAGAATGATGTGGAAGTGGAAGTCCTTCGAAAAGGATGGACGGGAGTTGAACATGCATTGTCAAGAACGTTGGAGATTTCTCTACCTAGGTTGCCATCTACTCCTTCATTTGAGTGGGTAAGACTTATCTCTATTCGCTTTACGGCCCCACTTGAGTATGGTACTCTTGAAACTAATGATCAACTTAGGAAGCTTTGTGGAATCAAGCGTAAGAGAAGAATATTTAGTGGTTAGAGTTGCAAATCACAACTCATCAAGGCTGCGACCTCAAGAGTTAGGTCCAAGGGTTGGACTAGTGATCAATTGGTGGGATCTAAGAGAACAGTTTGGTATTGCAATGAGAATTTGAATTTCTTGCCACCCGATTGGAATACTGATGATCCACTTAAAGATGGGTGTAGAAACAGGATTTGGGATCCCGGCATACAAGAGGATCAACTTTGGAAGCTCAAAGCTTGTAAAGAACTTCATCAAGGCTTGGTAAATTCACTGGGAAATGTCGGAGCTTATTGAAAGTCCAAGTGTTGGTGGAGGTTTCAAGATGAGTTCAAGCACAAGCCACCATGACAAGGAGCTCACCAAATGTCCAAATTAAGGACTTTAACTAAAAGTGCTAGGTGGGAGACAACCCACCATGGTATGATCTTCCTTTTTATTAGTTTTATTTCTTTTTTGTTAGTGTTAATTTCCTATTCTGCATGTTTACCCTTATTTTGCTCTATATTTCATATATACATATAAAAAAAAGAGAGGGGCAACCAACACATGCACGTGAGCGATGCGTGAGCGTCGATGCAACTATTGCTCCCCCATCCAACGAACAGAAAGTTGTGATGGAATCGTGCGGCTAGTGTGCTAGGGGCACAATTCAACCCGCGCGTATGTGTCCCTGACGCGCATGTGTCTATTGAAATTTTGGCATACCACGCGTACGCGTGCTTGACGCGCACGCGTCGCACGTACATTTTGTCCCCTTCAACCTGAATAGAGAGTTGCGTGAAAACGGCGATGGAAGCGTGCATTTATCACACATTCACCCCACGCGGACGCGTACATCACGCGCACGCGTCCATGTGCATATCCCTATCCACGCGAAGGGACATCGGGTGCCTCCGCGTCCACCCTTCTTCCTGCCCACCCGCGCGCATGCGTACAGGACGTGTACGCGTGGATTCAAATTTATAACCCAAAGGACACGAGCCCTAGCGCAGTCACGTCCCTCAACCCACTCTTCTCCCTTACCGTTTCTCCTTCCTCCTCCACAATCACCCCAAAACCTCCATAACCACCTCCCAAGCTCTGGCGCCACCGCTGATTGCTACCACCCATTCTCCCCCTCTCTCTTCCTCTCTTTCTCCTTCTCTCTCTTCTTCCTTGTCCCTCTTCTCATTGCTTCTTCTTTTCCGTCACCGCCGGTGGACCAACAACCACCACCAATCTTCTTCTTCCCCCTCAACCATCTCCTCTCCCTTACTGCTCACAACCATCACTTCACCCTGCCCTGTTTCTACGCCACTCACTCCCCTGTGCCAGCCTCTGCTCTGTGCGCTATCCTTTCTACCTCCGTGAAGTCCACTATGCCACCACATTCTTGGGCGGCACTGCGACCTTGCAAACCCTCTTCCTTTCTGAGTCCTATTTCCCTTCTGCTCCATTCCAGGTTCCATACCATTCCCCTTCCTCCATGGCTATATTTATTTACTGCATTAATTAATTTTGGTTTGTTAATTCGAGTTAGTTTAGTTAATTACTCTGTTTGTTAGGATTAGATAGAAATACATGTTGTTAGGTAGCTAGGTTGTGGTTAGAGGATTTTAGGCCTGATAAGTGCTCCGTTCTTGTTTACTTCTTGAATGTTGCATGCTCTGCTGAATGGTGGTTATTGCTGTTGTTTTGTACATTCTTGTTATTGCTATATTGAGTTGTTGGTTCTTATGTGCTACTTTGCTGAGTTTCATTGTATGATTGTGTTTGATGCTTCCTGAATGTATGTAATTCATGCTCTTACCATGCTTGTTGCAATTTATGGATTCATATGTGATTTTTGTTATTTTTTGTTACCCGGGAACATCGGGTTTACTGCCAGAATACTGCCCAAATTTTTTGAAAGTACTTCGTTTTTCAACATGCAACATGGAATTGAACTTGTCCCTTCTAAGACCGACTATTACTTGACTTCTGCAAGGCTCAATTCTTTGGTTACTTGGGTCAGCATTGCCGTGTTTCTTATATTGCCCGTGATATGCTTTGCACCTTGAATATGGCTCATTCTTTCGAAATGATTGGTGGATTTCATTTGTCTAAACCTTTTACTTCCACTTGGTTCTCAACTTGCTTTAGTTACACTAAGTGCATTTTAACTTTTTGCAACACCACCTACTGCCCATTTAGTGACCATGACATTGTTGATGACTTGTTTTCCTATTATATGCTCTTATGCACAGTTTCTTAATTCATCATCAATGACTGCATCTTCCTCTTGTTTTCTGCATATATCACTCCTTGCTTTCTATTCCTCTACTTGGCTTAATTGTTTATGTCTTGTATATCCATTTTTCAGGATGGCTGACAGAGGGAAAGCCAAGGTCACCTCTAGAAAGAGGAAGGTACCTCAAGCCGCCACTCTTTCTCCTTTTTCCAATTATGCTAAAAACCCTCTTTTGGAGAAGGATAAAGCGGATCAGCAGCTACCACCTACCGATACAGACAGCTTTCCTAATCTGTATTGCGAGCTTCACTTCCCAAACTATCGGAAGAAAAACCTTAACCTGGAGAAGATACTGGCCATTCCTACCGACCTGCAGCAATCCATTGAGGCCCATATTCAGAGGCTGGGTCTCGGTTTTGTTGACAGGAAGTTTGGTCGGGTGAACACGTCATGGGTCAAAGAATTTTACTGTAATTTCTTCAGAGTAACCCTTGACTCAGTTCACCTGCAAGGCAGATAGATATTGGTTTCCGAGGCTACTATAAAGGATGCTCTCCACTGCCTACCAAAGATCGGTGCCACAGACGCCTATGAGTAGGCAAAGGTAGCGATACATTATATGACTTTTGATTACGTGGCTCTGAGATGTGTTATTGCCACCCCGGATGCCCCTTGGGTGATGAATGCTGATAATAAGAAACCCAAGGGGATGCTGTTTGCTCATCTATCGAGAGAGGCTAGGACATGGAAGCAGATCTTTGCCACATATGTATTGCTTACCACACATTTTTCTGAGATTCCGATGGACATGCTTGTCCTGATCGGATGTGTTATGGAAAGGAAGGAGGTTTAATTTCCCCGATTGATCAGGAGGTACATGTGGCACGCACATATCCGTGGCCTACTCCCATTCCGCACTTTGGTCACTAGGAGCTCCTTGGAGAGGATGATGTGTCACCACTACCCCCAGATGACGACAAGGAGGACGTTATTCCGTGGGGGACATGGGTGCACGAGAAGCCCCCATCCCGGCGTGCTTCTAGAGCCCGAGCCAGAGCAGCAATGGCAGCTGGACCTTCTTCTTCCTCTACTTCAGCCAGACCCTCAGCCGCAGCAGCACCCAAACCACCGCTAGCACCCCAACCGACATATCATTGGTGCAGCGTCTCTTCCACTTTTTGGAGTGTAGTGAGCACCGCATCATGTGACGCCTTGACAAAGTATATCAGATGTTCATCGTACGGGGCGTTGAGTTTCCCCCTCTCTTCGACTCTTCCACATATGAGGAGGAGCAGAACGAGGAGGAGGAGCACGAAGAGGAGCCAGCTCAGCCAGAGGCACCTTCAGAGACACAGGCCCTCCCAAAGGCTCAGCAGCCCCCGGAGGAGCCACAGCCTGAGGCCCAGCCAGATGCGACCGTTGACCCGCATTCTGAGCCTGAGCAGTAGCATCGAGAACGATGTTGTAATTTAAGTGTGGGGAGGTCGCCATCTCCGGCGGACTATATTTTGGTGAACCATTTCAGACCTTTATTCCATTTCGCTTTATTTTGTATTTTGCTTTATTTCGTTTTATTTCTCTTTTAGTACTTGCACACTTCTATTTTATTGTACTTTTGTTTATTTTTACTTTATTGCATTTCACTCTTTAGGCTTGTATATATCTTAGATATCTAGGTTGAATTGCACTTTTAGTTATTAGTTGTGATATGGAAAAATGTGGATTATTGAGCTTAGTTTACCCTTTTGCATAGGAAGTTGTGTTGATTGAAAAAGGGGATAAGCTAAGAATTTTTAGAATTTCTCAATCACAACATTGCATTAATAAGCTTAGCCAAACAATAAGATTTTTTCAAGGGATTTATCTATAGGGCATCACCCCAATTGATTGGAAACTTTTGATAAACTTGCTTGAATTTTATATTTTGTGAAGCATGTTTAATTGAGCTAAGAACACACAACCTGTGAGGTTTTGAGCTTAAGTATATGGTTACATTACTTAACCATAATTTTTCTTCTTGTGTGTTTTCTTCTCTACAATTGTAATCTTTGCTTTGTTCCATTCTATATGTCCATTATTTAGTGTATATTCATGCATACATATGATTGAGGCCATCGTTTGTTATTAGCTCACCTATCCCAAATTACCTACCCTTTTATCTGGCCTTGTTTGCCATCTTGAGCCCTTTTAACCCCCAATTATTCTTTATGTTACCACATCACTAGCCTTAAGTAGAAAAATAATTAATTATCCTATTTGAATCTTTGGTTAGCTTAAGATAGAGATTCTGTGTCAATTAAGTGTGGGGAAATGTGGGGACTTCGGTTAGTAAGAAAGTGTTTTGGAGTTATTGACATATTTTGAGAATTTTGGGTGCCACCCATGTGAAATTATAAAACCATAGGCATTGATCCATTATAATTTTATTAATATATATATATATATATATAATAAAATAAATAATTAGGGGACAAAAATTACCCCAATGTTAAGTGCAATAAAAAGATCAATGCATATGTGATGAAATTAAAGAAAATTTTGATACATGAGTATGTGAATTACACAAAAGTGAGATTATGGGAAGCTAAGCATGAATTTATAATTATACAGAGTGTATGTGTGTGTTAGGTGAGAACTTAGGTTAGTCAAAGAATCAATTCATAGCTCACTTGGCCATACATATATCCTCACCCTTACCTTAGCCCCATTACATCCTTGAAAAGATCTCATGATGTTTGAATTTGTACACTAGATATTTTTTGATTGGTTAGATGAAGAGCAAAGTTTTAGAAAGCATGATTAGAGAAGACTAGAGTGAATCCCTAAACACTTGAGTAACTAGAGCGGATACACATCCGGTGAGAGTTCGATTTCTCAATCGCATGTCTTCACCACTATCTTCTATATTCTTGCAAGTTTATAAATCCTTTTGATAATTTAGTAGAATTGTGGGTTGGATTTAATTCCTATTGCTTCATCTCTTATGCTTACATATGTTCTCTTGAAGGGTTGATTTGTTTTGGCCTAAGGTTTTAAATTCATGATAAGTAGTTGCATTTAGATAGTTTGTATATAGTTCAGTTGCATTGGATAAATGTCATACCCCTTATTTCCTTTTTGGTTTAGCATGAGGACATGCTAAAATTTAAGTGTGGGGAGGTTGATAAACCCCATTTGTAGGGTTTATCTTGTGTTGAATCTAAAGTATTTTGTCAACCTTTTCTCACATTTACTCAATGGAATAACATAGTTTTGTGATGGTCTCCTAATTTGTGCTTAAGTATGAAAATATGATTTTGGACCCTTAATTCGATAATTTTAATCCCCCTTTGATTCCACTAGATGCCTTGATGAGTTTGTTAGTGATTTCAGATTGAAAAAGGGCTAGGAATGGGTCAAAGGAGTGAAGAGAAAGCATGCAAAGTGGAGTTTGGAATGCGCCCATGGATGCGCACGTGCACAAGACACGTGCGCGTGGATCGCGCAATGATCTAGGGATGTGTACACGTGCTGTAGCGTACGCGTCGATGGCCACGCTGACTCCTTCAATGAAATCGCACCTGGTGATTTTAGAGGGGCTTCTGGCCCAATTTTAAAGCCAATCTTGAGTAGAAAAAGGCCAAAAGACACAAAGAATTGAGGAAAAAGGGGATCATTCATTCAATCATTATTTACTTAACACACAATTTAGGTTTTTGATGTAGTTTCTAGAGTGAGAGGCTCTCTCCTCTCTTTAGGTTTTAGGTTTTTAGGTTTATTTCTCCTCAATTTCAGAATTCTACCTTGCTTCAATCTAGGTTTCTTCTACTTTAATTGTTCTAGTACTTTGGTTTATTTATTTCTCTTGTTAAGTTGTTTATTTCCCCAATTTGGTTTATGAATTCCCCATGTTAGATTCAATTTTCATATTAATTCAAGTTGAGGTATTTTATGTTTAATGCTCTTTCCTTCATTTGTTTTCATTGATGTTGCAATTGGTTGTTTAGATTTAATATTCTCTTATTAATTTTCCATGTTATTATTTTGTGCCTTCCAATTGTTTGATGAAATGCTTGGGAGGATTTTAATTTAGACTTTTATGTTCTTGGCTTGGGATGGTAACTTAGGAACTCTTGAGTTACTAACTTCCAAGTAATTAATGATTGGAGCCATTAACTCTAGTTATCACTAATTGAATCAGTGGAGAGCTAAGACTTATGGACCTGGATTGATATAGCTCATTTGACTTTTCTTCACTAGTTAGAGGATGATTTAATGGGGTTGATCCTTGCCAATTCTCATGTTGGTTAGTGATAAGGATAGAGATCCTTGACCACCAAACCTTGCCAAGACCTCCTTATCATTTGATTTTCATTGCCATTTACATTTCTTGTTTCTTATTTCAAAAAACCCTAAAATATTCCTTTACATAACCAATTATAAGAACACTTCCCTGCAATTTCTTGAGAGATGACCCTAGGTTTAAATACTTTGGTTATTAGTTTTATTAGGGGTTTGTACTTGTGACAAACAAATTTTTGTATGAAAGGATTGTTGTTGGTTTAGAAACTATACATGCAATGAGAATTTACTTGTGAATTCTATACCACACAAAAATCCGTTCATTAAGATAATCAGTGACAATCAGCTATGTTCATCATACTAGGACTACGTTCTTGACAACCACCCATGTCTACATGGGTTCGTGTGAATACGTGACTGGAAAGTACGAACCGCCAGCTTGATTAAACATCTCTTAGACGGCTAATCCACGACTTCGTTGGGGACTTCTCGAGACACCAGTTTAGCCGATTTTCAGGAAGATTAGGGTCCCTGTGGTAGAGGCTAGAACCCAAAAAAGTAGCATTCTCTGATCCGAAAGATTCGACCTTGTCTGTGGCATTTTGAGTAGGATCACCAAAGAGAATGAACTGCTAGAGCTTCACCCTCGTTCAGATTGGATAACCGCGACCATACGGCATTTGATCTGAAGCAGAGAAGATTGATGACCACGACCAATGGCATTGATCACATACAGTCTGCCATAGAAGAAATCATTCACAAGCAAAGAAGACCCTAAACCATAGTTAATTCAGAAAGACAAAGTAACTCTAATCCTTAACCATCTTCCTATTACTAATCCCATTCAAATATAAAAAGTATTTTATACAATATTCCTTTAATGTAATTAAGCCTCAATCCAACAACTTCTGATTCACCTGACTAAGA